>NC_135809.1:103315605-103648501 GCF_964213995.1 Mustelus asterias | reverse complement strand
ATATGAACTGTCGATGTTTTTAAAATTTAAAAATGGCAACCTCCCACACCAGCTGCTTACTTTGTATACTCGACGTATAAGTCAACCCTTGTATTTGGAAGGATTTTTGGAGGCTTCAAAGGTGACTTATGAGCCACAGTCTATGGTTAACGCTGTTGCTATACAAAAGCAAATTGTGTGCAAGTAACACATCTCCTTACTTCCCAAAGCCTGTCCTCCAAGTCAGGAGTGTGATGGAATACTCTCCACTTGCCTGAATGACTGCAGCCCCAACAACACTCAAAAAGCTCGACACCATCCAGGAAAAAACAGCTCACTTAATTGACACCTCTCCACCACATTAACCATCCGTTCCCTGCACCACTGATGCACAATATCTGCAATGTGTACCGATACAAGATGCACTGCAGCAACTCACCAAGACTCCTTTGACAACATCTTCCAAACACTCGACCTCTATTACCTAGAAGGTCAAAGGTAGTAGGCACATGGCAACACCCTCCAAACCACACACTTAGCAAAACAGCAACAGAAACAAGCACTAATTTAGTTTTAATAATATCGGAAAATATTTTTAAGGAACTTCAGAAGGTGTAAAACAAGAGATTAGTCTAAAAGGTAGCTTCTCTAGAGGGTCTTAGAAGGTTGAAAGGAGAGTCAGAAAAGTTTAGGAGGAAGTTTCAGAGTGTTAATTCATTGTGACCGATGGTCAGCAGTGGTGTTGACAGACTGGAGAATACATAAGAGTCTGTACTTAGAGGAACAGAGATTTGTGTATGTGGAGGGGGCCTAGTAAGAGAGATGGTTCACATTGGAGAAGACTACAGAGTTAGGGAGGGGAAAGCTCACTGGAAGGAATGTAACATCAAGATGAATATTTCATATTTAAGGACCAAGAACCTACAAAAATTAAAGACATATGTGATGAGCAAGTAGAGATAGTAAATGGGCAACAGATCTTTAGATAACCATCATGCTTCCTCTAGTGATGACAATCAGAAGACATTTATTAAGCAACAAAGACAATATTTAACAAGTTAGGCAGTGACTTTACTGACTCACCGTTCTTGTTTCTCGATTCAGCCAAGGGCATGGAGCGACATGTGGTTTTCTCTCTCTCTCTCTGTCATTCTGTGGTCTCCTGCTCCCGGTTGGAAAAAAGTCTTCAGGATCAGTTCAGCACGCACCAGTAAACACAAAGTGTTGCTTTTTCATTCTTTCTAAACCACAACTGACTCCCACAATGGCCTCTTCCATGTTTTATTTGGAGGAATCACATTGAATAAAAAGCTGCTTAGTTCTGTGATTTTGCCCAAGAAAGGGATATTTTTTCTTCATTTGAAGTTGTGTAGGAATGATGACAAGGACTACAATCTAACAGTTTACTATCGAGATCTTCAGCAGCTCCTGTATGCCATGCCTGTAGCCACACTGGTGAGAACTCCCATGCAACCACATAGTCTACTCAACCACTCCAAACACTCTGTGCTGGCGAGGACAGACTTTCTCTCGGCAGATTACGCAGACTGATTACTGCGGCGTAGAAGTCTATGATGATACGGAGACATTTTCTGCGGTGGCTCTTTGCTGAATGTACTGCATGCTCTGCAAAGCCATTTGGTTGTGGATAGAGGGAGCTGCTTGTAGTATGTTCAAAGTCCCATGTGGGGCAATGTCCTTGAACTCCCTGCAGACAAACTGCTGAAATTGTCCTTTGTGGAATCCATGCATGCAAAGTGTCTCTTCAGCTTTGCAACTGGTGTGCCACTCTTCATTACAAGCAAGTAATCAACTTCATACCACCCTGAGAATGAATCAACAAAGGACCAGATGTTATCCCCTATTCCACTCAAATACAACTGCTGTGCTGTGACCATGGAAGATCTGAGATCTCATGAAGGTGCAGTGGTTCTTTGGTTCCATGAGGCTTGAGCGCATTGCATGGTGCACACCTGGACACTTCCCTCTCTACGTTCGTGTACAGTGAGGGCCAGCCCACTGTTTCCTTTGCCCTACACCTAGCTGCTTCAACCCCCCAGGTGTCCTTGGTGGAGTTGCTGGGTGGAGTGTTTCTGCAGAGAGTAAGGGATTATGAACCCTTGACCAGGCAGTCCCAGTCCATCCTGTGCAGTTCACCCTCTCTCAAGACAGAAAAAAAGTGCAGAGCTGGTGGGGAAGCTCCTTTGTCATCACAGGTCATCCTTTCATGATGATATCATGGAGTTGCCTGCCTGTGTGACAGCTTCAATTGCCTCAGTTCTGCAGGATGACAGCAGTTAACTCGTTATAATAGCAATGTCCTCCTCATGGTCTGGTTGCTCAGTGGTGGGTAGTGAAGAAGGGAAAGGGTTAATGTTTTTTTTTGTACTCAATGTATTTTGTGCCTAAAAGGTTGAACTTTGTATCTGGAATGTATCATAAACATATCGTTTACTTGTGGCTAGTCACCCCTTTGTTTATATTGCTCCTGGTAGTACCATAAACCATTTGTTCATGTCTTTCATCTTTTACTTTTAGTATAAGCCATTTGTTCATGGTTCCCTCGCTTGTTTATATCATTCTGATAAAACAGACAGTTAAATATAGATGTTAGGGGGTAAGTCTTTCTTTCCCGTGGGCTTGTCTATGACTTAAACAGAGGAAGCAGCGACCAAATGGTAGAGTGCGAGAATGGCCGTTTGAAGGAGGACTCCCACTGGGACAGTTGCACTCAGTCACTTCAAAGGAAACGCTGCGGGAAGAGCAGGGGACCAGAGGTGACACCTTGACTGCAACGACCAGAAAAATTGTGCTTTATGACCCAAGGATACCAGATGGTCTCTAACCATGATCCAGAGACTATCAGAAGCTGTTAAAGGAACTATAATTTATGATCAAGGACTGTTAACTGGATTTTGCTTTATGGCTTGTATTGGGAACCCTGATGTATAAATATCCACGCTTCTTGTGTTCAGAGACAACTTTGGCTTCCGCTTTCAAGGGGTCAAGTTCTCCCATAAGCTTATGAGAATAAAGCATGACTGTATTTTGACTCATACCAGCCTATAGAGGTATATTTTCCGACTTCAGGTAGGTAAGCCCTGGAGAGGGCATTGGCGATGTAAAGCTCCTTACCACACTTGTAGATCACTCTGAGGTTGCAGTGTTGTAGCTTGAGCATTATCGGCTGCAGGCATGATGGTGCAGTATGGAGAGACTGCTTAAGGATGGTGATGAGCTGCTGATCAGTTTTGACATTGACAGCGTGCCCGTAATGCAAACAAAAGCATGGAATTTCTGACTGGCGAAGACAAGGGAAAGGAGGTCCTTCACGGTCCAGGAATCATGAGGTTCTGTGTTGGCGAGAGCCCTTGATGCAAAAGCCACAGGTTGGCCATTCTGGATACAGACCGCTCTGAGTCTGTGCTGAGAGGCGTCTGCTGAGAAGAGGACATGTGCTCAGATGTTGAAGTATTGTTGAACATGAAGAGTCGACAGTTTGTTGAACGCAACATTGTGGTGTTCCAGTCAACGCCATTCTATATCCAGGTGGGGAAGTGGACGGGGGAATCCTGTTACACCCTCATTAACAGGGAATAAACTTTGATAGATAATTCATCATGCTGAGGAAATAGCATGGGGCAGGCGATAGCCTACTGATATTATCACTAGACTATTATTCCAGAAACTCAGCTAATGTTCTGTGGACTCGGGTTCGAATCCCACCACAGCAGATGGAGGAATTTGAATTCAATAAAAAATACTTGGAATTAAGAATCTACTGAAGACCATGAAACCATTGTCGATTGTCAGAAAACCCATCACTAATGTCCTTTAGGGAAGGAAATCTGCCATCCTTACCTGGCCTATATGTGCCTTCAAAGCCATAGCAATGTGGTTGACTCTCAACTGCCCTCGGGCAACTAGGGATGGGCAATAAAATGCTGGCCAGCCAGCGGTGCCCATGTCCCACAAATGGACAAATAAACATCCTCTGGTCCTGATTGTGTGCAGACCAAATGCAAATGTACATCATGTTCTTGCATTGTACGAGACGTTATCAATAATGATTTCTCAAGGTTGCCCTGTTACGAGCTGTTCCATAGGCCACTGGTCGACCTCACTACCAATGGAGATACCATAGGGCCTGCAGAGAAACCTATATCTGCCCACCAGAGATGTGAAGGAAGTGAGCTTTGAAGATTCTTCATCAAGTGGGATTTGCCAAAATCTGTATTTTGCTTCTATGATGCTAAAAACCTTAGAACTGGGCATGTCGGCTATGAACTGTTTAATCGTCTTCATAGGATGGTGGGATCTCAGAAGTGCTTTATTTAGGTAAACTGGGTCAATCCAGATCCTGATTATGCTGTCTTTCATTACCACAGCTATACCACAGAAAACCATTCCGGGGCCTCCTTTATGGGGCTATGACACCCAGTTTTGTAATTCTGTCCAATTCATCGACTATCTTCTGTTTCATAGCAAGGAGCACTCTTCTTGGAGTACAGACAGTGGGTGGTGATGAGTCATCCAGCCTCGTGTGATATATGAGGGGCAGCTTCCCAATAATATCACAAACAAGTCTTTGTATGCCAGCGTCTCTGGGGCTTGGTGCTGTGGGGTGTGCACATCCAGCCCAAGGTGGATTAGCCCCAGTGTAATGCTGTCCTGGAGACCTAGCAATTGTTTAGCGTCCTGGTCGTCTACGTGGATCTGGAACTTGCCCTGTGCGCAGTACAGGGTGACTATGCCTTCTGTACGTATGATATGTTTGCCATTTACAACAGGATTTACTTTAGAGATGGAATCTTGTGCAACACAAAACTCAATTTCCCACAGAAGCAGCTTTGATAAAACATTGCATTTTGCCCCGGTGCAGTGATCGTGGTGTCTGTCTCTTTAAGACAGCACAACATTGGCTTCAGGGACCAACGGGAACTGAGAGCAAGTGATCAAGTGCAGAATCAGTGAGCAGCCATGTCATAAGCATATAAGATCTGGCAGCCGCGGGCTGCAATGCCCTATACCTGATTTCTCTTTATCAATAAATACTGTTTGTTTCTAACAAACCCTGAAGTGTCTGGACGTTGCCCGTGGGATGGCATGCTATTACACCCGGTATCCATTTTGACCTTCAGTTTGGCATTGCTGTTAGCAATGTTTAGCGTTGTAAATATATCCCTTTTCAGTGAAAAAGTCAACACTTTTACAGTAAAATATTTTCAGGGCTTAAAGTTTTGACAGTTTTGATTTATCTCCAGCGCATTCACTTAGTTTACATGCTGAATCTTGGAAGGATAACTGGATGCAACATATCTTGTGATAGCGGCAAGTTAATGTGGCTTTGAACTGCAACACCTAGCAAAGTGATTCCATTTGCCACAGTTATTATAACACTTGCTGAATGCAAAACACATGCTTTTTTGTGGGTTCTGGCCACTGCAATTCAGGCAGGGTGTGTTCTGTACTGAGAAAATTTCAGTTTCTCATCTTATAGAATCCCTACAGTGCAGAAGGAGGTCATTCAGCCCATTGAGCCTGCACCCACCATAATCCCACCCAGGCCCTATTCCCATAACCCCACATATTTACCCTGCTAATCCCCCCTGACACTAGGGTCACTTTTAGCATGGCCAATCAACCTAACCCGCACATCTTTGGACTGTGGGAGGAAACTGGAGCACCCGGAGGAAACCCACGCAGACATGGGGAGAACGTGCAAACTCCACACAGACAGTGACCCAAGGCCAGAGCTGAACCCGGGTCCCTGGCATTGTGAGGCGGCAGTGCTAACCACTGTGCCACCGTGCCATCCCTTAATTCCTTAGTGCCCCACTTAGACTGTTCAGTCAACATACAAATATTAATGGTGGATTCCGACATTAGATTTTTGGAGCAACTGCTTGCACGTGGCATTGCTGTTTGTTCCACACTCCATGCAGTCTCTTATCAGTTCATCAGTGAGAGTATCAACTATGTACTTTTTTTGCCAGAACTTTCAGTGTTGAGACATAAGATTGTGTTGATTCAACAGGTTTCTGATTAACTGTGTTGATAATGTGTCTGTCCATGATGACATTTCTTTCATGGGTGTGCATATTTGTTCTAATATTTTGAGCTTAGGGTCCTCTTGGACTTCCCCCTCCTGGAATACAAGGGATTCCGATTTCTCCACAGCCTCTGGGCTGCCAGGTTTAGCAACGTGCAGGCTTGGACTTTCTTCAACTCAGACAGACTGGCACGGCAGTATACATGTCATTCCTTCGCAAACTTCTTCCAACTGTTGGCAATGTTCTCATCAAAAATGAGCTAGTCAATGTACCAAAGTCCTTGTACCATCCCATCCACTCCTGTCACTATGTAATATAAGGGGACTGTGTAGGAATGATGACAAGGGCTACAACTTTAACAGTTTGTGACCAAGGTCTCCAGCAGCCATGCCCAGAGCCACACTGTGAGAACTCTAGTGATTTAACTCAGGAAACATCCATTAAACAACAAAAGTAATACTTAACAAGCTAGGTAATGACTTTACTGGCTCAACCCAGTTCTTGCTTCCTAATTCAGCACTGGGTGACATATGGTCTGCTCTCTCAATCAGTTCTGTAAGTCCTCTGCTCCTAGCTTGGAAGCAATCTTCAGTTTCAAATTTAGCACATGCCTGGCAGCTCAAGGCTGATACCTTTGAATTCTTTCCAAACCACAACCCGTGTGCACGATCATTCATGTCCTTGAATTTTGATTGGTTCGAGCAGCACATGATCAGTCCCTGATTGGTTTACGTGGTGATTGGTCAGTTTCTGACTGGGTCTTGAGGAAGATGGTCATCCATTGATGTCATTTCCTATTGACTCCTGATTGGCTCTCTGGATCTATTACTGGTGGGACCATCCCTCTCTTTTTGGCCCATCCAAATAAATTAAATCAAATTAACAAGGGGACAAATTAAAAGGGGCGGCTCCCAAAAGGAGGGGAACCACTCAAAACAAAGGACAAGGTGGACAGGAAACCTAAAACATCAAATCAAAATGTGATTTAAGGGTCAACAGGCAACCCCGTCCTTCCGGTGCCCAGCGGGCACGGAAGGTGTCAACAGTACCTTCGGACACTGCATGCTCCTTCTCAAGGGACACCGGGCCACAAATATAGCTGCGGTAGAGGGGCCCCTTTCATTATAGTCTTTTCTGTTATTTTTGTGACTTCTAATTACTTATTTTAATGACTTCTACTCTGATAGTGGGGTCTTAAGTTAGTTTTGGTGTCCACTCATTTGGAATAAGAGAGTGTGTGATGTCTAGCTCTAAAGATTAACATTTGGGCTTATTATTACAAATGTTGAATTGATGTGTAGGTATTCTGTGAAATTCTCATTAGGACAGGCATCTATCAATATCTTTTGGTTATGGGATCAGTTTCATTTTTAAATGTTTTTCAAGTGTCTGCCTGTACTTGGTACAAGCTAACTAAAACTAACAAATTTACTGACATTACATCGTCTACATAAAATACAAATTCCTTTAGAATAGCCTTCTCCTATACTGAAGGAGGAGGCAGAATATTTCTATGGTTATTACATCGACCATAGAAATAATTGGTGTGATGTAATTAAAAATACAGAATGATTCATTACATGTTCATAAGAAATAAAAGTCAAGAGAACCACTTAGTTACAAAAACTGATCACAGAACTGAATCCTAAGCCTGATACACAACCAAAGATGGTTACACGTTGTGAATGAAAGTGACAGCTTCTTCTCTTTTTCACAAGGACTAAACAAATTCTCAGAAAATTTGACTAATTATTTAGAACCTTGCAGCTGTTTTGCTTAACACAACAGACTTTTAAATGCAATCTGATAAGTGTTAATTGTCCAGGACATAGCTAGAGCCCCAGCTTAGCTCAGTTGGCTGGACAGTTGGTTTGTGATACAGAGCAATGCCAATAGTGTGGGTTCAATTCCCATATTAGCAGAGGCCATTCATGAAGGCTTGCCTTCTCAACCTAGCCCCTTGCCTGAGGTGATCCTTAGATTAAAATCACCTGCAGCCTAAGGGACACTGGCACCTTTAATTCTTAAATCTAAATTTTGCTACGTGATACAAAATACCATGAGGGCAATTTCAAATCCTGTAGAAGAATCCGTATCTATTTTTTAATGGACCATAAGAAATATTTTTCTACCTAAGCATTGGTCATCAAGAGAGAATTTAAAACCATTTCAGAACATGCCCAGACAGGATGGACTCTGTTAGCATTTTGATATCTATCAACATCACCTTCTCACCACATCCTCCAATACTATCACCTTCAGAAACACATCTACTTGTGTTGTGAGCCAATCTAATCATTTGCTGAAGGGTTAATTTGGCTTAATGTTTAATCATTTATTTATTTCAGTGGTGAGATCGAACATGCTGTAATTTTCTTTTCTGAAAATGCTGCTTCCTACACTAGAACAAAATGAGTAAGGTGCATTTACCCACAGGAGTGGAACTCTATTCCCTCCTGTTGTGAACACAATCAGCAACTTTAGGACAGGATGCACGATCTCTGCACCCTATAAAGTGAGTGAGAAGTTTAACAACACCAGGTTAAAGTCCAACAGGTTTATTTGGTAGCAAAAGCCACACTCGAAAGCTTGTGTGGCTTTTGCTACCAATAAACCTGTTGAACTTTAACCTGGTGTTGTTAAACTTCTTACTGTGTTTACCCCAGTCCAACGCCGGCATCTCCACATCATGACTACCCTATAAAGCGGTCAGGATTCCTCTTCCTGGAGGTGCATACCATATACCCCTCCCCAACAACACCTCCCATCTATGCAGCCTCTTTATTGGAGTAAAACTATTTCTTAGGAGTGATTATCAAACAAAAATAGACACTGCAACACAAAGAATCATAGAATTGTTATGGTTCAAAGGAAGTCATTCAGCCCGTGTGTCTACACTGGCAGTCATGACTTAGTGCCTTTCCCCTACACATTGTTTCTGTTCAAATGCCCTCTTGAATGTCTCAACTGAACCTGCCTCCACCACACATCCAGGCAGTGTATTCCAGACCTCAAGCACTCGCTGTGTGAAAAAGATTTTTTCTCATATCACATTTGCTTCCTTTGCAAATCAGATATTAGGACAGATGACAAAAAGATGGGTCAAAGGGGTACACTTTAAGGAGTAACTTCAAGGAGGAGACAGAAATGGAGTGGCAGAAAAGTTTTTTAAGGGACTTCCAGAAGTTGGAGCCCAAGCAGCTGATGTCACAACCACTAATTGTCATAATTGCCCAAGTTCATGGATTTTACAGGTAGAACTTTTAGTTGTAGCAAGAAAACTTTTTGGATACAGGTTAAAGTGCTAAATGGGAGATAAATGGAAACACTTGGTTGATGAACTGGTATATAGAGCTGGGGGTTGTCTTTGACTGGTGCAGACATGATGGGCTGAAGGGCCTTTTTCTGTGCGGTATATTCTATGACTCAATATAATACAGTTCAGAGTTGGTTATTCAACGGTTCAGAATGTTTATTCAATTCGGTCAGTGTTGGGAAGGTGAAAGCATTAAAAACAGCAGGTGGCCTCCAGTTAGCCGGGGAACTGCAGACAATCGGGATTTTATGGTCACTTGTCCCAAAACCGTAAAATCCCTGCCGAAGGCAGCGGACCTTCCCATGCTCCGCCCCGCGCTCGTTCTGATTCCCAAGCTGGGCGGGCCAGTAATATTCCAGCAAATAAGTCTGGGAAGAATTACCCGGACTTCACTAGATATTTAAATGTGAATCCCAGAATCAGAAAGTTTGATGTTGAAGCTAAAAGTTAATTTTAAAAATCTATTGGACATTTCAACCAACCCCAGCTGCCACAGGCTTGAGTGATTCAGGGTGGAATTCTGAGAAGATGTGGGATATTGCCAGAAGTCTTTAGGTTTGAGGTAAAAGCACTCAGTTTGGTTGGTGTGAGCCCCGAGTTCAGCAAAAGGAAAGAGTCTGCTCAGAGCAGCTGTAGACCAGAAGCAAAAGGGCTTTCAGCAACCTGGGGTATTAATGAGGTGGAGGCAAGAAGGCAGTGAAACTCACATTTGAACTGAGAAAACCACAGACGTGAGGATTGAAGGGTCGCTTAGCCAGAATCTAATGGAAGGATCCTCATGAAATGTCATTTCTTGGAGAAAAGTTGGAACACCTGGGAGAAATTAAAGTCAATTTCTTGATGCTGCGGCATTTGATTTGACCCAGGAAGTGAAGGAACCTTCAACAGCCTAATAAGTAGCAATAGCTTTCTGGGGAGAAGGATAAAGTGGAGATTTAGTTGAGAATTGTAGTCTAAAGTAAACGGGAATGCGTTTTATTATGCATTTTTGATGCAAGTTAAAAGGATTCACCAAAATGTAATAATGTTTGCTTTACTTGTTTTGTGTACTGTAAAATTAATTTGTTTTAAACTGTGGAATCTTGAGGCACAATTTCTTTGAGTTGATCACTGTGTGTTCAAACTTCTCTTTAAATGTTAATGGTGGCAAACAGGATCACAACACAATGGGTGGAGTGAAGAACAACAGGGCCGGAAGGAGAGGAACACATTGACCTTGGAGACTGGTGAAGCTGTAGTGAGCTCTCAGAGATAAGGAAAGGTGCAGTCATAGGAAGAATTCGAAACAAGGGTGAAAAGTGAAGCATTGCCAGACCAGCTGCCAATGCAGGTCAGCAAGCACAGGGGTGATGGGTAAACTGGACTTTGTACAAGTTAGAATACAGGAAGCAGAACTTTGGATGATCTCAAATTTATGACAAGTGCAAGGTGGGAGACTAGCAGGAGAGCACTGAAGATTTGTTTTACTCTTTCATGGATGTGGATGTCACTAGCTCGGTCAGTATTTGTTGCCCATTCCTAATTGCCATTCAGAAAGTGGTGGTGAGCGATCTTCTTGAATCGCTGCAGTCCATGTGGAACAGATAGGCCAACAGTGCTATAAAGAAGAATTCCAGGGTTTTGATCCAGTGACCGTGAAGGAACAGTGATAATGATCAGAAGTCACAATGGTGTGCAGCTTGGAGGGAAGCTTACAGGCAGTGATGTTCTCATTATTCTTCCCCCTTTGTCCTTTCAGGTGGTAAAGGTCATGGACTTGGAAGGTGCTGTTGAAGGAATTTTGGTGCGTTGCAGCAGTATACCTTGTATCTGTTACACCTGGCTGCCGCTATGTGTTGGTGGTGCATAGAGTGACTGTTTAAGGTGGCGGATAGGGTGTCAATCAAGTTTGTGCTGATTGATATCACACTTCTTGAGTATAGTGGAAACCAAGTGGAGAGTATTCCACCACACTTCTGACTTGTGCCTTGAAGATGGTGGATGGGTTTTGGGGAGTCAGGAGGTAAGTTACTTGCTGCAGAATTACTCCTCTTTGACCAGCTCTTGTAGCCACAGTAATTATATGGCTGAGCCAAGTCAGTTTCTGGTCAATGGTATCTCCTAAGAGGTTGATGGTGGGTGATTTAATGATGGTAATGCTATTGAATGTCAATGGTTTGATTCTCTCTTGGAGATGGCCATTGCCTGGAACTTGTATGGCGTGAATGTTACTTGCCACTTGTCAGCCCAAGCCAGTCTTGCTGCGCATGGCCACGGACTGTTTCAGTATTTGAGGAGTCGCAAATGGTGCTGAACATTGTGCAATCATCGTGAACATCCCCACTTCTGACTTCTGATGGAGGGAAGTCATTGATGAAGCAGCTGGAAATGGTTGGCCTAGATCATTGTCCTGAGGAACTCCTGCAGTGATGTCCTGGAACTGAGATGATTGGTCTCCAACCACCACAACCATCTTCCTTTGTGCTAGGTATAACTACAACTTGTTCGGTTTTTACATTCATTGTTAACTTTTTTTTGGCATTGTATAGGATTTTTTTCTGCTCACCTATTTCACATTGACTTCAATTTTTGTTCAGGTCCCTTGAAGCCACAAGTTTAAATGCTGCCTTGATGTCAAAGGTTAGCACTCTCACTTCTTGAGTTCAACTCTTTTGTCCATGTTTGAACCAAGGCTGTAATTAGGTCAGGAGCTGAGTGGCCCTGGCAGAAGGCAAACTGAGCTTCAGGTGAAGTTTTGCTTGATAGCATTGTTGATGACACCTGCTGTCACTTTGCTGATGATCGAGAGTCGGCTGATGGTTGGCAATTGGATTCGTCCTGCTTTTTGTGGACAAGACACACCTGGGTAGTTGTCCACAGTGTCAAGTGGAAATAGTCAGATGCCAGAGTTGTAACTATACTGGAACAGTTTGGCTAGGGCGCAGTGCCTTCAGCCATTTCATAGTAGGAGAGTCAAGTCTAACAGAAGCACATTGGAAGCACAGCGGAGGATTTCAGCAGCAGACGGCAGGCAATGTTATCCCTTAACACATCCCTATGAAAGGAAAGACAGGTTGATGCCATGCAGTCACTGGGCACACATTGCATTTGATCTACAGCTGCAGTGACCCATCCCACCTACATGGCAAGACTGCCCAACCTAAAAGCACTATCAGGAAGTTGGGAATTACCCCGCGCACCAAAATGCCCATCATGTCACCACCCAACCGTATCCTAAACATTTAAAATATTAAATATGCCACCAGTGATCTTCTGTAAATGCTGTGTTGAAGAATGTTACCATACAATACCAACACTCGCTCATGGTTTTTCATTTCTGCAAAAGGTTTACAATATTTAATTGCTGCCCTACTTTATTTCATTATGTTAACTTTTTTTTGGCATTGTATAGGATTTTTTTCTGCTCACCCATTTCAAGCAGCATTTTTCATATTTGCAGGAATGTTTGTGCACCAAAAGATGGGAAATACATTCCACACTAAAGGAAGAGGGATTCCGGCACAATTCCAGCTAACTACCTACAACGCCACGTAAACAGAAGGATGCGGAACCATCCTGAGAAACTGGGTTCACACACTGTTCTTCACCTAACTGCAAGCAAGTGAATGAAGGCATAATGTTTAACCCTGCTGATGTACTATAAATCAACTCCAATCCTATTCTCACATGTTTGAAACATGGAGGGGGGAGGTGGGGGTGAAATTGGATTAGGCCCAGAGGTAGACCCAGGGGCTAAATGCGCTGCTGAGTTGCTGCGTGCCTCAGCAGGTGGCGCAGCTTTGTGAGGAACTGGCACCACTTAAAGCCGGTCTGCATTAATTCAAACCAGTCCATAGGCATTAGAAAGGAAGTGTATATCTGGCTGCAGCAGTTCCAGAACGGATTGTGGAAGGTGTTTTGAGCAGGAAGTGTGAAAATGATGCAGAGGAGAGGAGAGAATGTGCCAAGATTCTCTGACACAGCACTAAAAGCTTTAAAAGGTGGTGAATAGGAGAGAGGTGCTCTACCTACTGGGACCAGGAGGCCCTTCAGACAAACTTAGAGAAGGAGCACATAGCCAATGCTATCAATGCAAGCAAGTACCTGGGTGCAGCACAGGAAGAAGTGCAACGACCCCTTACAGGCAGTCAAGGTCAGTGAATACATCTTAAAATGACATCCGTACAAATCAACCACGAGCCTCACACCCTGCTCCATTCGCTAACTTTCATCAAGCTCATACCTCACACTCAGAGTATCACCTCACTCTTTCACTTAGCACTGCTGCAAACCTCACACCCACATACATCAGTTTGCACACACTGACATCTGTTCAAATGACAGCCACTTCCCCCAAACATACCACTCTTGCTCCTGCAGGGTACAGTGGCACAAGCCTCAGAAAGCAACATCTAACCAGTGAGGGGCAGCCACAGCTGCATGTCCTCACCCTGATAGTGTAGATGGTGCTGGCAATCGTTGGTGCAATCACAACTAAGGGCCGTGGTTAACAATCGAGTTGAAACCATGGAAAGCGGCAGTATTCCTGCCTCATTCGCTTTCACAGACTCCACTTGTTCCCCATTCCAAATTTCAAACTACAAACAGTGCAGACATGTAGTTCTTGCTTCCATCATCTACCCTTGTACATTTATGCTATTTTTATATATTAATTCATGATATGAGTGTTGTCGACGAGGCCAACATTTATTATCCATTCTTAATTGTTCTTGAAAAGGTAGGTGGTGATGTGTCACCATCTTGAACAATTGTAGTCCATGTGGTGTAGATACAATGACAGCAAAAGAATGGAAATATTGGGGGCGATTCTCCCAAAAGTGCTGAATTGGTGGGAAAACTGGTCGAGATCACGACTTCAGACCCGAATCTCCCCACTCTGTACAATGCTGAGGTCGCAATCGTGAATCTCATTAAAAGCTCAGGGGGCGGGGCCTATTAACACCAAAGAGTCTGAAATCGTCAGGATGAGCGGGAACCCGTGGATACGCACATCGCTGGGAGATCATTGAAAAGACCTCCCAGCATCCAGATCACTGCCATCCAACCGCCACAGACATCGCTGGCCCCCACAACTCCCCCCACAGACATCACTGGCTTCAACAACTTCCCCACTACAGACATCGCTGGCCTCATCTCTGGCCCCCACAGACATCGCTGGCTTCATCACCACCCTCATCACTGGCCCCCACAATCCCTCCCACAGACATCGCTCGCCCCCTCCCCCATACAGGCATCACTGGCCCCCGCCCTCCACACACAGACATGGCTGCCCGCTCACCCCATGCCCCCATGGTTCCAGATAATGCGGGTACCCAATCCCTCCATCCCTGAACATACTGTCTTCATTGCTGCCCTGCAGAGAATTTGTGCTGTGCTGACATGCACAACCCAGCTTGCGATCATTCCCTCTCTTGAATGCGAGCCTTGAGTGTTGCACTGCCCCTGCACACAGCAGCCTATTGAATGGCAGCCAATCAGCACCCTGAATGACACTCAGCTGAAAGCAGCCTTCAAAATCTCTCTCAATTATTTGTCACCAACGGGCCCTTGACTGGCCGCACTCACTGCACCGGCACTCCCCTAATAAGCCAGAGCTGTATATAAGCTGCAGGAATGGACACAGAGCCAGTCACGCCACAAAGATGTCTGTGCACAAACCTGCTCCCAGATTCACAGAGGTCAACCAGGAGCACCTGTTAGATGCCATGGAGGAGAGGTGTGAGTGGATCTTCCCCGGCCAGGGCCCCAACCCAAGGGGTGCATCTGCCACGGCATTGTGGGAGGAGGTGCCAGAAGTGGTGAATGCCAGGAGCCTGACACCGCGTTCTGGCCGGCAGTGTCGGAAAAAACTGTACAACCTTCTTCGAGCAGCAAGGGTGAGTGAGCATCTCACTTGGAAGTTGGCACAAGCTTGGCCCGGATCTCAAACCCATGCTTAGACACCTGAAAGGCATGCAACAAGTGACCCTTCCCCCAGGAACAGAATCTAACCCCTTCCCCCACTCCTCAACAAACACCCTTCAGTGATGACCACTTTCTCTGAAACTGCCAGCACAATGCCCGAGACACAGGCACGCATTGCACTCCATGCACTGCAATAGGTTAATGCTTGCTATCCACCTTATGTTCCCACAGGAAAAGAACATTCACTGTGTATGTGAGATGACACAGACTGGTGGTGGTGTGCCTGACCTGTGGCAGCTGACCAGCATTGAAGAGCATGCCATAGAGCTGGCAGGGGGAGATGGGTCATCTCAAATGGTCACCGACAGCCAGGTCAGCATCCAGCATGCAAGTGAGCAGAAGCGTACCCTCAACCTAGGTCCTCCTCGAAGTAAGATGGACTTCAACCCAGATAAATGCATAGTGGTCCATTTTGGCAGGTCAAATGGGATGAAGGAGTACAATATAAAGGGAAAGACTCTTAGTACTGTGGAAGATCAGAAGAACCTTGGGGCCCGGGTCCATAGGACTCTAAAATCGGCCCCGCAGGTGGAGGAGGTGGTTAAGAAGGCGTATGGTGTGCTGGCCTTTATCAATCGAGGGATTGAGTTTCGGAGTCCGGGGATAATGATGCAGCTATATAAGACCCTCGTCAGACCCCACTTGGAGTACTGTGCTCAGTTCTGGTCGCCTCATTACAGGAAGGATGTGGAAAAGATTGAAAGGGTGCAGAGGAGATTTACAAGGATGTTGCCTGGATTGAGTGGCATGCCTTATGAGGATAGGCTGAGGGAGCTCGGTCTTTTCTCCTTGGAGAGACGTAGGATGAGAGGAGACCTAATAGAGGTATATAAGATGTTGAGAGGCATAGATCGGGTGGACTCTCAGAAGCTTTTTCCCAGGGTGGAAATGTCTGCTACGAGAGGACACAGGTTTAAGGTGCTGGGGGGTAGGTACAGGGGAGATGTTAGGGGGAAGTTTTTCACACAGAGAGTGGTGGGCGAGTGGAATCGGCTGCCGTCAGTGGTGGTGGAGGCAAACTCAATAGGGTCTTTTAAGAGACTCCTGGATGAGTACATGAGACTTAATAGGATGGAGGGTTATAGGTAGGCCTAGAAGGTAGGGATATGTTCGGCACAACTTGTGGGGCCGAAGGGCCTGTTTTGTGCTGTAGTTTTTCTATGTTTCTAAGTGTGATGCTGTATAGAATATTTTGCCTCCCTCCCCCTAATGTGTGTTCTTTATTGCAGCTCTGGACCTAGAGGAACCCGGCCCTTTGGGTGTTGCCGCCGCCCCTGCTGCTCTGGAGCAAACTGCCCGTGACCCCCTGGATGACACCTCGGAGGGAGGCACTGAGGAGTCATCCGAGGGCAGCACCACTGAAGCGGCACCGGCATGTACCACACAACCCACCAACACAGACGATCACCACAGTGGGTACCTTTAGTGTCAAGGCTTCGGGGTCACGAACTGGTGAGCACATCACAGCCGCTGATGCACATCGGGTGGAGGTGGTACATCCGAGGGCTCGGGCACACGGAGGTCTGCCGGAGGCCAGGATTCAGCCATCCCCAAGCCAACTGCTAGGCCACTGGGTTTGTTCCTCCCAAGGCAGGTGGAGATGCATCAGGAAACCCGGGGAGTTGTGGAAAGCCTGTCAGCAACCATGATGCGACTGCAAGACTGTCCAACAGAGGGGAGTCCAACAGAGTGCTGTTGCAGGAGGTGGTGCCGACACAGCGTGAGACCCAGGCCAACACTGCACGGGTGGTGACCGCAGTGGAAAGTCTGACTCGGGGGCCTGTCCTCATGGGCGACAGGGTCCAGGCCATCCTGGAGACACAATGGGCCATGGGCGACTGTGTTTCCAGCATCCAAGAGGCACAGCGTTTGATGGCCATGGGTGTCAGGGGCATGTGGGAGACACTGCTCGCCATGGCTGGGACTCTCGCTGGCATTCTGGAGACACAGCAGGCTGTGGCTGTGAGCCTCGACAACTTAGCCCAGGCTCAGAGGGCTACTGCTGAGGGACTCCAGAGCCTGGCTCGCTCACAGAATGCTGTAGCGGAGGGGCTCCAGAGCTTGGTCCAGTCTTAGAGGTCAGGGCTGAGGGATCATAGATCAAGGGGCAGACTCATCTAGGCCTCCAGGACTGGCAGAGCCAGGTGACGCCGTAGCTTCTGGAGATCAGTCCAGCTACCCTGGTGTCCTATGGAATGTCCCCGGGGCCTCTGGGTACTGCAAGAGAGGAGCCTATGCCAGGGCCTTCCACCCAGGAGATCCCGGACGTCCCAAGACCTTCCGATTCCCCCCCTTCATCACACCAGGGCATCTCGGGGTTAGCGAGATGAATAGGGCAGCACCGAAACCGTGCCATCCGCCAGTCAGCCAGGGCCCTCCAGGTCTTGGTCATGCAGGGGATGTCCGCCAAGGGCATCACAGGCAACAGGGCATGCATCACAGCTGGACGCCTCCACCTCCAATGTTCATCCTGGGGTAGCACCTAGAAGAAGCAATAGACCGCACAAAGTAAGAAAGTTGTAGTTCACTAAGAAGGCACGGGTGAAGGTCACCAGTAGTCAGGGTTTATTCATCAATAATGTTAAGAACACAAACTGTTAATTGCACCTCACAGCTGTGACTAATGTGTCTCTGATCCCCCCCCCCCCCCCCCTCCCCGCCCCCCACCCCCACCGGCAAAGGGCTGAGTGGTCCCCATTTCCAAACATAGAAGTGCTGTCTGTCGTGCCTGGCGAGGACTCAGCCAACTGTTACAGAGTGCCTGCCCTACCTTCCCCAACATCCACCAGACACAGTGCAAGTGCCCCCACCCCCATCATCCATTGGCCAAAAAACATGTGTCCCAAACCCTTAGACAGCGCTGACAGCGTGCATTCGGAGTCAGACTTGAGTTGCACCAGGGGTTGGATCCCAGTGTGCACAACAGCAAGTCGTTATCATCCTCCAGCCTTCAACCAAGACTTGCAACCATTGCCAGCCCAGGCACATTAACAGGTTTGGATGTTTTCTAGGGGATAGGGTGATGGAATGACAGAGGCAGGGGAAGGGTGGTGTGGTGGTTTGAGGGCCCAGGTCTGTTTGGAGGGGGAATAGTGGCTGCACTTGCTCCTGGGGGTGTGGTGAATGTGTGGTGGTTGTAGCCCCCTCACTGCACAGCACCAGCTAGGTGAAGCGGGCTGCAATCAAGGAGTCCTCACTGCCCTTCCCTGCTGGACACCTGCCATTGCCACCGGTCCTCTTTCCTCCAGCTCTTCATGTGGTGGGATGTCTACCTCGCCGCTCCTCCTCCTCCTGTTCCAGCTGCTCTCCCTGCTGCTGGGCAATGTTGTGCAGGGCACAGCAAACGATGATGATGAGTGAAGCACACACAGGGTCATACTGGAGGGCGGCCACAGAGCCGTCCAACCAGCGGAACCGTATCTTAAGCAGGCCGATGCACCACTCTACAATGGACTGGGTGACTGCATGGGCCTCGTTGTAGCGGGTCTCCGCCTCGGTCTCAGGCCTCCGCACAGGCATCATCAGCCATGACCTTAGCAGGTAACCCCTGTCACCCAGTAGCCATCCCGGGAGCCTGGGCTGGTCTTCAAAGACCCCAGGGATGTCCGACTGTCTGAGCACAAAGCTGCCATGGACACTCCCTGGATGGCGTGCATCGACCTGCATGATCCTCATTAGATGGTCGCAGACAATGTGGACGTTCAGGGAGTGGAACCCCTTCCTTTTCACAGATTGCTGCGGTTCTGCATGTGGGGCCCGCAAGGTGTGTCCCATCCACTGCTCCCAGGATATTGGGAATCCCAGCAATGGAAGCCAAGCTGAGAGCCCGGGCCTCCTGCTGTGCACGGCCCACATTGAAATTTATGTAGTGCCCGGGCCTACACATGTGTACGGAGGCCTGGGAGATCCCAGCTAGGTTGCCACTGGGTGCCTGAAATGAGCCAGAGGCATAAAAATTCAGGCCAGCCATAACCTTCACGTCAACAGGGAATGGGTGGCCGCCCCTCCCCTGAGGTGCCAGGTGTGAGAGCACCACACAAAGTGTCGCACTGTGGTCTTGGAGAGCTGCAGCCGGCGACAGCACATCTCCTCCGAGAGGGCCTTGGATGAATTGTGGGGCCTGTACCTTCCTGCCCTCAGCGCACTCTCCCTTCTGCTGGCCCTGCTCACCCATCTGCTGGCCCTCAGTGGCAGCCCCCTGTCCTCCTTCCTGAGGGTCTGGTGGTGGCTGCTCCTGTGGTGGTCTCTCCACGCCGGCCACCTCCTGAGCTGCTGCCTCCTCCTCCTCCTCCCCTGCTGCCACCAACATGGCCAGCTCCAGATCGAGCAAACCGAGATCCATCTGCACAGTGAGGTTTGGAAAGCGCATAGAATGATGGATTATTATCATTGGCTGCATAGACCCAGCACCACCCTAATCCCTCACTTGGACTATATCCCCACTTGTGGGAGCTGGCAACACCACATAATCTATGGTGCCATGCATGACCCGATTAGGGTTGTGTGAGATTCCCAACATGACAAATGCTGGCACAGATTATGCAGGTCGGTGTGCAGCTGTGGACAATGCGCACCATTAAGCCATTGCTATGTGTGCAACTGCAGCATCTGTTACAGGCATGTGTTGCTGGTTCGTGTCACAGGGCAGGGACAGACTGCAAAGCAGCACCAGATGTGTGCCCAGTGACGGCAGATTCTTTGCAGTCCATGTCTGAACCTCTGCACCCCGGCCTGGAGCAGCAGCTGCTTCATCCTCACAGCAGCGGGTTCGGCCTCGGTCAGCACATGGTACACTCCTCCCCCACCCCGGAACACCAGCACTCAGTCATGTCCCTGACCACACCCCAAAGGCAAGACAATGCCACTGCAAAGTGCCCTGGAGGGGAAGGCTGAGCAAGACTCCTTGATGGGGCCTCCCACGCTGAGTGCTGTGAAAATAGAAGCCCCCCGCCCCCCCCCCCCCCGTCCCGATATCACTAGTCCATGGGCCAGCACCTGAAGACAACAGGAAGAAGCCTAGGGCATCTCCAGGGCCTGCCTGCAACATTCCCCACGCTCCACTAGCAGCACTTACCCCCTCACACCAGTTCAAGGCTGCCACGCCAGGTTCAGACTTTTATATATTTACGCTGATTCACGCCAAAGTGAATCACGCCAAAGAGGTGGGAGACGCAAACGTGGGTGGAGATTGCCGTATCGATCCCAATAACTGAGGTATATAAAGTAATGCAAATCAGCGGCACACTGGTTTTCTGCACAGTCCGGCGGCGCCATTTTTTTCCGGTTGGGAGATGCATGCGGGTCGTAAACGCTCACGGAGAAGCCGTAAAATAGCCGACATGCGTATCGCCTGACCCGACCCGACAGAAAATTTGCAGGTCATGATGGGAGAATCGCCCCCATTGTTCCAGGTTAGGATGGTGTGTGATTTAAAGGGGAGTTGCAGATGATGGTAACCCCAAACATCTGTTGCCCTTGTCTTTCTATGAGGTAGAGGTCACAGGTTTGGAAGGTGCTGTTGAAGAAGCCTTGGTGATTTGCTGCAGTGCGTCTGTGTAAATGGTACACACCGCTGCCACTTGTACGTTGACAGTGGAGGAAGCAGTGAATGGAGTGTCAATCAAGTGGGTTGCTTTATCCTGGATGGTGTTGAGCTTCTAGAGTGTTGTTGGAGTTGCACTCATTCCAGCAGGTGGAGAGTATGCCATCAAACCTTCAGATGCTTGAACAGGCAGTGGTGTACGAGTGTGAAGTGTCAGAGAAACTATACTGATAATGGTGAAAGAGTCTCACTTGGTTATGCAATAGCAGCCAACACTCAGATACCAGGACTGTGCATTCTTTAGAGGGTAGCATAGAGATGGGACCTGCAGATGGTTAATTAGGTTAGGGGAAAAGGGTCACGCAGACGCAAGCTTCCCAAAAGTCGCACATGAATTCTGCTGTAGAGAACTCAGATGAAGAGTTTGGTGGGCTGGTTGAAAAAAGCTGATGGGTATGGACACAAAAATGCTTGGTACACTGCAGGCCTGCCAGAATCTGCTGTTATCGTCATGGAGCATGGAGTCTGGCTCCAATTTGACATTGGGTTTCACATGAGAGTTTGGAGACTACATTTTTCAGCATGGAAGTAGTAGCTGACTCCGTGAGAACATTTGTAGATCCAACCAGGTATTGATCTGTCTTTCAACAGATTGGATTGCAGACTCTCTATCAGGTTAGTGGCAGTGCTGTGGAGCATGGATCTACTGCCCTTTCTTTCAGAATGACAGTATCTGTTCTCCTATCAGTCACTTTCCAGGGATATGATTGGATTGGATCACAGGGGTCAAAAGGAAAAGAGGGACTTTGGAGCCTGTGATCAAGGTTTGGTAGCGTAAAGAGTAGGAAGATCAATCTGGGTTGGGATTGGGAATGCTGTTGGAGATCACATAGGAGGATTATAGGCCTCCAGAGAACTGTTGGGACTTTGGGAGTGCTTGTATTTGGAGACAGCCTGTAGATTTTGGCTGGGAGGAATGTTGGTGATTATAACTGGGAGAGGTGGTGATTATGATAAATGCTTGGCCTTTTCAACTTTTATTCAAGTTCCCCAGAGACGATCCATATCGATGCAGACAACATCAGGGTCAATCAAAGTTGCAGCAAGGTCTGGAATCAGGCCCCTTACTTGCAACTAGACCAACACCTACTCCAGATGTTGGCTAAATGTATTTTTTGTCCTTTACAAAGATGGTGTCCAATGCTCCTTGGATGTGTGCACAAATATGTAGAATGCCACTTTTAATCCTTTCATGACTGTGTAGCACCCAAGAAGTTGGTGCTACATGGCTCAATTTAGCTCTGTTAGGTGTCATTCAACTATGATATCCCAGCCGAGTCAATCCCATATTCGCCTCAAATTCACATACATACACCTCCATCACTAGGTAAATGAAGAGCAGGAACCCTGATTAAGATTACCCTTCCCTTGAGGCAGGTTACAACATTACTCTTTCTGGCTGTGCTTGTCTAACTCAAGAGATGAGGGCGAAACCTCAGCTACTCTCTGGCTAAAATGGCTGACATGATGTGGAGATGCCGGCGTTGGACTGGGGTAAACACAGTAAGAGTTTTAACAACACCAGGTTAAAGTCCAACAGGTTTATTTGGTAGCAAATGCCATTAGCTTTGTGTATTCAGCCTCTGATCTTCGGGTAAGCGTTCTCCAAGGCGGCCTTCATGACATACAACAGCGCAGAATCGCTGAGCAGAAACTGATAGCCAAGTTCCGCACACATGAGGATGGCCTAAACTGGGATGTTGGGTTTATGTCACACTATCAGTAACCCCCACAGCTTGCCTCCTGGACTTGCAGAATCTCACTGGCTGTCCCGTCTGGAGACAATACACATCTCTTTAATCTGTGCTTAATGCTCCCTCCACTCACATTGTCTGTATCTTTAAGACCTGGTTGGCTGTAGAGATTCGCATTCTAATCAGTATTCTGTAACTTGATTTTGTGTCTCTGCGCCCTGTTTGAGAGCACATTTCCACTCCATCTGACGAAGGAGCAGCGCTCCGAAAGCTAAAGGCATTTGCTACCAAATAAACCTGTTGGACTTTAACCTGGTGTTGTTAAAACTCTTAAAATGGCTGAGCCATTGGGTATGATGGCCGGAACTCTACCACCTCACCCGCCATGGAATTGGCACAGGTGAGGGTCTGACAACGGAAATCTCCGTTGACCTCAGGTGGGAGTTTCCGGTCTTGCTCAAGCGAGCCTGTAAAATCCCACCCGATGACTGAAGCCCAGAAACAGAATCCTGTTCCCAACCTTCCCATCACCACTGCTTCCCATCTCCCCCATCAGTCCCAATCCCTGATCTCCCTATCCCAGCCCATGGCCTGACCTGCCAGAGTGCCACTGACAGTTTTTCTTCATCCTTCCTTCGTCACTGGCAGACCATTGCCCCGTCAGTTCCACAGTAATGGAAGCTAGGAATCCAATATTCTAGGAGCTTGGAATCTCACCATTCTTGCCACAGGACCCAGCTGTCCAAATGTCCAAAAGAAAGATACTCCTGAATTTCTCAGCCCTTTTTTTCTAATAATTTTTGAAATATACACATTGAAAATGTTTAAAACTTTATTCAGCTATGTTAACAGGCTTTATTACAGTAGTAATGGATTGAACACAGTACTTTTACAATTTCATTATAATCTGCTGACAATAGATGCATCTGTCATGTACAATGGTTAAATGTTTGATTTCCAGTGAAAGACGGGCACTCAACATTAAGAGCAACGCCAGTGAAGACATTTCTATTCTATATTTGTAGAATAAGTACTGCTCTTGTATTTATTTTACAACAATATTTCCTCCCATTACTTTAACAGAAACCTAAAAGAAGTCTCACATTCAAATAATGGTACTGTGTTGGACATGTCTGGTTATTTTGTTCTTGACAACAATCAACCCAAGACTAATACAGCCTTCATTTTAAAGGACTAACTTTAGGCCATCATGTGCTGATACCCTTCATCTCATTCTGGAAGGTCACACGTGTTAAATTGCTAGCATCACTCCTCCACTTTTTCCCGAGAAGGTAAAGTAGCTCAATCAAGTTAAAACACTTGCTTAGACCAGAGATCAATCATCATGACGATAGCCTAATCATGTAGTTCGTTGCACAAAAGAGCTTCTTCTCAGACCCTCACCAGCTTTTCTCTTTTCAAATAAATACATAAAATTCAGAAACAGGATTGTATAATGAACTATTGGTAGAACTCTGCCAATAGCAATTCTGTGGGTGACAGTTTGAGCATTTGTGAACCAATAAAATTCCTAAAAGCTTTACAATCAAAATCTCTGCAGATCAACAACAAATTGAATAAACAAATGTGCACAGTTGACAAGCTTCTCTTCAACAGTTAATAGAAAAATAAAATCCATCCCAAAATATACCAGTAGTGATTCAATCACCACCACACTTAGGGAGGCAATGTCTTGTTCTAATTCACAACAATACTTGAAACAAGACAAGCTGATATTCCTCAAAGAACTCACTACAGGACAACATACAATCCAAAAGATATCCTGATAGGATCATAAGTTAAATATTTAATTAGAAAACACAGTTCACATTCTACTGACCGAGGGTGAAATTTCTGCAGGGGTTCACTGTTTATGCTATTTCTTAGAGGGTCCCTTCAAATCTTCCACCATGTCAAAGTGGAGAATTGCAGAACTCCAATGGAAATTCAATCCTGAATGTAATTCTCATTGCACTGGCTTTCAATTACGTCAGAAAAAGAAACTTGAATTAGATCATGTTAAGGTCTTCATTCCACAAATATATCTGAAGTTAACCAGATAAGTTAACTAGAGTAATGCCTCATAACTTGCAGAGAATATCACCCATAATGCTGTTTTATAACTCGCCTCTTGCCCAGTAGTAATGCAAACTTAGGCAAGGTATACAAATCTTTAACACAAATGGTGGGTCAATAATTCACCACATCCAATTTCATCCAGTGTAATCACTGTATAACAAACTATGAAAGGAACTGGCAATTATCATTTAATGTTTTACTTCAGGGAAGCCGATATCCACATTCCTGAGAGGTCTAAAATCATAGAAAACTCAAGTTTAAAAAATATGAAAGAGTAATTTACTTACTGAAATAGAAAAAAAGAAAAAAGACTCAAACAACATTTCACAATATTTATACATTCGGCCAGGAACACCTTTTACAGCTTATTGTCCTTATGGTTGTGACTTCCACCATGTCTGCGTCTTCTCTTTGGCTTCACAGGCTCCTTTTCTTCTGTTGGCCAAGTAAATCCATTGATAGTAACTGTGCCACTTTCATTATCAATCTCTTCACAGTCAGAATCTTCTTGGGTTGCTCCTGCTAAGCTCTTGTCAGGATAAATTTCTTTTAGATTTCCATCAAAGCATGCTTCTAAGCTTCTCCCAGCTTGGGCCACCTCGGAATCTGGCTATATATTATATATAAAAAATTTGAAAATTAAATGGATAAATTCCAGAACTGATTTACATACACACAAAAATACAACACAGCCTTCCACCTGATAATATGCAAAATCTGTTTTTTAAAATTCATTCATGGGACGTGTGCGTCGCTGGCTGGCCAGCATTTATTGCCCATCCCTAGTTGCCCTTGGAGAGCAGTTGAGAGTCAACCACATTGCTGCGGCTCTGGAATCCTATGTAGGCCAGACCGGGTAAGGATGGCAGATTTCCTTCCCTAAAAGGACATTAGTGAACCAGATGGGTTTTTCCGGCAATGGTTTCCTGGTCAGTAGTAGATTCTTAATTCCATTTTAAAAAAAATTTGAATTCAAATTCCACCATCTGCCGTGGCGGGATTCGAACCCAGGTCCCCAGGATATTAGCTGAGTTTCTGGATTAATCGTCCAGCGATAATACCACTTGGCCATCACCTCCCCAAGGCTTGGATATTAATGGACCAGTTTCAAATTCCCCTATTTAAAAAATCTGTAATCCAATAAATAGGTTAAGAGGGGTAGACAAAACATCATCAATGCTGTCTATCCAGGTTGAGGAGAGGTTGGGGGCGGTGGTGGTGCAGGGAAACCATGCCAATGTCTTGTTTCTCCCTGCTCAGGGGACTCAGCTGACTGTGGATTGAATTTTGAACCTTTCAGGCTCCTAGGGATGCACACAGATACCGCCAGCATGTTCTCAAACTAGCTAAATTAAACAATGATAACTTCACCATCATGGTATCCTGGGAAGGCCCCATTGTCTCTGAATTTAATTAAGAGAGCTTTAAGAATCATACTTTTCAAAATAAAAAAATCACTGTATAAAATAAACTAAAATAGAGTGCTGTCTGAAGTGAGAGTGCATGGCTTTGAGAGTCTGTTGGTGCCTAATGCTATCAATTATTCATTACTCAGAACTTGCAGGAAATGACACAATGACATTCTTTTGATAAGAATTTTTAAATTGACACATGGATGGACAAAGTCATATCGCAATATGTCGCATTCATAGAACACTGTGGTTGCTGTGGACACGTCATCTAAATTCAGAGACCCAGATGGAAGATCTAGATCTCTACTGCAGGTCTGCACAAAGAGCAGAAAAAAAACAATCTGATAAATCAAGCCATAATGGTGAAGTGACATCAAACCACAGCACCAAAGTATTACGGATTGTGGAAGGAAGCAAATATTGAGGAGGGCAGGGAGTTCTAGGATAGAGCCACATAAGGTTAGACAACAACAGTATCATCGAGATGATATGTAAATCTTACATAATTAAATTTTGCACAATTCATAAGCATAAGATGGATGTCAGAAATAAACTCTTCTGGTGTGTAATAATGGAGGGGACTCTTTTTCTGAAGTTTTGCCCTCACTGTAGAAAGATCCATTGGCCTTTTGATAATCTGGTAGTAGTGACGTGCCTAAATAAAAGGAAATGCTTATTAATAGAAGTGGCAAAAATTAGACAGTTAAGAAAATTACTAAAACAATTGCGCTGGAAAGAGTGCAGAGGAGATTTACCAGGATGCTGCCTGGTTTGGAGGGTAGGTCTTATGAGGAAAGGTTGAGGGAGCTAGGGCTGTTCTCTCTGGAGCGGAGGAGGCTGAGGGGAGACTTAATAGAGGTTTATAAAATGATGAAGGGGATAAATAGAGTGAACGTTCAAAGACTATTTCCTCGGGTGGATGGAGCTATTACAAGGGGGCATAAGTATAGCGTTCGTGGTGGGAGATATAGGAAGGATATCAGAGGTAGGTTCTTTTCACAGAGTGATTGGGGTGTGGAATGGACTGCCTGCAGTGATAGTGGAGTCAGACACTTTAGGAACATTTAAGCGGTTATTGGATAGGCACATGGAGCACACCAGGATGATAGGGAGTGGGATAGCTTGATCTTGGTTTCAGATAAAGCTCGGCACAACATCGTGGGCTGAAGGGCCTGTTCTGTGCTGTACTGTTCTATTTTCTAAAATATGCATAATTTGTTTTCACTTTGCCATTTAACCACTCTTAACTTGGAATTGAGATTCATTTCCCTTTCTAGCATCCACAAGGTTGTGTTTTTATACAAATCCAAGCTGTTTATATTCACTTCCTTTAAACTTACATAATTAAATTTTGCACAATTCATAAGCATAAGATGGATGTCAGAAATAAACTCTTCTGGTGTGTAATAATGGAGGGGACATATAACTACCAGAAACAGTTTGCTCAAAACCTCCATATCTTCCAGGAATCACTGTCCCTTCCCATGTTGCTACTTTTAGGTTCAGTTTACCTTGTTCAATTTTACATTGAATAGATTTCAGCTTCGGCTCAATGATAGCATTCTTGCCTTTAAAAAGACCCACATTTTCAATTCCTCTCTAGCCACAGGAGAGGTGCCAGACAACTGGAGAACAGCTAATGTGGTTCCGCTATTTAAGAAGGGTTGTAGAGATAAACCGGGGAATTACAGACCGGTGAGTCTCATGTCTATGGTAGGGAAACTATTGGAGAAATTTCTGAAGGAGAGCATCTATCTCCACTTGGAGGGACAAAGCTTAATCAGGGATAGTCAGCATGGCTTCGTCAGAGGGAGGTCATGCCTAACAAATTTGATTGAATTTTTGAGGTGACCAGGTGTGTAGATAAGGGTAGTGCAGTTGACGTAGTTTGTATGGATTTCAGCAAAGCCTTTGACAAGGTCCCACATGGGAGACTTGTAAAGAAGGCAAATTCACATGGGATACAGGGTAATTTGATAAAGTGGATTCAAAATTGGCTCAGTTGTAGGAGACAGAGGGTGATGACAGAAGGCTGCTTTAGTGACTGGACGCCAGTGTCCAATGGCATACCGCAGGGATACGTGTTGTGCCCCCTATTATTTGTCTCTTATATGACGTAGACGACTATTTCGGGAGTAGGATTAGTAAATTTGAGGATTACACAAAAATTGCCTGGGTGGTTAACAATGGAGTGTCTTGGGCTACAAGATATAGACAGAATGGCCAAATGGGTAGATCAGTGGCAGATGGAATTCAACCCTGAAAAAAGTGAGAGGTGATACACTTTGGAAGGAGCAATTTGACAAGGAAGGTACTCAATGAATGGTAGGTCCCTAGGAAGTTTTGTGAAACAAAAAGGGACCTTGGTGTGTTTGTCCACAGATCTCTGAAGGTGGAAGGGCATGTTAGTAGGGTGGTGAAAAAGACATATGGGACACTTGCCTTTATCAATCGAGGCATAGATTACAAAAGCAGGGAGTCTTGTTCGACTCCACATCTCGTGAATTAATAAAAAAGGTTTAATTAGTAATGCCCCAGTTTAATCCAAGCAATTATCTGCAGCCATGAAGGTGACCACCCACAATGCAGCATGCCAGTTGATTTTATTTTGTAGAATTATAGAACCATAGCCTATACATCACAAAATTAATATCATGACACCCACACCAAATATTGTACACACTCAATAGCAACCGACAACAAGCTATGCTCACCAATGGACTGACGGGCTCGTGGAATGGCAGGCTCAGTGGATGGCAGTAAAGGTGCAATGCCAGCTTCTCACATTTCTGCAAGCAACCCAGTTTGCAGTTAATAAAGAAACCTTTTGATTTAACATGCACATACGTTTATACATTTCTAGTCTCCATTTTATTTGGAAAATTCAGGCAAGATATTAAATATACTAGATACTAAAGGGCAAGGTAGTTGAAGAGTTAGTATGCTTCATATTAAAAGTATTGCTCCTACTTTTACATTCTATTGAGAACATATCGGCACAACACATTTATCTTTAATTCTTCACCCTGAACCAGAACATTGAAAACACATCTTATTCACTTTGGAGGAAGTTATAAAAAAATGCACTAAATTGGGGAACATTATACATAACAAAAATTACATTTCTAAATGTAATTCATTATTTGAAGAATCATTGCATCAAATTAGTTACACTGTGACGGGTAAGTGATAATACACCTCAAAATGCATCATTTTCATATACTGGTTCATTATGTACTGAACTAAGTGCTGCTGCTCACCCTTTGGTCACTAATGGAGAGACCCTGCAATGTTCTTATCCCCCGGTTTTCATTGATTTGCCGTGTATTTTCACAATCATATTCCACTTCTGGCATCACTATATTCCGACACAATGTACACAACCACTCACCCCTGTAAATCAACATTTCAAATACGTGTGAATAATTGGATTGGAATTTTAAAGAAATCTCATCATTAGTGAACATTTAAAAATCAGTTACAATGATCTCCACTCTGGCCTGAAGGCGAAAGGAATGTCCCAGCATCGAATGGAGTTGGCTCAAAAAAGTAAAGTATACATTTGAGGAGGAACTTCTTCTCCCAGAGGGTGGTGAATCTCTGGAATTCTCTGCCCACTGAGGTGGTGGAGGCTACCTCGCTGAATATGTTTAAAGCGCGGATGGATGGATTCCTGATCGGTAAGGGAATTAAGGGTTATGGGGATCAGGCGGGTAAGTGGGACTGATCCACGTCAGATCAGCCATGATCTTATTGAATGGCGGGGCAGGCTCGAGGGGCTAGATGGCCTACTCCTGCTCCTATTTCTTATGTTCTTATGTTCTTATATTTATTAGTCACAAATAGGCTTAACCACTGTGCTGGCTTTACAATCCTGTATGTTCGGAGGTTCAATCTGTCACATTATGCAAGGTAGTGACAGTGTTGCTTCTCGGCTACAAAGGTTAGGTATTCCATTTATTAGCTATTCAACAGTGTGCAAATAAAAGTATGGAGGTGGGGTGGTGTTAGGCGGATAGGATTGGAATGAAGAAGCATGTTATCATTCACTATCTAGCCTCATAGGAAGAAACCATTTGAACAAGATACTGTAAGGAAGTTGGTATCCACTGGAATACTATTCTAACAAATCTGATTCAAGAGAGAAGATTAGACGGGAAAAATAATCAATTGTAATTCATTGCAATTAACATTAACAAGAAGTCCTGAGGTTACTTCTTATACTCAAGTTGGCTTGAACTGAAAAAGATTCTTAAACTCTTTGCGAAAACTTAACTAATACACCAGAGTACAATCTTTTTTTAATTAAGCTGAGCAGCATCTTAAAATTCCCTTGTGTTAAAATAAAACTACGCTCGGGTGTATTGGCTATGCCAAAACTGCTGTTGATTCCCTATTCCAATGGAGAATGAGGAAACTTGTTTCTCTGGTTCCTGTGTATTTGCAGCTTTGTGAACAGAGTGGGCCATTACTCTGATGTGTAATTCTAGCAGAATCACAAATGCATTCTTAGAAAATGTTTTCATTGCTTTTATGGAATAGTAAAGATAGAGGAAAGTTTATGTTTTTGATGACACTAATCTAACCATCAGGAGACATTTTCGCACCCAAAGTCATCGGACTACATTTTTCTTATAGCCTCAGGGAAAAGAAAAAGTAAATACCCCACAGTACTGAATCAAACTTATTTGTTCTCCTTGTGTCATCGACCTGTGCACGATAAGAGTTCGGAAGGCTCATTCCATTGCTAAACTTCAGCAGAAGCTTACAACACAAGGGAACTTAGATTAAACTTCTTGATATTGACCTAGCCTAAAGCTTTCAATAACAGGAGGATAGTGTTTGTGTGTGTGTTCTGGCACCGAGGCGGCAGAGCTGCCCTTCAGAAGAAATTTTCTTCCACTTTAAGTTGAAGCTTGAATATAAACTTAAAGATGCAAACATCTGCAAGAATAGATCCAGCTGCATTGATCCGAAGATATGAATTTAGGTGCAAAACACAGCAATGTCATCTTGGTTACAATGATCGCTTAACATTTGAAAATATATAATCTCACAATTAATCACACACAGTTCTTTCTTTTAGTTGTACACCTTAGTGTACTGGTAAACCACAGCATGACTCATTATGAAAATAGGTAGGTCGCATTCAGAAAATATTGTAATAAAATAATGAAAGTCAAAGCAATTTATCTCTTTTTCTCCCAGCACAAATACGACAATTTTACAGCATGAAAGGCTATTTGGCTCATTGCACCTGTGCTTATTCTCTGAAACAGTTGTTCACTTAGTCTCATTTGCCTATTCACTTCTCTTTCAGCTATTGTGGATTATGCATCCTCTATTATTTCTGAGTTCATGTACAACATTCCTTAGCTTTCAAATTACTCTTCTATCCTTTCCCTCCATTCTTTTGTAGAATCTTAAACATATGGCCTCTGGTTATCAACTGAATGACCAGTGGAAATTTTAAGCAGATCTTGGGACGCGAGAAAGCACAAACTCAAGCAGGGGCAGAAGGCACATATACAGAGTGGGAGAGAAAGCTCAGGATAGAGCATGGACTCAAGTGGAGTTCACAGGAGTATGGAGTGAGACAGAATGCGCAGGTCAGAGAGCAGACATGCATAGAGGCAGTAGCAAATATTCAGCAAATTGAAAAACACCAAAAACAAAATCAAGGAGTGATAGCCCAGGACAACAGGTGAGTGATTAGTTAATAAGTATTAATGTTGTCTTTCCTCTCTCTCAAGTTAGAGCAGCAGGCAGGTTAATCCGTGAAATGTATCCAATAGAGGCATGATAGGCATCTCAGTCCTATTGAATGCTCATCCAGTGACCGAGAGTTCCATGTCCAGAACCACATACACGTGCAGCAAGTATTCTCAATTGGTGCACCAGTGATGTTGGAAACAGATACAGACTGGGAAGATCAGATTGTGCAGGGGCCTCTGAAGTGCATCACCGTCACCAACCAGAATTCTCAATACAGGTGGGGGGGGGCGGGGGGGGAAGAGAGTGGGGGAAAGAGAGCGGGGGAGAGAGAGAGAGAGAGAGAGTGTGACCAGGAAAGCAATAATGATATGGGATTCAGTATTTGGTGTTAACAAGTCATTTCAGCAGTGACTCCAGGATGGTACATTGCTTCACTGATGTCAGGGTCAAGGATATCACTGTGCAGCTCCACAACATTGGTGGGAAAGATTAACAGCCAGAGGTCCTGATCCACATCGGTACCACTGACACAGATAGGAGGATAAGGCAGAATTTCATGAGCTAAGAGATTAAAAAACTGGACTTCAAAGATAGTAATTTTTGGATTACTCCTGGAGTCACAAACAAGTGAGTACAGAAATAGGACAATAGTGCAGAGAAGGTACAGGGAAGAGGCTCTAGATTCCTTTGGCATTGGCACTGATTTTGGGGGAGATAGGATCTACACAAGTTGGATAGGTTGCACCATAAAAGCATCAGGATCAATATCAAGGCAGAAAGATTTGCTCGTGTTGTAGGAGATGCTATAAACCAGCTCGCCAGGTGTATTGGAACATGAGTGAAGGGAGAGGGAAAAAAAGGTAGAAAATTATGCGAGTATGAAAGGCAGAGGAAGTTAAAACTGCAAAATAGAAAAGAAAGGAACAGTTTAATCATTAATGATGTATACATCAATGCAAAAGGTCTGGTGAATAAGGCAAATGAAGTGAACACGGATTAAATGAGGGAAAGAACGAATGCATAACAACATTCCTGGCTATTAGATTTTCGGATGGGATAGAGAGGGCAATAAAAAAAGGCAATAACTTGGTTAAAGAAATAATTGCAGCTGTGAAGAGTGTTAATATTTTAGAATCATTAAATGAGGTAATGTGGTTAACTGAAGAACAAATAAAAGGGCAATCACATTGTTGGGAGCTTATCTTAAACACACAAACATAGAAGATAGGAGCAGGAGGAGGAGGCCATTCAGCCCTTCAAGCCTGCTCCGCCATCCATTATGATCATGGCTGATCGTCCAACTCAATAGCCTAATCCTGCTTTCTCCCCATAACCTTTGATGCCGTTGGCCTCAGGTGCTATATCCAGCCACCTCTTGAATACACCCCTGACCCTCAAATAATCAGAGGGAGAAGGGAGAGTAAATACTTCGGCAATTGTTGAGATGTGCAGAAACAATAGCACAATAACAAGAGATTTCAACCATCTAATATTAATGGATAAGATCTGTGTGAAAGATATAGTGAATACAGAATTCTTAAAATGCATTCAGGAGAATGTATTTTTGCCGGTACATATTAAGCCCAAGAAAAAAGGGCAGTTCCGGACTTGTGCTCAAGGGAAGTAGCCGATGGAATTTAATAATAAAGTAGTTTGAGATGATAGGCGGAATTTTATGGCCTCGCTCGTCCCAAAACTGCAAAATCCTGCCCGAGGTCAACGGACCTCCCCATACTCTGCCCCTCCGATTCCTGTGGCGAGTGGGCCAGTAATTTTCTGGCCCATGCGTTCAGCAGATGAGATAGAGAGATGCAATAAGGACTGTGCAGGGGCAGTGGGATCTGGGGGGGTTCATATACGTAGATCTTAAAGCATATGAAATTTTGGGGGTATTGTATATAAAAGCAAGGAAAAAATGCTGAACCCTTATAAAGCTCTTTGTTATAACTATACTATTGTGGTCACAATTTAAGAAGAACATGAAGGTCCTCGAGATGGTAGAGAGGAGATTTAGCAAACTGATTGTAGTGACGAGGAAATTTAATTACAAGATTAGTTTTGGAGAATCCGGAATTGTTTGTAAAGTAAAAAAAGAGGTTGAGGCCATTTTGCTGAGACATGATTTGGAAATGGCAGGACTACCAGCCTGCATTTGGTGGGTAGCCAATCAGGCTCATTGAGAGCGTAACTGAGGCATTTTGGAGCAGGGCAACTGGAATTTTCCATTTGGTCTCCAGGTTCCTGCAGGCAGCAAGGGTCACTAGGTTCCTGGAGGTAACCTCCCACAAGCAAGCCTGGGCAAAAAAACAAACCTCATGTCCTAGACTCAGTAATGCAGAAAGCTTATGGGATTATAGAAAGTGCAAATGTGAAAATTATAAGAACATTAGGAAACCAAAGATAGGGCATGAAAAACATTGGCAAGTAAAGTGAAGGAAAACATTTATAAATACGAAGTCGAAGAGACTAGCTTAGGAAGGATAAATTCTATTAGATGCTGAAAAGATAACCTGTGTGACGAGGTGGAAAAGGTGGACATGGTTCTTAAAGAATACTTTGAATCCATCTTCAAAAACAAGGGGGATAATGCAGACATTGTAGTTGAGGAGGAGGAATGTGAACTATTGTATGAAATAAACAGAGGGGAAATGCAGGATTCAGCATCTTTGGAAGATGATAAATCACCAAAACCAGATGATGGGTTGAATTTTCACTTTGGTGGTGGGGGGGGGGGGGGGGGGGGGAGAGGAGAGAGAGAGAGAGAGGAGGAGGAAAGAGAGCAGGAATCAGGATTCTAACACTAACCCCGGCAGACATAGTCCAATGTTTGTATCCCAACTCTAAACACAATTAACTGCGGTTCTTTCCATCCAATTCGGACTCTCTTCAGCAACCTAGGATACATGTGGTCAGAGAGAGCTAATTTAAATCGAATAATCAACGTGTCCTACTGCACCTTTTCATCCTTGCCCAAAATAATTGAAAAAACTTCATGGGTCATAAAATAATCAATTAAAATGATGGCAGTAACTAAAATCTAGATTTACATTGGGAAGCTGAGCAGAGATGGTACATGGCAACCAAGATGGAACACCTTCGGACATCGATCACAACACAACAGCTCCCCGCCATTCAAACAGACTGCACAGTAATCCTCGTTGTCATCGGTAGCGCCTGATACAATTGGGGTTGTCTGAGCAGATGTTCCTCCAACAGATTTTTCAGAAGGTTTATTATCCGGAAGAGATGGGGTTGTTACAACATCGGGATGCAGGTCAGAAGTAACTGGTGTGTCATCCAGCTCTTGCGGGGGAGGAGGGTTCGAGTTTGGTGGCGTAAGTGTGTTGTCCAGCGTAATGTTCTTTTAAAGGAAAAGTAATACAATTAATATACATCATGAATTAAGGAAAGGGAGTTACTATAACATTATAGTATAATTTCGATTGTGTTGCAATATAAAACAGACGATGCAGACAATGGTCATGTTTATTATTAAACAGTTTATTTAACAAGTTAAATCAAGTCTATCTTGATTCAGTATGAACTCCGCTTGTCTTCTGTGAAATTTAATACATTTAACAAACCAAGAAATGAGAGGTCACACATACCAAGTTCAGATCACAATGGGGTACCATTGTTACATCCCTGATTTATGCTTTTGTGCAAGTGGTGGCACGGTGGCAGTGGTTAGCGCTGCTGCCTCACAGCACCAGGGACCTGGGTTCGATTCCCAGCTTGAGTCACTATCTGTGTGGAGTTTGCATGTTCTCCCTGTGTCTATGTGGGTTTCCTCCGGGTGCTCCATTTCCTTCCACACTCCAAAAACATGCAGATTAGCTACACTGGCCATGCTAAATTCTCCCTCAGTGTACCCGAACAGATGCCGGAGTGTGGCGACTAGGGGATTTTCACAGTAACTTCATTGCAATGTGAATGTAAGCCTACTTGTGACTAATAAATAAACAAACTTTAAGTGGATATAGGAAACAAGTCCCCTGTAAGTGGTCTGATATTAACATTATGAAAACAATTAGAACCATCCATGGTAGGCCCAAACTTAATTATAGCATTCTCCCAAAGCAAAAGTTCTATGCATTAGTCATTAGATTCACAGTGACAACTAGTAAGGCTAGTAATAAGACTAGTAAAGGCGGCAAATGGCATGTTGGTCTTCATTGCGAGGGGTTGAGTACAGGAGCAGGGATTTGTTGCAATTATACAGGACCTTGGTGAGGCCACACCTAGAATATTGTGTGCAGTTTTGGTCTCCTTTTCTGAGGAAGGATGTTCTTGCTCTCGAGGGAGTGCAGCAAAGGTTTACCAGGCTGATTCCGGGGATGGCGGGACTGATGCATGAGGAGAGATTGACTAAGTTAGGATTGTTTTCGCTGGAGTTCAGACGAATGAGGGGGGATCTCAGAGACTTATAAAATTCTAACAGGACTAGGCAGGGTAAATGCAGGGAGGATATTCCCGATGGTGAGGGAATCCAGAACCAGCGGTTACAGTCTGAGGATTCAAGGTAGACCATTTAGGATGGAGGTGAAGAGACATTTCTTCACCCAAAGAGTGAGCCTGCGGAATTCTTACCACAGGAAATAGTTGATGTCAAAACATTGAATGAATTCAAGAGGCGGCTGGATGTAGCAATTGGGGCGAATGGGATCAAAGGTTATGGGGAGAAAGCAGGATTAGGCTGTTGTGTTGGATGATCAGCCATGATCACAGTAAATGGCAAGCAGGCTCAAAGGGCCAAACGGCCTCCTCCTGTTCCTATCTTCTATGTTTCTATTAAGACCAAAGTGACTTCATTGGTCAAAGTAGGACTTAAATGACATGGTAAATGGGGTAGTTGATAGGAGGTTCAATTTTCTCATCACAGGTTTGATGATCGTGTCCTTTTTAATTGGAGGGGTGGGCTGGGAAGTATCTATAGAAATGTAATTAATGTCTGACAAATTTATTGCAACCAAAGAGTTTATTATATTGTAGGTGGTTTCAATTTATTTATATTTTCCTCAGCCTTGGTTTAGTTGGTTGTCCTCTCGTCTCTTGAATCAAATGGTTGTGAGTTCAAGTGCCGATCCAGGATCTGAGCGCAACAATTTAGGTCAATATCTCAGTGCAGTACTGAGGGAGCATTGTCATCGGTGTCATCTTTCAGGTGAGCCCCACCTGCCCCTTTCAGGTGGACATAAAAGATCCTATGATATTGTTTTGAAGATGATCAGAAGAAGTGAGAGGGTGAGGTCCAAAAGGGTCCAGAGGGGCAATTCTTTCACAGAGGGTGGTGAGTGTCTGGAACAAGCTGCCAAAGGTAGTAGTAGAGGCAAGTACAATTTTGTCTTTTAAAAAGCATTTAGACAATTACGTGGGCAAGATTGGTATAGAGGGGTATGGGCCAAACATGGGCAATTGGGACTAGCTTAACAGTAAAAACTGGGCAGCATAGACAAGTTGGGCCGAAGGGCCTATTTCCATGCTATAAAACTCTATGACTATGAAAGGAGCCATCTCTAGCTTAGGAAAGTCAGAGCCTATTTGAGACTGAAAAAGGTAACCTGCAAGAAGAGGTGGAAAACATGCACACGGTTCTTAAAGAACACTTTGAATTGGTCTTCAAAAAAAATAGGGGGACAATGCAGACATTGTAGTTGAGGAGGAATGTGAACTATTGTATGGGACAAACAGAGAACGAGAGAGAGAAGAAATGTGGGGTTCAGCATTTTGGAAGATGATAAATCACCCAAACCAGATGAAGGGTTGAATTTTCACTTTGGAGGTGGGGAACAGGATTCTAACACTAACCCTGTCAGATATGGCCAAGTCCAAACACAAAATTAACTGAGGTTCTTTCCATCCAACTCATTCCCTCAGCAATTTAGAATACATGTTGTCAGAGTGCTAACCAATTTTTATCTCTCAATCAACATCACAAGAACAGATTATCTGGTCATTATCACACAACTGTACATTGGAGCTTGCTGTGTGTAAATTGGCTGGCACATGACCTACACTATGACAGTGATCATACTTGAAAAAACTATTTCCTCGGCTGTAAAATGCTGTGGGGCAGCAAGGGATCATTAAAGGCGCTATCTTAATGCAATTCTACTTTGCTCACCCTTGTTTCAGTATGTGTGGTCTGACTGTTGTTCGAAAGGAGCCTGCTTTCATCTTCTTCAACATCTGTCTGCAGTTTGAAGACAGGGAGCTGGCCGGTTGTTGGTGTACAGATCGGTAATCGCTCTAACCGCACGTAAGGAACTTTCACCCCATCTATCTGAGTTCTGTAATCAGCAGATTAAATCAGACAAATAATAACCACAGTTTAAGAACATAGTTTTGTGGGTTACCAAAATATGTGGGCATAATTTTAAGTTCCAGCACACACACATCCCCCAACCACCTGTTTGTACCATACATAAGGCTCTAGCTATTTTGCACGCTGTCCTCAGTTGCATGTTGCCAGCGAGCTCCAAGGCAGTTTGTCATTTGGGACGGACAGTGTGTGGACAAGTGAACTGTAGTGGTGTGGGTCAGTGGATAGGAAACATATGGGCTGGCAGCCAGCATTTCTCTTGGCCTATAAAAAATGAATGCCAAAAAATATTTAAAGGACAATTGTTGACCATTCAATGGCTCTGCCAATTTTTACCCGAGAATTGCTAGTGGAGTCCTATGTATGCAGCAGAATAATGCTTTGCAAATGATGACTTGCATTCCACCTGAAATAGGTATGTACCACAATCTACATAGTTGTGTATCTGATGGTTGCAGCAAAAGTGTCAGTGCAAAAAAGGCACTCGAGTGTTATCTCAAACTTTTTTATTCATTTACAAAATGTGGGTTCACTGACAAGAGCTTAATTGCTGATCCCTAATTGAGAGGGTGGGGGTGAGCTGTCGCTTGAACTGCTACAGTCCATGTGGTGTAGATGCACTCATGGCGCTGCTAGGGAGGGAACTTAAATTTTAGCTCTATTATATATGGAAGCTTATCAATGCCTTCTTGAAGTAATGTCAAGCAATTGCTGAGTGCAAAGGTGGCGATAGCCTTAGAGCCAGAATGCTGACACAGCTGTGCCCCAGAGTTACCACATCCCCAACAAAGCTGTTCCAGGACAGTTACAGCACTGGCAGCTATCAGATAAAGCCTACAAAAAGCAGGACAAATCCAATTATCGCCACATCAGCCTCCTCTTGATCACCAGTAAAGTAGGAAGGTATAGTTGAGCAAACAGCAATTACTCAGCAATAACCATTCACTAATACTCAGTTTGGGCTCCTCCAGGGCCCCAAATACAGACTTGGTCTAAAACAAAAGAGCTGAGTTCAAGCGGAGACATGATTGCCTGGGCTAATTGGAAAATTACAGATCTCTCTTCCTGCTCATCAACTTCACATTTGCAATTATTTCTGTCTAGATCTCTCTCTCATCATTTGACTGCATTGATCTGTCCCTGTAATTCTATGTTCCATTCTGTCATCTGACTCCTATATGACTGTTTTCCCTCTCCTCTTGTGGTGCACGTATTCAATTCATTAGCCTGAGTAACTCTGCTGTATATGAAATGCACCTAACTTACATTTTTTAAATTTCATTTTACCTGGTGTTCGCCTTGTCAGGTGGCACTTCATTCAATGAATCCATTGTCGAATCATGAGATCCATTAACTGCAGGATCTGGTCAACAATAACAGCATTATTCCCAATGCACCAAGCAGCAAATTACTGCCATAATATTATTTACAAAAATATCAAGTCATTTTGCCTTGTTAAATAACAGCAAACAGAATTTAAACCACAATATTATTTGTCAGAGTAGGTTTTATAAATTTTGCCACTCCCATCTCTGCTGTTATAGCTTGCTAATTATGTTGGAAAATTGTTCTCCCTCTCCTTGACAATGGTGATGTCTCTTTCATAGTTAATTGTACAAGTGGCAGATTCTCCAAAATGACCTAAGCAACGGATATTCCACTTGGGAGCCCACCAGACTGGGAGATTCTCAAAGTTCATCATTACCAGGTCTCAGTTAGGTTACTAACTTTGGTCCCAGTTGGAGAGGAGTGAAGCAGAGTGGAGAGTAATGCAACATAAAAGTCCTGCTTCTAATCACTGTGGAGTGATCTTTTTTTCTGGAAGGTACATGCATGTGAACATCAAATAATAACATTATCAGATTCCTACATTTGCCCAGCAAATTCATAGTTTGCCAGCACTCACTGTCCATGTTCATAAATAAAGCAGCAATGCAACAGCATTAATGCCATCTATTGAATTGTACCCTAACATGAATCAGTGACTTCAGAAAGGAAGAAACGAAACTTCATACTTGATATCTATTTTAGAAATTATGGCAATTCTGATATTGATTTGATCCTTTACCACAGGAAATTGAACAGTCTATTGGCAATGTACATCTTATTCTGTTGCAAGATGGTCTGAGATACAATTACCTCTGTACATTACATACGTCTAATTTCCCTTAAAGAAGGGTGGAGGGGTAACGCTAACTGATGGTTAAGATAGGGAAGAAAACTTACATCCCACGTTAACAGAAAGGTTAATCGGTTCTTTGAAACCATTCTCTTCAATGGGGATTGGTTTAATTTCCATGGATTCCTTTGGTAATCTGGTGTTATTGTCTTCAGACTAAAAGAGATGATAAAAGTGCAAAGAGGTTCTTTAGCTTTTGATTACGATAACCTGTTATAGATATCATTCAATCTTACTCTTCGGAATTCTCACCGACTCCAAAATGTCTCTAAAAAGGCAGGAATGTGCCAGCAACAAAATTAAACCAAAAATAAAGCATTTGGGACTACAAGTTATCTTCTTTAACTCTATTATGTGACATAAGGATTTTTAAAAAAAGTTTCAGTAACAGAAACAGGCTGAATTTACTAGAGGGTGTGGGGATCATGCAGGTCCCAACCATAGTGTCCAAGTTTTACCTGCCTGGGTAATTTTTCTGGAGGTGGTCAATTAACAGTATACCTCGAGGTGCTCTTCCTAATTAGGGACAGAGGGTGGGCTGTACAGGCAGAAGGGCCATTCCAAGTGCCAACGCAGCTTAAATGAGAAAAATGGATGGTGCCAATGCATGTGGGGGGTGGGGCTGCAAGAAAATGGATCCACCATTTAAAATTTAAGATAAGTGAGGACACAGCACGTGCAAATACATATGAAGCCTTGGGCCTCACTGTTCAGACATGAGAAATGTACATCATGTTCCACACCGACAAAAATTAGTGTGCCTGAAGTGTTGGTGCCTGTTTCCCTAAACTCTCCAACACAATCTTCCTTGTGTCAGTTCTGGGACTAATGTAGACTAAGTCATTGCTATAATTAGTTAACTCCTTGATTGTTGTATCATGTGATGACCAGGATAGCAGAAGGACTGACCTTGGTCATCTTATTCAGCAATTCCTATATTCCCATAAATTCATAGCAAGTTGAATTCTCATGCTGCAGTTGAAAAAAGTTAATCTAACCTTATACTCTGTGCTCTTTGGTTCCCCGTTTAGTATTATGTTCTCTGCTGGAAGATCCCGATTGTCACCAATGGATCTGTGCATGGTCGATTGGGATTGCAATTCAATTAGGGAAGGTGCAAATTGGGAAGAACCTTCATCCAGTGAAGATTTTGTGTGGCCCGAAGCAGAACGCTGCAACAGATACAGCATAAATACATTTTAGTTCCACGACACCAATTGCTTCTAATTATGTAGCACCTTTAACATAAAACATCTCAAGGCACTTAGAAGCTTTATACAACATAACACTCAGTTATATGAAATATTAGGGCAGTTGATGAAAATCTTAGTCAAAGAAGTAGGATAGATAAGTTTTAAGGAGCATCATAAGAGGGAAAAGAGAGAAGAGGAGAGGTTTAGCGATGGAATTTCACAACTTAGGCCCTAGATAGATGTTTAACGGCTGGAATTAGAGAAAAGCAGATTGGAGTTGGAAAAGATGAGAGATTGGAAGGACTTTGAAAACTAGGATGATTAAACCAGGTTGTTTAACCTGGAGCCGGTGTAGGTCATTGAGTACAGGGATGATGGATGAATGAGATTTAGTACAAGTTAGGGCATGGGCATCTTTATGGAGCATTGAATGTGGAAGGACAGCCGGGGTGCCCAAGAATATTTAAGTCCAGAGGTTACAAAGGCATGGGTGAGCGTTTCAGAAGGAGAGATTAAGTGATGCAAGGTGGAGTTAGGCAATGTTACAGGAGGTGCCTATAGGTGTTCTTAATTATGGTGCAGATCTGTGGTTAAAAGCTCAACTTGGGGTCAATATGACACACCAAAGTCACAAACAGTCCAGATCAGGCTCAGAAAGGTACAAGGGTGATGAAGCTGGTGCTGAGAGAGCAGTGATTGTCCAAAGGATGAGAACAATGGCTAGAGACCCAATACTCCAGCAAAGTGATGACATCACTAATATTCAAAGGGTCACCAAGAAGTCTCAAAAGGATGTTTGCATTTTTTTTTATTTTGTAAAGTAGAAGTCAGTCAGTGTCTGGTTTCTTAAGGGCTGCTTCACTTAAACCTGAAAAACATTTGGAAATAATGTCCCAGAACAATATAATCATACATAATGAATACTTTGCATCGGTATTCACGAAGGAGAGGGGCGTGTTAACCGGGAGTCTCTCAGAGGGAGGTGTTGACCAGTTAGAGAAAATCTCCATTACAAGAGAGGAAGTGTTAGGTTTTTTAGGGAACATTAAAACTGACAAAGCCCCAGGGCCTGATGGCATCTATCCTCGACTGCTCAGGGAGACGAGAGATGAAATTGCTGGGCCTCTGACGGAAATCTTTGTCGCTTCTTTGGACACGGGTGAGGTCCCTGAGGATTGGAGGATAGCGAATGTGGTCCCGTTGTTTAAGGGTAGCAGGGATAACCCAGGAAATTATAGGCCGGTGAGCTTGACGTCCGTGGTAGGGAAGTTGTTGGAGAGGATTCTTAGAGACAGGATGTATGTGCATTTAGAACGGAACAATCTCATTAGTGACAGGCAGCATGGTTTTGTAAGAGGGAGGTCGTGCCTTACAAATTTGGTGGAGTTTTTTGAGGAAGTGACAAAAACGGTTGATGAAGGAAGGGCCGTGGATGTCGTCTATATGGATTTCAGTAAGGCATTTGACAAAGTCCCACATGGCAGGTTGGTTAAGAAGGTTAAGGCTCATGGGATACAAGGAGAAGTGGCTAGATGGGTGGAGAACTGGCTTGGCCATAGGAGACAGAGGGTAGTGGTCGAAGGGTCTTTTTCCGGCTGGAGGTCTGTGACCAGTGGTTTTCCGCGGGGCTCTGTACTTGGACCTCTGCTATTTGTGATATATATATATAAATGATTTGGAAGAAGGTGTAACTGGTGTAATCAGCAAGTTTGCGGATGACACGAAGATGGCTGGACTTGCGGATAGCGAACAGCATTGTCAGGCAATACAGCAGGATATAGATAGGCTGGAAAATTGGGCGGAGAGGTGGCAGATGGAGTTTAATCCGGATAAATGCGAAGTGATGCATTTTGGAAGAAATAATGTAGGGAGGAGTTATACAATAAATGGCAGAGTCATCAGGAGTATAGAAACACAGAGGGACCTAGGTGTGCAAGTCCACAAATCCTTGAAGGTGGCAACACAGGTGGAGAAGGTGGTGAAGAAGGCATATGGTATGCTTGCCTTTGTAGGACGGGGTATAAAGTATAAAAGCTGGAGTCTGATGATGCAGCTGTATAGAACGCTGTTTAGGTCACATTTGGAGTACTGCGTCCAGTTCTGGTCGCCGCACTACCAGAAGGACGTGGAGGCGTTAGAGAGAGCGCAGAGAAGGTTTACCAGGATGTTGCCTGGTATGGAGGGTCTTAGCTATGAGGAGAGATTGGGTAAACTGGGGTTGTTCTCCCTGGAAAGACGGAGAATGAGGGGAGATCTAATAGAGGTGTACAAGATTATGAAGGGGATAGATAGGGTGAACGGTGGGAAGCTTTTTCCCAGATCAGAAATGACGTTCACGAGGGGTCACGGGCTCAAGGTGAGAGGGGCGAAGTATAACTCTGATATTAGAGGGATGTTTTTTTACACAGAGGGTGGTGGGGGCCTGGAATGCGCTGCCAAGTAGGGTGGTGGAGGCAGGCACACTGACATCGTTTAAGACTTACCTGGATAGTCACATGAGCAGCCTGGGAATGAAGGGATACAAACGATTGGTCTAGTTGGACCAAGGAGCGGCACAGGCTTGGAGGGCCTGTTTCCTGTACTGTACTGTTCTTATAATCTCACCTCCCCATAATAACATTTCAACAAATATTTTCTGATTTCGGAGAACACACCCCCTCCCCTTCCAAAAATGGAGACAAAACCTTCCCAACTCCCACCTTCTAATTAGCAGTGACTCAGTGAAATTGGGCATTCAAGCAATAAACTGGGTAAAGCATCATTAATCAAACTAAAACAAAGGCAAACATTAACACTGAATGTATGAGATAATTAGATAATATAAATAGATTCTATTAACCCCTGTTGACGATAAACAAAACATTTCATTAGTGAAGATGTCTTTAAAAAATTAAAGCTAATATCACAAATTTAAATAAAAACAGAGGATACCATGCTTGCACAGATTAATATTAAATAGAAAAAGATAATTTTGATGATTCTCTTGAAGAATTGAACTCCAAGGTGCTAACCTATTTTTCTCTTCCAGAGGCAAACTGACCTATAGTGCATTTCACAACTGCAATAGCTAATTCCGAGCAGTGTTTCCAGTGTTGGTAAAATAAAATGTGTTTCGCAGAAGTCAGACAGTTCCCCAAATGAAAAGAAACAGATCAACAGCAGATCCATTTGGGGTTTCTCCACACCATAATGTGCAAATATTTATAATTTTAGGAGTTGTTTGGCAGTGCAGAACTTGAGTATTGCTGAAAACAAAGGAGACATACTATCAAAGATTTTCCACAGGACAGTTCACAAGAAAATCAATAGTAAAGGAAACGACAAGTTATACTTCATGCAAGGAGAGCTTATTGTTTGGCAAGTGGATTCTGATTGGTAGAGGCGTTGCAATGGAAAATGCATCAGGGAACAGGTAACTGCCAAGCTTTTGTGTTAGGAAAATAAAAGTTGTTTCAAATGATTTACATTTGTATTGGTAAACATTAGAATTATGATACAACTTTAGGTGGGTTTAATTTAAATGTTTGTGCCTGGAAGGGACCTATAGTTAGGTTCATGCCGGACAAAGGTGTTTGTACGGGTGGAGGTTGATTAAGTTCCAACTGTGTTTCTGTTGTGCTTAGAGAGGGCTACAGCATGAAGTGTAAATAAAGTTGCAGGGGTGTTGCTTAGCAACAAGAGACCCACTTGCTAGAGAGGAAGGGCTTTCCTTTTTTCTTAGTTTTAATTAGAAGGCAGAGCAGTTGCAGACAGGAAGCTGGAGAGGGAACATCTCTGAGCTCTGCTCAAAACAGGAAAAGTTGTACATTGGAGTGATGTGCAAGAAAGAAAGCTCCAGAGGAACTAAAGAACGGCTGGTTCTAGCAACCTGGAAAGAGGATATTATTCATGGGCATCACAGACAGAGCTACGAAGGAATTGGCTGATGAGAAGCTCGATAATTTTTTCCAAAGTAATCCTAAAGTTTGGAATGTCTTACTACAGTCTATGAAACACATTTTAAAGTAATTGGGAAGACAGTATTGGCTGGAGGATATCAGAGTTTGTGTAACAGTGGAAGTCAGTCAAGACAAAAGGAGTCCTGAATGGGCAGATGTAAAATTCTGGACTGGATTCACAGTAAAGTGAAGCAGAAGCTTTATTTAAAAGTTTCATTTGAAAATCGTGGAGTGGATTTTGGCATGTGATCTGCTAATGGAAATAATTATGAGAGCAGGTTTTAAAGCATGTTTTTGGGAGGGGCGGGGGGGATTCTGAGGAGATATCCACAGACACTAACTTTGATTCAGAGCGGAGTGCGTGTTTGACCACAATCAATCTGTGCTGTTAATAAAAGTGTTAATGCAGCTTGTAGCTTCAAATGTTCCTTGCCATCCGTGTTAATCTTAAAACCTGTGTGTATATGTTAAGCTAAGGGGAAGTAAATTAATATTGTATTATAAACCATTTTCCTCCATGCTTAAATAATGTTTTTTTCCCTTGTTGTTCAAACTAATTAGAGGTCCTGTGACTCTGAAGTACAAGTTATGGTCTTTTGAGCTAGGGTTCCATTTTGGGATCTTCCTATCCAGTTACATCAACTGAGATCAACTGTTCAAATTCAAAACAGCAGGTTGACTTTGGTCAAGGCATTGCCATGAGGAATGAACTAAGGAATGGCTGTCCCCAAACTTTAGTTTAGTTGAAAAAAGCACAATGGGTAGACACGTTCTTTCTGTCTGTAAAGGACAGGGCTGTGTGTGAATATATGTAGCTTCGAGCATGCATAAATGACCATCACTGAGCATGACTGAAAGTCTTAAATTAGTTTTCTGGTAATTCCTAGTACAATCAGGATTGTTAAGCAAATGTCATCCAATCGTTGAATCACATCTAATGTTGGACACTACATTTTGAGTTTTGCAAGCATGGGCTGGTTGGGTACAGTATGTACTTTGTTGCGAAATGCTGAAAGGATGTGCTGTTTGATACAAACCCGCCAGTCACTGAGATGCATGGCTTACATAGTTGGCATCACATATCAAACACCAGGTCCCTTTGGCTGTTTGCAACAGCAAAGTACCCAAGTATCTGTTCTTGCAAAACTCAGAACATACTGTTGATCATTAGATGTGATTCTGTGATTGGACAACACTTGCTAAACCATAAACCTATTTACAATTATCATTTGAGCTTGCAGTGTGATTCACCTACATATGCTAGAACCTGCATATATTCACACACAGAGCCCTATCCTTTGCAGACAAAAGGATCATGTCAATATATTGTGCCTATTTCACCTAAACAGAAATTTGGGGGATAGCTATTCTTTGGTTCATTCTGATTTGAATTGAACAAAAGCTTGGCAGTTAACTGTTCTCCTGTGCGTTCGTCATAAAAATGTCTCCACCAGAGTCCATTTGCCAACCAATCAGCACTCTTCTCATGCAGTATAAATGGCTGTTCTCTTAACTGTTGGCATTCTTGCAAACTGTCCTGGTGAATGCAAAACAAAAAGCTTTGACAGCATGACTCTTTTCTAGTAATACTCAATTATTCTGCCTTACAGTCATTAAGCCATAACAGAAAGCTATTCAAAATTGGCACAATACTCGTCTATTTGTTACCCTCTTTAAAAATGCATCTGCTTCAATGGAAAATTGTGCAATTGAAGTTTGTGTCATCAAGAAATTCAGTTGTTATTTTGAGCCTTTGGTGTGATCAAAATTTAATCTAATGGTCTCTTGATAAAAAAAAACCTTTTCCCAAAAGGAAATAAAAATGCATTTTGAAATAATTTATGCAATTTTTCTTTTTAGGTTGTGGATCAAGTAAAACACGTTGTGCAGTTCATCTTTAAGTATTGCTGCTAAACGGACATAAACAGACGATTCTCTGTAGATATTTACAGTGCATGTTGTTTTTGATACAGGAAGCACAACTGCAGCTGCTGTTGAAAGTAAGAGACTGGATTTGACATTGAAAACACAGCCAGAGTACTTAGAACAATCTTGATCCTCCCGGATAAACTGTGTTTCACAGATATATTCCTGCAATTGTTCGTCATGGTTCTCTAGCTCTTTTTCATGAAAAAGTTGTTCTTTTCCACTGTCGTCTTGTGGTTCACTGAATTTGCTGTTAAAGATGTCTATTCCCAAGGGCAATGCAGCTGAACAGCAGGTGCACTTACCCATTGAGTACGAGATGCAAGTCTTATATGAATAAAACCCATCATAAACATGCAAATGTAAACAGAAAACAGCCATGACAATTTACACCACAATTAAAACTTTATCTCCCACTGGTAACATTTTGAGCCAAAGATTATCTTAGAATGGGGAGGGGAGGTTGGAGAGGTGGGTGAGGGTGAAGTAGATTAAAATGATGGTTAGACATTTCCTACTGCCTTCTGATGGACTTGCAGTCACTCCAATTTTAGATACCAGGTTTTTGGAGGCCAAAGCATTTTTTTCTAATTATGACTTTGGCTTTCAATGTTAGGCCCGGCAGGAAAACCAGCTGGAGGAAGTAAAGTGGCCTGAAGAGATACAAGAAAGTTAATTTTTTAAAAATACTTTTGAAGGTGTCTTTGCTGATCAGAAGGTGGTGTGCTCCTCTGGAGTCTGCAAGGAATCATTAAGGCTTCCACATTCAGGGCCTCCTTACCCCTCTCCTGACCCTAAGTGCTTGGTGCAGGGAGCCATTTCCTAGGGTCCGCATGAGACCTTATGCCACCCTTGCACTTACTCCCCCCTTGAGATTCCTAGCAGGTTTAGCTGGAAATCAGTCATGGAATGTGGTAACAAGGTCTAGAAATTAAAGATTCTTGGGTACCAAGCTGGTGCCATTGTGGGCACTACCCACCAAGCTTGGCTTCTGCAAACTACACTCAGAGTTAAGATCGGTGTTATAGTTTTGACAACACATGAATAGAAGCATCAATAATTTGGCAATTTTTCTGTCCAATTACTACCTTGCTCCTTTTTTTCAAAGCAGTCGAAGACTTCTTTTTTGTTGATGATCTAGTGGTGGTTGATGGCTTCCCAATTGTATTATGTATTCCCAATAAATCCAGTGGTTGGAGAGGGATAGTGCTTTTTCTGTGAAAATTTACAAACTGCTGTTCTGCAACATCAAGGTGATTCTGCAACTAGGAACAAAAATTGAGCAAAAATTAATATATATTGCTGGAACTCTGATGGACATAAATCAGCGAAATGCCATCACAAATTCATCGCTTACATGGCATGATTATAGAAAGATATTTGCAATTTCACTAGACAAATAATGATGGAAGTCACTTTAAACAAAGTATTTATACCACTGCCTATCAAAGAACATAAATACTTAAAAAGGTAATTATCCCAATTCAATTCAATTCCACATATCTGCCTTCTTTCTTCACATGAACATTAACAGCCTTTCAAAACATAGTGCTATTGGTCACTAACAGTGATCTACCTGGGAACATCCATGCCAAACAGTTACCATCCTTGTTCTTTGCTGGCAGGTGTACTGTAGTGAAAATCAATGAGGATAAATTTCCATTCACGTAATGAGCCAGAAGCGCGACCTAGCTCTCTGATAAAGTTTGAGATAACATCCGCATACAGGAGAATGCTGTACAACAATGGCTCTCCCTTTACATATGGACCTCTGCCAATTATTCTATTCCATTCCAAAAAAACATGGTGCTGCACATCAAGAAGTCTACCTTCAGTTTTATGGGCATTTTACATTGCGTCCTAGGATCAATGGCCATACTAATCAGTACTATAAAGTGTATGCAAGCAAACAATTAATGGCTCTGTCACAATACCAACGCTGTTCTTTCAGAGAAGCGGAAACATTATGTAATAGTCTAGTGTGATAATACTGTGCTTTTAAGGAATGTATTTATCATCATGTAAGGGGTATGTTTAAAATTCAGCTCTGTTTTACAGAGTGCCGATTTGTCTGAGATAGTATGCAGCTCCATGGTGAGAAAGAAGGCTAACGATTGATTTTAGCTAAGGGGGTGTTTGTTTTAATTTGAGTTAATGCATTTTTGTTTATTTGGTTTCTCCCCTGGGGTTTCAGAGTAAGGTTTTGATTAGGTTGATTGACAGAGGCAGAGTCATATGAATAGGCAGAGCTGAGTTTGCAGGGAAAACACAGAGTTCTCTTTTACTTTAAAACCATCAGTTTCTGCCTGGTCTTGAAAGCAGCAAGAGGTGCCCTTTTGTCTCTCTCTCTCTCTCTGGAGGCTGTTTGAGGGTGTCAGAAGACAGATGTTTGTCTGTCTCTTTCCAGAGGTGTTCAAAAGGCTCTAGCATTGTTAAAAAGTACAAGTGTGTAAGCCTGTGTGTTGCTAACTGATTTTGAATTGGAATTTAAGTCTAAGAGGAATATTGCTCAAATTGGAACCAAGAGATAAGTTAGCAGTTAAGAATTGTATCTGGTCATGTTTAAGCATTTCAATTAGTAAAAGTTAATTAATTTGTTATAGTTAAACTGCATTGTTAAATAAAGTTTGTTTTGATAAAAGCTTTCTAGTGTGTCACCTGGAGTGAAATACTTATCCTCACAAAGCACATTTTAAAGCAGTACAGGATTAAAGCTGAAATTTTATTTACAAAACGCCAAGAACAACATTTTTGACTCGGAATGTAGAACTAGTGTACTGAAAATAGACCAGTCTGTGGATTGGTATTACTTCATCTTGCTTTTCTCTCCCCAATAAGCCGCGCAAGCTTTCAATTTATCCTGTGTAATGTGGTTCAAGCAGTAAGAATTTAACGTAGCTCGTGTAAGGAAGCGCTGACTGAAGAGATTAAAAGAGAAGCTAGATGAAGACATAAACAGACAGCAGATAGAAAAAGGCACTGCTGTAAGAGCAACAGTGTTAGTGTTGTTCAGATACACTTTTGGAGAATAAAAGGTAGCAATTGGGAAAGCTAATTGTATAACGGAAACAATAAATGATGCATTCAAAGTGCAGTGAGACGACATCTGGAGTATTGTGTATAGTATTGGCTACCTTATTTAAGGACATATGTAAATGCATTGGAAACAGTTCAGAGGTTTATCAGAATAATACCTGGAATGGGTGGGTTGTCTTATGAGGGGAAGATTGGGCATGTGCTTGTACTCACTGGAGTTTAGAAGAACAAGCGGTGACTTGATTGAAACATACAAGCTTTGGAGGAGTCCTGAAAGAATGGATGCGGAGAAGCCGTTTCTCTTGTGGAGAATCTAGAACCAGGGGTCACTTTTTAAAAGTAAAGGTTGTCCATTTAAAACCAATGAGGTGAACCTTTTTTACTAAGGTCATGAGCCTTTGGAACTCCTCCTGAAAAAGGTGGTGAAAGCAAGAGTCTTTGAATAATTTTAAAAGTAGAGGTGGATAGATTCTTAGTAAGCAAGGGGCTGAAAGGTTTCAGGGATAGTCAGGAGGCAGATTTGAGGTTACCATCAAATCAGTCATGACCTTATTAAATGACTGAGCAAGCTCAAGGGTGAAGCCTATTCCTGCTTTTTGTTTACATGTTTGCACATCGCAAGGTGAGAAGGGTGTGTGTGTGTGTGGCAGGTATCTTCAGTTGCTTTATTTGTTCACTATCTAAAGAGCACCTGCCTCAACTGTTGTTGTATCTTCCTTCCCCACTCTAATCAAAGACACGAGATGAAAATAGACATCATGCAGCAGTAAACGATGTCTCACAATCAAAGCTCCCTCACTCCAATTAAAAAGGACACCAGAATCAAGTTAAAATGATTTGTTGCTTATACTTAGCATAAAGGGAGTCAACAACAGATCTTTTACACAATGCTGTGATAACCCCAAGACAAGTAATTTTCTTTCTCATTATACTGATTTTATCCAACCTTTAAACAAAATATATGAAGCGGAATTCAGTTTTACGCTCATTCCTGAAAGTACCTCAAGTAGGAGCGACAAAACCTCATTTGCATTCAGCTCAGTATGTATAAGCCCAACAATTTCTGAGTGTTGCAATAGCCAAGAACAGCATCCCCCATCATGGCTTAAGATCACTTAAATGCTGCAAAATTTATGGAATCACTTTGCATTGCAACTGTAATCTGCATTAGATCATATTTCTAATGCTTTAAAAAAGGTTATATTTTATCATGTTAGTTGTCATGAGCCTTGTGATCGGTTATCAAATTAATCTCAGATTAACTTGATTGATCACATTTAATAGTACCTGGTTATTGTCATTCTGCTGGCCCAGTTCAGTCTGCTGGTCCTGAGCATTTATCACCACTCTTTGAAGACCAAGGTGCTGTAGTTCCATTGGCATTTCTTGTTTCTTTGGGTCAGGTTGCCTCGTAATGGAATTCGGTTTCAAATTAGTATCCTGCACATGGTGTGTGTTCCGGTTAAATGGGTGTGGTTTCTCCAAGATATTCTTAAAGCTCGTAGGCATTTGATCTGGTTGACATGTTTGTTTTGTGCTTGTACTCTGTTGACCTGCTTTCTGTGGACGGGGTTTGCCCTGTGCTTCTTCCACGGATGGTTGCTGTTGAATTTGTTGTAGCTGTAGTTGCTGCTTTACAGCATAGGGTTGCAACGTTGACTGTTTCGACTGCTTAAAATTCTGTATTTGGCAGCGCCGTCTCTGTGGTTGTGGTTGGTGCACAAATTGCTTTGATTGCTGCAAGGCCACCACATGCATTGGTTTTATGCTTCGCTGCTGCTGCATGGTATATGCTGGATGCAAGCTTTGCTGCAGGTGTTGTGCTTGTAAATGTCCCATCAAAACTGGACTCTGCTCAAGTCCAGTCTGAGCTACATGCCACTGCTGCAAAGTTGGTATTGGCTGTACTGGCAATGGATGTGGAAAATATTTCTGTTGAGATTGGCTCTGGTGCATGCTAGTGTACTGCATCTGGAGCTGATGCTGCAAATGTCCTGGAACTTGGCCCAAACTTCGATGATGCTGCAAACAGTTTAAGGCCTCATGCTCTTTGTGAAGTGGATGCAAGTCTGGACAATGATTGTTACAGACTGAATATTGTTGGCCAGGGTTCTGGCATAGAAGAGATGGCTGTAAACTTGGTCCATGAGTTGCAATGTCACATGGTACTGGTGATGGCTGTTGATGGAAGGAGGGCTGGCATTCTTGGCGAGTTGCATTTTCACAATCAAATGACAAATGGCCTGAGGGGGGAATAAACAAAGTATACTTTTTAAAAAATGGGACCAAGTCTTTTAATTGTCCACATTTTCTCCTCTCTACTCAGACATGCAAATTCTTGCTGCTGTACACAGCCAGGGTAAACAACAGTCTATCAGTACCTTAGCCAAAATGATCAGTCCTCGTGTGTAAATCAGAATACTAACAAGCTATTTTCCAAGGTTCGCATACAGATGCCAGCAAAGAATTATCAGAACGGAGAACTGTGCCTGATTTTTCTTTTCCACGGACCACTGAGGTTAATTGCAGCATCCCTCCCATCACTACAAATGAAAGCAGTTCACCTCAGCACAGACTAGAAATTAGAACTGGGATTAACCCAACTCAATATTACATTAGGTGGTACCACATCAAAAGATGCCCACACTTATTAAATTCAATATAATCCCATTAAAGGGATCTGACCACTTCCATGATCAGAGGAGCTCAAAGCCTCAATTTTAAACAAGCTCACAAATTATGGAGTTTCTGATAACAAATTCACATGACAAAAGTCTAAAATAGAGTACCTTGCAACCGTATCACATTCTACTTAAAAGTCACCTGCTTTTGTCAAGCAAGTGGCCTAATGGAGTACAAAATATAGTAGAGAGACATTATTGATTTTGAGGAGTTAAGTTTATGAAGAACAGCGGTGTGAATTTGGGCTCATTAGCAGCCATTTGTTAGGATAATTGAATGCTCTTGGAGCACCAAAATAGTGTCCATGGTGTACCACACATTTCTGGGGAGAATTGCACCGACTGCTGTAATGATGTCAGTGTTGCCAGTGCGGCACGATGACACAGTGGCTAGCACTCCTGCCTCACAGCACCAGGATCCAGGTTCAATTCCAGCCTCGGGTGACTGTGTGGAGTTCGCGCACACACTCTGTGACTGCGTGGGTTTTCTCCAGGTGCTCCAGGGTTTCCTCTCAGTCCAAAGATGTGTGGGTTAGGTTGATTGGCCATGCTAAATTGCCCCTTAGTGTCCCAAGATGTGTAGTTTAGGGGGATTAGCAGGGTAAAAACGTTCAGTTATGGGGATAGGGACTGGATTGGATTGTTGTCAGTGCAGGCTCGATGGGTCGAATGGCCTCCTTCTGCATTGCAGGACTCTTTCTTAGCCTTGTACTGTTGAAACAGGAAGAAATCCTACCACCCTTCCCCATGCAGTGATATTTGTTAGGAACAGGAGTCGGTCATTTAGCACCTTGGGTGTCTTCCACCATTCAATGAGATCATGGCTGATGTGCGACACAACTCCATGTACATACCTTTGCCTCAGACTGCTTAATATCTTTGGCTAATAAAAGTCCATCAATCTCCACTTCAAAATTAATCTAGATTCTATTGCCTTTTGCAGGAAAGAGTTCCAAACTTCTACGATAAAAGTAAAATACTGTGGATGTTGGAATCTGATGAAGGGTCATCCTGACTCAAAACATTGGCTCTATTCTCTCTCAGGCCTGCTGAGCTTTTCTACCATTTTCTATTTCTGTTCCAAACTTCTACCACCCTTTGCGTAAAGATGTCTTTCTTAATTTTACACCCAAGGTCTTAGAATACATTTTCACCTAAATTCCCAGTCCAAGATCGCCCAACAATTAGAGATAGCTTCTCCCAATCTACCTTTATACCCCGAATACACCAATCATTCTTTAACATTCTAAATTCCAGGAATACTGCCCGATTTTGTTTAATTTTTCTTTCAAGTTCAACCTCAAAGTTCTAAGTACAATTCTCGAAACTCTGCATTTCTTCCAAGGCCAATATATCCTTCCTAAAGTGTAGTGTCCAGAACTGCCCACAGTAATCCAGGTGGATCTAACCAGGGCTTGGTATAGCTCAAAAATGACTTGTATCTTGAGTCCTCTAGATACAAAGGTCAGCATTCCATTGGTCTTCATGATATTTTAATGATCTGTGCACCAGGCCTCAAATCTCTTTCAAAGTCTGCTGTTTCAAGCTTTTCAACGTTTCAAAAGTACCCTGTTCTATATTTTTTAGGTCAAAAGTGTGTCAAATGACCTCACATTTGCCTGCACTGAAGTTCATTTGCTAGTTTGCCCATTCACCTAATCCATCGATATTTCTTTGTAATTTTACACTTCCATCGACATTTCTTATTATACTTTGCGTCATCGGCAAAATTTGGTTATGTGGATTTTGACTCCATTATCTAAGTTAACAATCAAGGCTCCAATAGAGATCCCTGTGGGACACCATTAGTTGCATTGTCAATTAGAATGTCAACCTAGTATCCTTATTATCTCTCTCCTCCTGCTCAGCCAATTTTCTAACCAGGTCAATAAGTTTTCTTCAATTGTATGAGCTTCAGTTTTGGTGAACAATCTCTTGTGAAAGAATTTATCACGCGCCTTCTGGAATACTACTTGAACAATATTCATAGGCATTCCCCGGCCCACCAGTTTGGTCACATCTTCATAAAATTCCAATTAGATTCATCAGGCATGTTGTTACCTTTACAATTTCGTACTGGTCGATTTCTTCTGGCTGTTTCTACAATTCCACAGGTGTTTTGTAGCTTTCGATGATATACTTTTACAACTTGAAACAATGTGCAGGCCCTGAAGGGTTTTTTATTAAACTACAAGTACAATCTATTTGCTCCCAAAGATGGTGCAGCAGCAGGCATTCCACTTGAAATGACTTGGAGAATAAGGAGAGGCTATGCAGAGCAGGGTATCCTGCCAGAGGTGCAAAGAGGGAAGAGAGAATGGCTCTCAGCAGGCGATCATATCAGCCCAGTGAGTTTAAAGAGCAATTCTCCTATCTGAACCCAAATAAAGAAAAATGTGCAAGTGGTTTATATTTCAATATGGACATCTGCATTGCAATCTGTCATCTGCTGCAGTCATAACTGCACGTCAGAGCAATGTAAACCCATTCTCTGGGGTTTTCAAGGTGACTGTAGCTACTGACTTTTATAATTCTTGCCCTTTTCAAGCAATAATCGGAAATATTTTGACATTTTGTAAGGGATGTGGGTTAACTATATTTTATTCTTTTTTGCCAGAGAGCAGCTGGCAGAGTGAGCAGTGACTTTGGTTGGATTGTAAGCTTCCCCAGGGTTCAGGGAGGCACTTACTGCATCCACACCACTTTGTCAGCAGCACATGTCAATTCTGTCCACACGTGACCCATTAAAAAAGAGAGATTCTACTTCAACATTCAACGTGCGTGTACATGTAGTGAATCAGACAGGTCAGTATCAGTACCTTGGCAGCAGTAATAATGCCTGTCTGTGGCTGTCCTCTGTGCCAGCTGTATTTCAGCCAACACAATAACATACTTATATTGTGCCTTTAACATAATGAAGCATCCCATGGCACTTCATGGTATAATTGAAAAACAATGCAAGATACCAAGCTACATAAGGAGATAGAAGGTCAGAATTCTAAAAGCTTGGTTAAAAGGTTTTAAGAGTGTCTTAAAGGAGAAAGTAAGCCACCAAGGTTGAGAGGAGAGAATTCTAGAGCTTGGGGCTGAAGCAACTGAAGGCATAGTCATCAGTGGTGGAGAAATGACAATTCGGAGTGCACAAACTGCCAGAATTAGAGGGGTGCAGATATCTTCGAGAGTCGTGGGGCTAGAAGAGATTATGACAATAGGGAGGAGCAGGCTATGGAGGGATTTGAAAACAAGGATCAAAATTTTCAAATCAAGACTTTGTTTGGCCTGGAAGCCAATGTAGGTCAGTGAGCACATAGGGGAAAGGGACTGGCTGCAGATTAAGACATGGACAACAAAGCTTTGGATGACCTCAGGTTTCCAAAGGGAATGTGTTGGAATAAATCGAGTCTAGAGGTAAGAAAAGGTATGAACGAAGGTTTCAGAAACATATGAACTGAGACGGGGCAAACTCGGACGATGTTACAGAGATAGAAATATGCAGTGTTCGTTATATCACAAATAGGAGGTTGGAAGCTCATTTCAGGATTTAATGTGACACCAAGGTTGTGAACAGACTGGCTGAAATTAAGGGTGTGGAGATGCCGGCGTTGGACTGGGGTAAACACAGTAATAAGTTTAACAACACCAGGTTAAAGTTCAACAGGTTTATTTGGTAGCAAAAGCCACACAAGCTTTGGCTTTTGCTACCAAATAAACCTGTTGGACTTTAACCTGGTGTTGTTAAACTTCTCACTCACTTTATAGGGTGCAGAGATCGTGCATCCTGTCCTAAAGTTGCTGATTGTGTTCACAACAGGAGGGAATAGAGTTCCACTCCTGTGGGTAAATGCACCTTACTCATTTTGTTCTAGTGTAGGAAGCAGCATTTTCAAAAAAGAAAATTGCAGCATGTTCGATCTCACCACTGAAATAAATAAATGATTAAACATTAAGCCAAATTAACCCTTCAAATGGTGTGGCTTTTGCTACCAAATAAACCTGTTGGACTTTAACCTGGTGTTGTTAAACTTCTTACTGTGAAATTAAGGGAACAGGATGGAGTTGCTAGCTAGGGAAAGGGGTTTGGAGTGGGAACCTCAAACAATATTTAAGTGGGTGAAATGACTGTCATTCAGTATTGGATGTTGGATAACCCGTCTGATAATTTGGTAATAGTGGAGAAGTCAAGAGAGGTAGTGGTGAGGATGTAATCAGCATACAAGTAAAAACTAATGCTGTGTCTTCGGATGGTGCTGCCGAGGAGCAGCATGTAAGTGAGAAATCACAGAATCCCTACAGTGCAGGAGGCAGCCATTCGGCCCATTGAGCCTGCACCTATGACAAATCCCACCCAAGTCCTATCCTCTTAACCCCATGTATTTACCCTGCTAGTCCCCCTGACACTAAGGGGGAATTTAGCATGGTCAATCAACAAAACCAGTAGATCTTTGGACTATGGGAGGAAACCGGAGCACCCGGAGGAAACCCACGCAGACACAGGGAGAAAGCGCAAACTCCAGTCACCCAAGGCTGGAATTGAACCTGGATCTCTGGCGCTGTGTGGCAGCAGTGCTAACAGCTGTGCCACCATGCCATCTAGGATGTGATGGATGCAGCAGAACAGTGCAAGAGCAAGAAGAGAAGCCATTGTAAGCAACTTTTTTAAATGATTACATGGATAGGAATGGAACTATGGAAGAGCAGCCCCACCTGGAGGCTTTGGAGGAGGATGGTGTGGTCAACTGTGCAAAAGGCTGCACACAGGTCAAGGAGAATGAGGGGGGAAAGTTTACCTTCGTCACAGAATGCCATTTGTGCCTTAGATTTCAATACTCAGGCTGGGGCAGAAACATGGGGGGGCAATCCTCCTAAAAAAGTTCTAAGTTCTGAATTCGCGGGAAATCTGGGGTAAATCACAATTGTTTTTTCAGTGGGTGTTCAGACTCTAATCTCCCACTCTGCAATGCAGAGGTCACAATGGCGAATCTCATTAAAAGCTCAGCGGGTGAGGCCTAGTCACAGCGGAGACAGACAGTTCCAGGTCTCTGTGCATGTGCAGTGGCTCCAAACTGTCAGCCTGCAGTTTGCTGGTCAGCTCAAATCACTGGCCAGCCTGGGACTCCCAGAATGATGCCTCTCCAGCCCCCCCAATGACCCGACCGCAGCCCCCACGACCATTCCCAGGCTAACCCTGACCCCCCTCCTATGCTGGAGTGCCCCAATCCACCACCCCCCCCCCCACCGGAGGCAGACCACCCCCCCCCCCCCCCCGCCCACCGGAGGCAGACCACCACCCCCCTTGCTCCAGCCCACCCCAAATGCTGGCCTCGAGGGAGTCCTGACCGATCTCATGCAGAGTGGCAGCAACGGGACCCCCCCACCCCAATTGCTCGCTTTGCACTGCCCGATACCTGGTGCCTCCTGGGGACAAGGAGCTCCCTGGGCATGGGCACTTTTCCCCTTGGCCAGGGGCACAGGCTGGCACTGCCAGGTGTCCATGGGGCACCACAACCCCACCCCGCAGGGGGTCCCCGATTGCCCCCACTTCATTCTAGCAGGGTCTCCCGCTAGCTCTCCGCAAGTGGGGAACTCATCTGAACCCCAGTGAAATTGCACTGACGGGGTGGGAGGAGCTAGCAGGCACGGAGACTTCAACCTGCAGCTGCACGGAATCAAGACAGTGGAATCAAAAAAGGTACCCCGTTAGAATTAGTTTGGAGCTCTTGGGGATGCAGGAGATATTTCAGCTTGTAAGCACACCCAGTCTGGTCCAGATTTAGAGAAAAAAAGCCTCTTTATGGAGTCTCTGAGGGCGTGAAGAGCATTTTACCTACGAGAGTTCAGCTGCAATATATATTAGGATATAGTTTCCTATCTGAAATCTCCGGGCCCGCTAATGACATTAAAATAAGATTAATAGATTAAAATGACTTACCTGTTGTTCCCGCTGGTTTTCAGTGTGGTCCTGACCGCGCCAGATATTCGGCACTCGGAGATGTGCCACCTCAGGAACGCATGCGCAAATCCCGTGAATTGACCCGCACGTGATTCTCCCAGCCCACCGTGCTAAAAGATTAGTGCGTCAGGATGGGAGAATCACCCCCATAATTACAAGGATTCAAACATGGAGCTCCAGGAAAGATAGGAATAGATTTAGGAAGTGTTACGAGATCCAAAAACTTACCTTTTTGGGAACGGGGGTCCAGGAACTCCAAGTCACAACTGGGCTCAGGAGTTTCATGCATGCGTCGACTGGGAGCAGACGGTACATGCGCAATCCGGCAGTTAAAGGACTTAGCAATCCTGACAGCAGTGCGCCTGCATGATGAAAAAGAAACAGCACGTAAACCGGATCACGTGAATGGGAGCTGAACCCCATATCGGAGGGGGGGGGCCCTCAGACAGGGGCCAGAGAGAGGGAAAACAATGTGATCCCAAAGGCAGCTCCAATTAGGAAGAGAAAGAGAGAGAGAGAGAGAGGGGAGCAGTGAAAGATGTTCCAAGCAGAAAAAAAGGTTACCATAAGCAGACTAAGTAATGGTGGCTCGGGAGAAGCCCTGATGATCTAAGAAATCACCAGAAGGTCTGTGCTGTGGGCTGTTGGAGTGAAGCTACTCCTTTGGAGCAATAATATTCTGCTTGGCATGGCCAAAGAGCTGAAGTTGTACTTCTGAGTTGGTGCTGAGTTCAGCTCAGGAATCCAGAGGAACAGAGTCTCAGTCGACGAAGATTGAAAGCTAGTGAGGTGGATAGTCATTGAGGCCATCTAGGTTGGAGCAAACTTGAGAGAAAATTACCAGGTGAGAACTTCAAAAGTTGAAGACAGAAATTCCTTGAGACAGAGACAAGAACTTCAAGAGATTAGTTGACTCACTGCGTTACTGATGTCTGGGTGAACTATTGAGAAATTGGTGGAATTTGTCTTGGTTGCCGTTTATTATGGTGTGTTTGACCACAGTTCACCTGTTAGTTCATATGTATCTCATATTAACACTAAATGTTAGAGTATTAGATATTGCAAATTGTTTTACTTTTGTCTTTGTTTATTCAAAGCCTGCAGAATCTTGTGGCTTTATTCCCTTAGCAAGAGTCTTGAATCTCAAACTTAATCTACTTTAAACTAAAACTTACTGGTCCCTAACAATGTCATATGAAGAGTTTGGGGGTCTGGCTTGACCCTGGCACTGAGCTCCAAGGCTATCTGCTCCCACTGCCTTTTGACCATGCATCTGGAGGGCATCCTTCTCCACTGCAGATCTCCTCATCTTCCCACCACGACTTCTAGTTCAGCATCCAAATATCTTGGAGCCCACTCTCTCCCCTGTTGCAGCACTGCTCACTATCCCAAATTAAATCCTCTTCAACAAGACTCCCAGCACCAGTTCCAGCTACCTCCTTTTTAAGAGGTTTAAGCGAGCTTTAAGCAGTGCTGACTAGCTTAAAGTGGTGTTGTTGCACCAAGCCAATAAACAGCACGAGAGAAACTGTTCAAATCGTCAGGCAACACAAGGTTGGTTTGGTGCCTGCATTGCAACCAACAGGCACAACTTAATCAAGATGCCTGCCCCCTTTTTTAATGAGGGTTGCTACTATCCTAATGCCAGATAAACATTTGTCAAAGTGCAATGGAAACATTCATTGTTAACATTAAAGATTTATTGAGTCCAGAATTCATTAGCTGGATATAAACATACATGTCCTTGAAGGGATCCATCTTCTCCAATGAGCTACCCAAACTTTGTTCATAAGGTGAAATGTGATCATATTTTCAAGCCATAGAGAATCTTTGAAAATGACAGAAGTATGTCAGATCTGATGTTGGTCATGACTATGACTCAAGTCTTTACTAGAACTCATTCAAAACAGGAGTGGATGCAGAAGACAAGAACTGCAAATGCGGTTTATGGCAGGTGATCTTAAAAGGTGATCGGCCGAAGTAAGCAGTTTCTGATAATTTAAATAATATGGAAGAAATGTTAGCTTTTTAATTACTGAACAAAATGCAAGTAGTAGTATTTTTGTTTTGTGTTATTGCATCATGTTCCATAAGACTGGACATCCAGCCTTTATATGGAAAGTAGTTAAAGTTAATTAAATTGTGTGTGTCAAGGAAATTTCTGTCTCAAAGATATATTGGGGTAATTCAAACTAAGGTTAGTATTGCAACACTGGAGTCATATTCCAAACTTATCAATTCAGCATATCTGATTTGTGCTGGCAATAGTACTTCAACTGAGTTGTTCACTTCAATCCCATTTCACATTTACATTTTTCAACATATTTTCCCACAAATGCTTGTACAATTCAATTTTTAATAGTGTTATAGCCTCTATTTCAATAGTTACCTGTGGTAAAACATTTCACATTCTAATTATTCTCTTGAAGTAACAAAACACAAAGATTGGAGCAGACTATGCAACCCTTCGAGCCCAATCAACCATTCATGCAATTACAGCTTAGTGTTCAACTGCACTTTCTCACCTACTGCCGATACCCATTGATTCCCCGAGAAACCAAGCAGTTGTCCAGCACAGCCTTAAGTATAATCAATGATGGAGCTTCCACTACCCTTTCGGGTAGAGAATTCTAAAGATTCAAAATTCTGCGGGTGGAATTTTCCCGTCCCGCCTGCCACAGGAATCATAGCAGGCGGGGACAGACCATGTAAAGGTCCATTGACCTTGGGCGGGTATTTCCGGCCTTGGGGTGAGCACAGCCAGAAAATCCCACCCTGAGTCAACTAATTATTTTCTCATCTCAGTCCTAAATGATGAATCTCTTGTCCTAAGGATATACCGCCCTCCCCCCAACCATGTTTTAGATTCACAGCCAGCAGAAGCAACCTCTGTCTACCCTGTCAAGCCCCTCCAGAATCTTGTATGTTTCAAGGAGATCACCTTTCATTCTTTTAAATTCCAGTGAATTTAAGCCAAATTGATTCAGCCTCCCATCATAGATCACTACTCACATCCCAGGGACCAACCTAGTGAACCTTCACTGTACAACTTGATTGCAAATATGTCCTTCCTTAAATATGGAGATCAGAATTTCACACAGTACTTCAGATGTGAGCTCATCAAAGCCCTGTAACAATTGTAGCAAGACTTCCTCTCTCTTGTACTCCAAAGCCTTTGCAATGAAGGCCAACATGCAATTTGCTTTCCTAATTATTTTCTGTACCTCCATGCTAAATTTCTGAGTTCCTTGTATGAGCACACACCCCAAGACTTTTGAATGGACTTGCCTTGCATTAAGTTGATCTTTCTCTACACCCTACACTACATTCTGTACTCTCTCTCATTTCCTTCTCTATGAACGGTATGTTTTGTCTGCATAGCACGCAAGAAACACTACTTTTCACTGTATGTTAATACGTGACAATATTAAATCAAATCAAACTCAAAGCCTCTGAGCATCAACATTTACAAGTTACATGGCTTTTTAAAAAATATTTTCTATTTTTACAACCAAAAAGTGAATAACCTCACTCTTCCCCAGATTATACGCTGTCACTTTGATGCTCACTCAATGTTGTAAATGCTGTGGGGAGGCGGTAGCCTAGTGGTATTATCGCTAGACTATTAATCCAGAAACTCAGCTGATGTTCTGGGGACCCAGGTTCGAATCCCGCAGCGGTAGATGGTGGAATTTAAATTCAATAAAAAATTGAATTAAGGATCCACTGGTGACCATGAAATCATTGTCGATTGTTGGAAAACCCCATCTGGTTCACTAATGTCCTTTAGGGAAGGAAATCTACCATCCTTACCTGGTCTGGCCTACATGTGGCTCCAGACCAACAGCAATGTGGTTGACTCTCAATTTCCTTTGGGCAACTAGAGATGGGCAATAAATGCTGGGCAGCCAGCGACACCCATGTCCCACAAATGAATAAAATTGCATGCATGCTCTAATAGCGATTAAGTGCAGTTGATACTATTACATCTACTGGCTCTCCTTTGTCTACTCTACTAGTTACATCCTCAAAAAGACTTGTCAAACACAATTTCCCTTTCATAAAACCAGGTTGGCTCTGTCTGATCATACTATGATTTCTAAGTGCATTACTAAGACTTCTTTAATAAATTCTAGACCATCAGGAGCTGGCGATGTCAGATCTTAGTCCCAATTAGTTTTTTGTGGTATCAAAATGAATAATGTTTGTGTTTGTGGCTTATTCCTCGATAACCATACTTGGTCGATTCATTCAAATATTTATCACTTCAGAAGTTTTCCCCGGTTCTAAATTAACTACTCACTAATTTCCATTTATGCATTCTGATAATTCTTTGTTGTACTTTGAAGTAAAAATTAGTGCTTAACTCATTTATGTTATTTACCATTTTATATATGTTACAATGAGCATCCCCTCTCCTTCAGTTAAGGTCAGGTCTGTGACTCTTTTCTGTATCTTTCTCACATAAATGCATCATTATTGTAGCACAGTGGTATGGTCTAACAATGCTCCACAAGTTTGAAATATTGGATACTAGCATGCACACCAATTACTTTTCTTTTAACAATGTATATTTCAAATAAATATACTGTGCATACAATTTTGAAACAGAGCAGTGTGACTTCTCTCAAAATTTGTTTCCAACTATATACATAAAATAGCTCAACCGGATCCCCATTTCCAACATCGACAACTTCCCCCCCCTTAACCTAGAGTGCTTCTCCTTCTGATATCGTTTACTCCTTCTTAGCACCTCCCTGCCTTTCCCTCCTGCATGGAGGATGTAGTGTGTTTCTTATATTATCAGCTCTTTCATTGTACTGGCCACCATATTGGTCCAGGCAACTCACCAATTTAAAGTCAAATAGTTACCATGGAATGAATTAGTCTATAAAAGCTGATGAAGAATCAAGAATAGAGATTTCTGAGCCATTTTGAGTTTTATTGAAGTAATCATGAACGGTGCGAATGCAGAAAATAACTGGATTTATTCTGACATCTATTTAAATCTATCACAGTATTTTTTTTAAGGGAAAGCTCTCTTGACATAAAAGATCATTTAAAATGCCCACATATACGCCCTGCATTAGAAGGTGAAATGTACATTATATACACAATATTTTTCTGAAGCTAGTAAACAAGTTTGCCTAAAGCGGTGTGGTATATGGAATACGTTGATACATTATAGTTTGTCACAAGAGATAGGAGTAGACCATATGGCCTGTTGCTCCATTCAATATGATCATGACTGATTGGGCTCCAGCTCAATTTCCCTGCCCATTCCTATATCCCTTGATAACCCAAGACAGCAAAAATCTGTCTATCCTAGTCTTAAATGTATTTAACAATGGAGAATCCATAACACTCTTGGGAGAATTCCAAAGGTTCACCACCCTTTGAGTGGAGTAGTTTCCCCTCCTCTCAATCCCTTATCCAGAGACTGTGCCCCATGTTTTAGATTTCCCAGTGGAAACAATCTCTCTGTGTACCCCATCAAGCCCCTTCCTAATCTTATACATTCCAATGAGATTGATCTGGACAAATTGGGAGTGGACAGATCAATGGCAGATGCAGTATAATTTGGATTGTGAGGTTATTCACTTTGGAAGCAAAAACAAGGCAGATGACTACCTGAATGGCTGTAAATTGGGAGAGGGGAGTGTGCAGCGGGATCTGGGTGTCCTTGCGCACCAGTCACTGAAGGTAAGCATGCAGGTGCAGCAGGCAGTAAAGGCGGCAAATGGCATGTTGGTCTTCATTGCGAGAGGTTGAGTGCAGGAGCAGGGATGTGTTGTTGTAATTATACAGGTGAGGCCACACTAAGAGTAGTGTGTGCAGTTTTGGTCTCCTTCTCTGAGGAAGGATGGTCTTGCTCTCAAGGGAGTTTACCAGGCTGATTCCGGGGATGGTGGGACCGATGCATGAGGAGAGATTGACTACGTTAGGACTGTTTTCGCTGGAGTTCAGATGAATGAGGGGGGGGAATCTCATAGAGACTTATAAAATTCTAACCGGACTAGACAGGGTAGATGCAGGGAGGATATTCCCAATGGTGGGAGATTCCAGAACCAGGGGTGACAGTCTGAGGATTCAGGGTAGACCATTACGACGGAGGTGAGGAGACATTTCTTCACCCAAAGAGTGGTGAGCCTATGGAATTCATTACCACAGGAAGTAGTTGATTCCAAAGCACTGAATATATTCAAGAGGCGGCTAGATATAGCACTTGGGGTGAACAAGATCAAAGGTTATGGGGAGAAAGCAGGATTAGGCTATTGAGTTGGATGATCAGCCATGATCATAATGAATGGCGGAGCAGGCTCAAAGGCCCAATAGCGGCCTCCTATCTTCTATGTTTCTATGAGATTGCCTCTCATTCTTCTAAACTCCAGAGAAAATATACCCAATTCACTCAGCCTCTCATCATTGGATAGCCCCCTCATTCCAGGGGCCTCAGATAGCCTGTAGTTTTCTCCCAGATCATCAACAACTAAAACTGCTTAGAGATCAGACGCCAGCAGGCTTAGTGCAATCCGGTGCAACTCCAACTTGCTCTCAGTCATTGTGAGGAAAAATGGTCTGATTTACATTTACTGTTTCTTTTCAACATTTCAGTTTTGTTTCAACAATCTAGTTAGTAATTGGCTTGTTCATTGTTACACTGAGATCAATTGTCGGCAAATTATATATTATAACTGAAGGATGGACAAGAAAATAAATAAATAATTCATGTTGAAATGTATTTTAATACAAAGATAATCTTATCACTATATATTTCCAACATGAAAGAGTTGTTTTTATTCTAGAAAACTATTACTGCATTAGTGATGCGCATCAACTCGGTACAGATTGGAGTGGATCTGTAGGAGCAATGAAACAATGCAATTATTTAGCTAACATGGTCTGATGCTGTTAGATCTTTCCTACCTAAAGTAGAGAGCTGTTTACTCCATGTGGTAGAGTCCCAGCGAAACTGAATCTTGGAAGGACCCAAATCTACATTGCACTGTGTTTCCAGCAAACGCCGCATCTGAAATAGGATCTATATAACAGAATATTAACATTGTTATTACATACCAGCCAAATATTCTCTCTGAACTAATAAATACTGGATACTCTTAATTTAATTTAACACAATTCATGGGAGTTTGTCTTCGATACAGATTCACCACTTTTGACTTTGCCAGCATCAATATACCCTTACCAGTTCCTTGCTGAATAAGAATGGGATATCATTCTTCTTGGCGACTGCCCAATTAATGAAGTTCAATACATGTTCCAAATGCTTGCACAAATCCATTACTGCTTGAAGTTGGTGCTCCAGTTTATGCTTTCGTTCATTTGTTATTCTCTGTGTGATCAAAGGAATAATTATCACTAAAAGCCCTTTCATCACACCAGAAACATAGAATAGACTCAATTACTCATTTCCAATGTGATATTACTCTGTCTAGGTTTTTATTTGTGGAAGTTCTCAGCCACTAGATAGGTATGGGCATACATACTTGACCAAATTCACTTATCCCACATTTCCAGTGGGGAGTTGCAATCAAGGAAATGCAGATTAGAGAATCCGATGAAGTGTTGCAGAGTCCTGTCTGAAGCCTGAATTCTTGTGTTTAAGTTTATTTATTAGTCACAAGTAGGCTTACATTTACACTGCAATGAAGTAACTAAAATTCCCCTCGTCGCCACACTCCGGCACCTGTTCAGGTACAGTGAGGGAGAATTTAGCATGGCCAATGCACCTAACCCGCACGTCTTTGGACTGTGGGAGGAAATCTGAGCACCCCAGAGGAAACCCACACAGACACGGGGGGAACATGCAAACTTCACACAGTGACCCAAGCCGGGAATCGAACCCGGGTCCCTGGCTCTCCATCAGATAAAAGGGATGATACTCAACAATCTGTGACCAAGAATGGTATCAGTGAATTTACATTAGAGCCTGTGCTCTCGAATTCCAGCTACAAGCTGGACATCCAAAGGGGTTAATCATTTGAACAAAACATTCAAGGCTGGATAGGCTTGAGTGATTGTGATTTTGTAGCATGTTTCTCTGTTATAGCTATTCAGTCAACTACGGGTCGACACATAGGGGAACAATAAGACTGAAGGCTTACAGTGGTTTATCACCAGTTTTGGTATTCTATGTAAGGCACTGTATTCTGTTCTGATGAAATGACAGCATTTTGACAAAAGGCTCTGTGGGGACAGGGAGATAGTGCCCTGGTACAGTGGTCAGTCATGTTAGAATATCCTGGTTTGCCTGCATCAGCTGCTACTACGGAGGATGCTGAATATATTGGTCATCTCCCCAATACTCTTTTCCAGGATCAATTCTTTGGCTAGCAATGGACAAGGGTGTGTGGGCTAGGAAATGAGAGTCAGTGTGTTGGAGCATTGCCACTCAGCCAGAGGCTTTTGGGCTGGAAAATCTCTGTACAGGAGCAGGTTGCACCATCAAAATCAGATGGTCTCCTTGGCCTGGAGCTTTTTGATAGTAGAGAGAAAGCAGGTTTAGCCAAGTGTCTGTTGATGGACTGCAAGTGTCCAAGATTGAAGAGCTTCCTTAAACTGTATTTTCCTCATCCATTCCCTCAATACACCAATGATGCTTAGTACAGAAGACAGTCTGGAGGACACAAACATATCACCAACTTTGTACCTGAGCTGGAGTGGGAATACAAAGACCCCAGACATTTCATTTCTATCTTTATCGTCTTTGGCTATGATGTTGGCACTGCACTGTAGTGACATGGCTTGTTATATTGCTATGCATTTTCCATCCTTCTTGTTGGTTATACATAAGCAACTGTCCCCACAATTAATTTCCACAAGGACAATAAAGTGTATTGAATTGAATTCAGCCCATCAAGGGCATCCTGCGTCCATATCAACTTGGAGCCCATTCAAGAATTTTCTGTTCAGAGAGGAGGGGGCTGATACCTTCAAGCTTAATGTAAAATTAATCTTCCCAATTCATAAACACTTATCTTCGAAGTTAGAATTAGAACTGACAATAGAACAGTGGAACAAGGATACTTTATCCCCTTGGAGTGCACAGCAGAATTCAAGCACGTGATGTTCTAAATGTCCATTTAGGGGGAGACAGTAGTATAGTGGTAATGTTACTGGACTAATGATCCAGAACCCTAGGACAATGCTCTGGTGATACACGTTCAAAGCCCACCATGGCAGCTGGTGGAATTTGAATTGAATTAATAAATCTGGAACATAAAAGTAGTCTCAGTAAAGGTGACCGTGAAATCATCAATTGTCGTAAAGACCCATCTGAATCACCAATTCCCTTGAGGAAAGGGAATCTGCCATCCTTATCTGCTATGACCTACATGTGACTTTACTTGTACTGCCCTCTCAAATGGCCTAGCAAGCACTTAAGGGCAATTGGGGAATGGACAACAAATGCTGACCTTGTCAGCGATGCCCATATCTCATGAAATATTGTTTTTTAAAAAACAATGATGGAAACTGTGCCATCAGCACTGGATACAGAGCAAAAAAACTTTTGCTCCCAAGGGAAGAAACGTCAGAATGCAAGTCATCCCCAGCCTTGCATACCTCCAACCTTGCATTTAAAAGAAACATTGTCAGATGTGTTGCAGCAGATTGCCTATCAACCAGTTTAAGAAATGATTTCTGGCCCTGGGAGAATTAACAAACTATATACAAAACAATCACATTTAAAAAAATACTTTAAAAACTCCTCAGAGACATCATTTTATTTAGTTTTACAGACAATGGAGCTGTTTAGCTGATATCTCGGTTCTAATGTGTGGCAGGAAGCCCAATTGAATGGTGATGCGATTCAGCTGAATGCTCACTTGACACATGTACTGAAAATTGCTTCATCAAAACAACCAAAGTGAAACTACAACAAGAAAAGAATCAAGACCACTATGACATTCACTGTATAACCATTATTATTACTTGGCTATTACAGAAATAATTTACATGGCTGTATCTGATGTGCAATGCTGTCAGAACATCTCTTGAAAGGCTTTTCCTTTCCAAAGCAGATTCAAACCCAGCAAGTACCAATGACTGCAGCCTTGTACTTGTGCTGCAATTGAGCTTCTTGAAATGGCTGTAAACATGCAATTACTTTAGGTGGGTCACAGTAGGTCTCACCTCCAGCTGGTCCATGAGAACATTCACTCGTTTATTTAATTCATTCATCATGACCATTTTTGCCATCTTAATCTGATTTTCAATCTTTGTCCGCATTTGTTTTACTTCATTTAACCTGCAAGACAGATGTTCTTTTCAGTAAAAATGTATTTGAATAGACATGCACTTGCATTACTTTACTTTGGTCGAAGGGAGTAAATTACAATACTGTCCAATAGTACTAGTATCTGAGAGAGCTTGAGGAGCCAAGGAGAATTTTATCCTAATTCCACGAAAATAAAATACAAACTGGTTATTAAAAATGTCATTGCAACATTAGTGGCAGTAGCATATACCAGCAAGTTGGAATGCGTGGCCTCTTGATCCTTCCAATTTATGCAGACCTCACTTTCAGACTTTGTATCTCCAAGATGTTACAATAAAAATCAAAAATTCATTAATTGAGGAATCACAAGTGGGAGACTACCTGTGAATGGAAAAATAAAATCTCAAATTTTCTCCATTTCCCATCCATCTGAGTGTGTTGATTCCCTCACTGAGGTATGGTGTAACGTACAAACAGTGGGCTAGGAACATAGAAACATTGGCCAGAGTTTTGTGCTCCTGTTCGCAGCAGATGCGAATGGCAACTGGAGCGCAAAATACTAGGCTAAAGATGGAAACTTACGCCAGCAACAATTCTTGTTGTAGTCCCCACCAATGATGCGACATGAATCCTGATGTTCAATGTCGGGAAGCCTATTACAATAAATTTACATCTCATTATCTGGCCTCTATGCCTGATAATCTCCTGTTACATAATCCATTCAGGACAGCATGAGGGAATGCCAACATAAGTTAGAACAGGTCTTCCACAGTGTGCCCTTGGCAAGCAGAACTCTGCAGAGAGGATCAGGCGAGTGTATCACTCAAGGTAGAGAGAGAGAGAGAGAGAGTGGGAAGTACCAGGGTTGGGTGTGCAGGTGTCAGAGGGTGGGGTTTTCTAATTTTTTTGTATTGGAGGTTCATTTAAAAAGATGTCACAATCTTTTAAAACCATGAGCCTGTCTTGCCAGCATTAAGTCATGGGATCGCCCCTTCACTTTTTGTCAACTATCAACCGAACGATACGGTGGGCAAAGCGGCATTGAGGACAGTGGCTCTCCCATATTTTCCTGTCTGCCCATCATTGCTTTCAAAAATGTCTATTAAAACAATTAATCCAGACTGAATATTCAAATTAAACTAACGAAGGGTGAGGAGGAATGTTTATGATTATTTTGAAATACTTAGTATTGCTTTCTTTGCTAAAGTGAGAGCTGGCATGGTGATACTACACATTGGGTCCCCAAAACAGCATCAAGGCGTGGTCCCCTCTGCTTTCCCATTTAGAGAGGAGGAAGTTCCTATTGTCAAAAATTCCATTGAACACCAACCTTTCCTAAAATTATCCAACTCATAAAACATGGATTTCCGGTTTTCAGCTCCTGAAAATCATGGGAGTATTAAGCCCTGCTGATCTTCTTGGAGTGAACAACTAACATTTAGGTACATCTGCTGGACTATAAAGCAAAATAGGGAATAGAGGGAAGATAACTGAATAGAATATATGGTAAATCAAAATGAGTAATGTCACTGCAAGTATCTTGCTTCAAATATCATGAATTTGGCCTTAAACAACATGTGTTGGCACCTTCAGTGCATGAATAGCATAGGATTACATAGGATATACAGCACAGAAAATGCCATTCGTCCCAACTAGTCCATACCAGTAACCATGCCCCCATTGAGCTTCATTTCACGTTCAACTATCAGCATAATCCGCTGTTTCCTTCTCAAACAAAGAACAATACAGCACGGGAACAGGCCCTTCGGCCCTCCAAGCCCGTGCCGCTCCCTGGTCCAAACTAGACCATTCTTTTGTATCCCTCCATTCCCACTCCGTTCATATGGCTATCTAGATAAGTCTTAAACGTTCCCAGTGTGTCCGCCTCCACCACCTTGCCTGGCAGCGTATTCCAGGCCCCCACCACCCTCTGTGTAAAATATGTCCTTCTGATATCTGTGTTAAACCTCCCCCCCTTCACCTTGAACCTATGACCCCTCGTGAACGTCACCACTGACCTGGGGAAAAACTTCCCACCATTCACCCTATCTATGCCTTTCATAATTTTATGCACCTCTATTAAGTCTACCCTCATCCTCCGTCTTTCCAGGGAGAACCCCAGTTTACCCAATCTCTCCTCATAACTAAAGCCCCTCCAGACCAGTCAACATCCTGGTAAACCTCCTCTGTACTCTCTCCAAAGCCTCCACGTCCTTCTGGTAGTGTGGCGACCAGAACTGGACGCAGTATTCCAAATGCGGCCGAACCAACGTTCTATACATCTGCAACATCAGACCCCAACTTTTATACTCTATGCCATATGCCTTCTTCACCACCTTCTCCACCTGTGACGTCACCTTCAAGGATCTGTGGACTTGCACACCCAGGTCCCTCTGCGTATCTACACCCTTTATGGTTCTGCCATTTATCGTATAGCTCCTCCCTACATTATTTCTACCAAAATACATCACTTCGCATTTATCAGGATTGAACTCCATCTGCCATTTCTTTGCCCAAATTTCCAGCCTATCTATATCCTTCTGTAGCTTCTGACAATGCTCCTCACTATCTGCAAGTCCTGCCAATTTTGTGTCATCCGCAAACTTACTGATCACCCCAGTTACACCTTCTTCCAGATCGTTTATATAAAATCACAAACAGCAGAGGTCCCAATACAGAGCCCTGCGGAACACCACTAGTCACAGGCCTCCAGCCGGAAAAAGACCCTTCCACTATCACCCTCTGTCTTCTGTGACCAAGCCAGTTCTCCACCCATCTAGCCACCTCCCCCTTTATCCCATGAGATCCAACCTTTTTCACCAGCCTACCATGAGGGACTTTGTCAAACGCTTTACTAAAGTCCATATAGACGACATCCACGGCCCTTCCCTCGTCAACCATTCTGGTCACTTCTTCAAAAAACTCCACCAGGTTAGTGAGGCATGACCTCCCTCTCACAAAACCATGCTGACTATCGTTAATGAGTTTATTCCTTTCTAAATGCGCATACATCCTATCTCTAAGAATCTTCTCCAACAACTTCCCCACCATGGACGTCAAGCTCACCGGCCTATAATTTCCTGGGTTATCCTTCCTACCCTTCTTAAATAACGGGACCACATTAGCTATCCTCCAATCCTCTGGGACCTCACCTGCGTCCAGTGACGAGACAAAGATTTGCGTCAGAGGCCCAGCGATTTCATCTCTCGTCTCCCTGAGCAGCCTTGGATAGATTCCATCAGGCCCTGGGGATTTGTCAGTCTTTATATTCTCTAACAAACCTAACACTTCCTCCTTTGTAATGGAGATTTTCTCCAACGGTTCAACACTCCCCTCCGAGACACTCCCAGTCAACACATCCCTCTCCTTTGTGAATACCGACGCAAAGTATTCATTTAGGATCTCCCCTACTTCTTTGGGCTCCAAGCATAATTCCCCACTTTTGTCCCCGAGAGGTCCGATTTTTTCCCTGACAACCCTTTTGTTCCTAACGCATGAATAAAATGCCTTGGGATTCTCCTTAATCCTGTCTGCCAAGGACATTTCGTGACCCATTTTTGCCCTTCTAATTCCCCGTTTGAGTTCTTTCCTACTTTCTTTGTACTCCTCCAGAGCTCCCTCTGTTTTTAGCTGCCTGGACCTAACATACGCCTCTTTTTCCTTTTTGACCAGTCCCTCAATTTCCCTGGTTATCCACGGTTCTCGAATCCTACCCTTCCTATCCTTCTTTTTTACAGGCACATGCCTGTCCTGCAGCCCTAACAACTGTTCCTTAAAAGACTCCCACATGCCAGATGTGGATTTACCCTCAAACAGCCTCTCCCAATCAAGAGCTGCCAATTTCTGCCTAATCCCACTAAAGTTAGCCTTCCCCCAATCCAACACCTCATATGTTTCTCCCTCATATGTTTCTCCTTGAATGAATAATCATCACAAATACTCCATGATGTAGAGAATTCTAATTTCTTACCACTCTTTGGATAAATAAATTTGCTCTAAATTCCCCATTTGATTTTTTTTTTAGGGAATATCTTGCCTAGATGCTCCCCCGCCACTCCACCAAGCTAAAATGGAAAGACTCTCTCTAGTTAATCCATGAAAGTTTTTCATAATTTTGAAGAACTCCAAGTCACTTTTAGCCTTCTCTTTTCAAGCAGAAAGAAACTCAATCTGTTCATCATTCCCTGAAAGATATGACCTTGAGCTTCTGGTGTTAATCTTGTAAATCTTTTTTGCACCAGTGCCTCAATATCCTTTTCATGGTATGGTGACCAGATTGTACACAGTAATCCAAGAGTGATATAACCAAGGTTCATTACAAGTTTGGCATAACTTCTCTACTTTTTGAATGCATCCCTCTAGAAATAAACCTGAGTGCTTGGTTTGCTTTTGTTATAGCCTTATTGACATGCAACATAACTTGGCATTTGGTAAAACCAGACCCCTTTGCTCCACAAGTTTCTTAATTTTCAAGTAATCTTATTTTTCTTATTAAAAAAAATAGACTGCAGTACTTTAAGAAGATAGCTCACAACTACCTTCTTAGGGTAACCAGGAATGGACAATAAATATCAGCCTGACCAGTATCACCCACAATCCAAGAATGAATATAAAATTTATTGGAAGAGCAAAAATAGCATTTTCCTGGTGCCCTGACCAGCACCAGAGGCAGCAGCGTAGCACAGTGGTTATCACTGCTGCCTCACAGCGCCTGAGACCTGGGTTCAATTTCAGCCTCAGGTGACTGCCCATGTGAGTGTGCATGTTCTCCCTGTGTCTGTGTGGGTTTTCTCTGGGAGCTGTGGTTTGCTCCCAAAGTACAAAGATGTACTTTGTGTGGGTCGTGGGGGCCTGGAATGTGTTGCCGGGCAAGGTGGTGGAGGCGGACACACTGGGAACGTTTAAGACTTATCTAGACAGCTATATGAACGGAGTGGGAATGGAGGGATACAAAAGAGTGGTCTAGTTTGGACCAGGGAGCGGCACGGGCTAATTGTTCTTTGTTTCTCTTTCCAAGGCTTCATTCTATGATCATCTTGCTGGTGCCAGTACAGAGCGAGACTGCGGATAGTTGGGAACCTGTCTCGGGGGCAGGGAATTCAGATGGTGTTCGTAAAGCAGAAGTGGAAATGAATAGGGTTGGGAAGCATTTTCTGATCAGGGCCAGTGTGATCTCCTGGACTCGTTTCGATCGCCACAGGGGGTTGGAGAGGAATTTCCCAGATTTTTTTTTCCCCATATTGGCCCTGGGGTTTTCAGTCTGGGTTTTCGCCTCTTCCTGGAGATCACATGGTCTGGAATGGGGGGGGGGGGGGTGGGGTGAGTTAATAGGTTGTGATGAACAAAGCATCGTAGCTGTGAGGGACAGCTCGGTGGATAGGATATTAGGATGTAGATAGGTTGGAAAATTGGGCGGGGATCCTGGATTCAGGATTCAATCCTGGACCGGGGAGCGGCGCGGGCTTGGAGGGCCGAAGGGCCTGTTCCTGTGCTGTATTGTTCTTTGTACTAGTTAGGTTGATTAGCCATGTTAATTTGCCTCTTAGTGTGAGGGGGATTAGCAGGGTAAATACGTGGGGTTATCAGGATAGAGCCTGGGTGGGATTGTTGTTGGTGCAGGCTCAATGAGCCGAATGGCCTCCATCTGTACTGTAGGGATTTTATGATTTATCCCTCAACTAATATTACTAAAAACAGACCATTTCCTCATTTATCCGATTGCTGTTTACAACACTTATCCACAGTTGGCTACATTGCAATAACTTCACTTCAGCATACTTTATTGACAATGAAGTGTTTTTGGGATGTGCTAAAGAGAAAAGCATCAAGTAAATGCACTCTTTTGAACAATGAAATGTCTGTGAAGTAACTCTGCAATCACCTTGTACTGATCTCTTTAGCACCGTTTCAATTTTGGTATCGCTAGCATAGCTATGACCATTGTCATTAATTTGAGCACAGGCAAGACATCATGGCACTAAGCTCACAATTCCCATAATAACAGTAAATTGATATCAAAAGTAAAAAGTCCAAACGTAGTCTTCTCATACTGAAACAATCTTACCACTTCCTTTGGTTCTGGGAACTGCATCTCAGGAAAGACATATTAGCTTTGGATGGGTGCAGTGTAGACTCACCAGAATGAGGCTACATTAGTTAAATTATGAGGACAGATTACAGTTTGGCATGAATTCCCTTCAGTATATAAGATGAATGAAGGTCTAATTGTTTAGTTTATTTATTAGTGTCACATGGAGGCTTACATTAACACTGCAACAAAGTTACTGTGAAAATCCCCCAGTTGCCACACTCCGATGCCTATTCTGGCACAGAGGGAGAATTTAGCATTTTAATGCACCTAACCAGCACATCTTTTGGACTGTGGGAGGAAACCCACGCAGACATGGGGAGAACGTGCAAACTCCACACAGTGACCCAAGCCAGAAATTGACTGGCGCTGTGAGGCAGCAGTGCTAACCACTGTGTCACCCTATGATGTGTTTAAAAGATGCGATAGGGTAGGTAGAGAGAAAGGAGGTGTTCAGAACAAGTCTGCATAACTTTACAGTTGGAGCTCTGTTGTTCGAGATTTTGTGTCTCTGTATGCCCTGTTTGAGAGCAGATTTCCACTCCATCTGACGAAGGAGCAGCTAATGGCATTTGCTACCAAATAAACCTGTTGGACTTTAACCTGTTGTTAAAACTCTTACTGTGTTCAAGAGAGATGTCAGGATACACTTCACACAAAAGGGTATTGGAAATAGAGAACATCTTCCCCCAAAAACCTGTTGAAGACCAGTTAATTTAAAACACTCAACTGAGATTGATAGATTTTTTTTGTTTTGTTTTTAACCAAGGCGGGTAAATGAGTTAAATTACAGATTAACCATATCTAATTGAATTGTGGGGAAAGCTCCTGAGATTCCAATGGACTACTCCAGTTACTATGGGGGTGATTCTCCTATCCCACCACGTACGGTTTTTGATGCATCAGGATGGAGAATTGCGCGTCGGCCATTTCATGGGATACGCCCATGCGTTCCCGACACATGCATGTCTCCCAGAGCCAGAGAACAGGCGCAGTCGGGACTGTGCTAGAAACCAGCGGGAAGAGGGATAAGTAATTTAAATCTTTTAAAATGTATCTTAAACCTCATTATCGGGCCCGGCACGGAATTCTCTGGGCCCCGATAGCATCTCTCACCCCGCCAGGAGTATTTCACTCCGGCAGGGTTTAAGAATAGCTCCCCATTTGCGGGGAACTAGTGGGAGACCCCACCGGACTGAAGGGCGGGGGGTGGTGCCCCTGGGCATGGGTACCCTGGCACTGTCCAAGGGGCAAAATGCCCATGCCCAGGGAGCACTTTGGCACCTCCCATCAGGCAGTGCCAAAGGGGTGATCGGTGGGAGTGGGGGGTCCCACTGCCATTCTGCATTGGGATTAGTTGGGGCTGGAGGGAGGCCAGCGATTGGGGTGAGTTGGTCTGCTGGGGAAGGGGATGGGGCTGGAGAGGCAGCAGGGGTCCCGGGTTGGCCAGTGATTGAACTGGCCAGCAAACGGGAGTCTGATAGATCAGGGCCATTGCGCATGCGCAGAGACCTGGCGTCGTCGGACTCTGGTGTGAATAGGCTCTCTTCCCTCTCCCCCCACCCCCAAAACAAGCTTTTCATGAGATTTACGATTGTGACCTCTGCATTGCAGAGTGTGGGAGATTCAAGTCTGAAGTTGAACTGAAAAAACAGTCGTGATTTACACCTGTTTTCTCGCCAATTCAGCACTTTTGGGAGAATTGCCCCTTGTATTTCTAAGATGGTTCACAGACCAGAATCAAATATATTTAAAAATACAAACAATTTTTCAGAAAATGTTTTGTTCTTTATACCAACTTTAGAAGTACCGATCAAACTTGGGTGTATAGGGAAAAACAGTATGGTGGCATTGTTATTGGACTAGTAATCCAAAGGCCCGGACTAATCTCCAGTGCAGAAAGTGGCCATTCAGCCCATCGAGCCTGCACAAACGACAATCCCACCCAGGCCCTATCCCCATAATCCTACGTATTTACCCTGCCAGTCCCCCTAACACTAAGGGTCAATTTAGCATGGCCAATCAGGAGCTCAGTTTGCTATTTTGGTGGACTTTAAAAGGAATTGGCTTGGCTGGAGACCTTATGACATGCAAGTCTCCAGGTCTTAAAGGCACAAATGTTGCTGCTTCTGTTTCTGCAGCTGTTGGGTCTTGCAGACAGACTTAAAGATTAAAAAGGAGATAGCACAGCTGCCTTACCATAAGGTTTCTCACATTCCCCTTTCCCAAATATGATGTAGTGTTTCCGTGGCTTCGCCACAACCTGGGCGACTGTTTATTACCTTCAGCTGGAATTTTCTGACCACTCCTGCCAGTGAGGTCTTCCAGTCTCACTAGAGTGAATGGACGTTTGAACAGCTGTCGCATCTGTTGCAGCTGGACCTGAAAATCTTGGCCATCATCTTGGTTTCAGATCAACTCATTCAAGACAGGAAACACCTTCTGGATGGTGGTGACATTTCTTAGTCTGGAGTGTGTCCTTTAGAGGCAGTGCTGTAGTTGGAATCCACCAAATCAGGTGACTCTTGGCAGCCATCTTTTTCAACATGTTAACTTCCTTTTTTAAAAAAAAGTCATTTCCGGAAGATTCTAGCAATTTATAAGTATGACATGCTTCTACTGAGCACGACAATGTGCCCCCACCCACGACATTACCACCATACTAAATGGAATAGATTCAGAGCGGATCAAGCAGATCAAAATTGGGCATCCATGAGTCATTATAGATCATCAGTAGGAACAAAATTGTTTTCAATTACAATGTTATCTTTTGATTTATTATTGTCACATGTATTAGTACAGAGTGAAGAGTACTGTTTCTTGCGCACGATACAGACAAAGCATACCGTTCATAAAGGAGGAAACAAGAGAGTGCAGAATGTAGTGTTACAGTCATAGCTAGGGTGTAGAGAAAGATCAACTTAATGCGAGGTATGTCCATTCAAAAGTCTGATGGCAGCAGGGAAGAAGCTGTTTTCGAGTCGGTTGGTACGTGACCTGTGTGTCTTTTTCCCCCGATGGAAAAAGGTGGAAGACAGAATGTCCGGGGTGCGTGGGATCCTTAATTATGCTGGCCGCTTTGCTGAGGCAACAGGAAGTGTAGTCAATGGATGGGAAGCTGGTTTGAGTGATGGATTGGGCTATATTCACGACCTTTTACAGTCTCTTGCGGTCTTGGGCATAGCAGGAGCCATACCAAGCTTTGATACAACTAGAAAGAATGCTTTTTATGGTGCATCTGTAGAAATTGGAGAGTCATAGCTGACATGCCGAATTTCTTTAGTCTTCTGAGAAAGTAGAGGCATTGGTGGGCTTTCTTAACTATATTGTCAGCATGGGGGGGGGGGGGGAAAGAGGAAGAAATCAGGACAGGTTGTTGGTGATCTGAATATCTAAAAACTCGAAACTCTCGACCATTTCTACTTCATCCCCATTGATGTAGACAGGGGCACGTTCTCCACTATGCTTCCTGAAGTCGATGACAATCTCCTTCGTTTTGTTGATATTAAGGAAGAGATTATTGTCACCGCACCAGTTCACCAGATTCTCTCTCTCATCCCTGTACTGTGTCTCATCATTGTTTGAGACCTGACCCACACGGTGGTGGTGTCGTCAGCAAACTTGAAAATCGAGTTGGAGGGGAATTTGGCCAGAGTCATTGCTGTATAAGGAGTGTAGTAGGGGGCTGAGAACACAGCCTTGTGGGGCACCAGTGTTGAGGATGATCGTGGAGAAGGTGTTGTTGCCTATCTTTACTGATGGTGCTCTATGGGTTAGGAAGTTCATCATCTCAACATCCTATAGAATCCATCACTCCACCATTACTAACAAGCTAGGGGATCAACACTGGCTCAATGAGCAGTGCAAGAGAGCATGTTGGGGCAGCATCAAACAAACCTAAAAATCTCCAAGAGTATATGCATGCTAAACTGTGTAAACAGCATGCAACAGACAAACCGCAGTGATGAGATCAACTTTACAATCCTGTCACATCCTGTTGTGAATGTAGGTGGGTAATTAAACAACTGGAGGAGGCGGCTCCACAAATATCCCATTCGCATTGATGGCAATTCCCAGACCATCAATGCAAAAGACAAGGGGGAAACACTTGCAACCAGATTCAGCCAGAAGTGCCGAGTGGCCCATCACAGATGCCAGTTTTCAAACAACTTGATTCACTCCACATAATACTGAGAATGCCTGAAAGCACTGCATGCAGTCATGGGCCTGACAACATCCCTGCAGCAGGTATTGAAGACATGCTCCATAACCAACTATGTTCCTTGTCGAGCTGTTCCAGAACAACTGCAATTAAAGCGGACACTCCGAGTGCATACCTCTACTACTCTGAGTCAACTCGTATTACAATTAAGCAGCTCCACCTGGAGGCATTTCCTACCTAGTTGATGTTCTACAACTATAAGAGAGCAGGAAAATCTTTAAGAGCTTCCATCCTATGGAGGAGACTTGAAGATTATCCCCATCCAACAACCTGTTTTGAAAACTCTGCTCACATTTTGACAGCTGTATCAAACTCACCACCAAGCAGCTGAAACAATCCACAACATTCTAAAACAATCATCATCACTCTCAAATCAAACAACCCACATCAATTTTAAGAGTCAATTCACTCTCCCAGTGTTAGTGCATCCTTTGAAAGAATTCCAGGATCCTGATCTGCATTTTAGCCAAAAAAACTAATCAGTACTTTGTTGGGCCACACCCCATTGGTGTACAAAGATTTGTTAAATTGTGTCCATTACTTTGAGATATATTGGGGGCGATTCTCCCAAAAGTGCTGAATTGGTGGGAAAACTGGTCTCTATCACGACAGTATTTTCAGTGCAGCTTCACACTTGAATCTCCCCTCTGTGCACTGCAGAGGTCACAATCGTGAATCTCATTAAAAACCCGGTTGGGGGAGGGAGGGGGGGGGGGTGCAGTGCCTATTCGCACCAGGTGTCTGACAGTTCTGGAACTCTGCACATGCGCAGTGGTCCCAATCTGTCAGTCTCCCCGTTTGCTGGCCAGCCCAGGACCCCCGCAGTGCAGCCCCCACAATAATTCCAGGGCCAGCCCCGACATCTCCCCCCCCGGAACACCCCAATGTCCAGCCCACCGCCCCCCCCCCCCCCCCCCCCCCCGGAACACCCCAATGTCCAGCCCCCCACCCCCCCCAGCAGTGGCGATGCTCCACCCCCTCACCTCAGCAGACCCCCCCAAAAATTGCTGGCCTTCCTCCATCCCAGGCCGATCCCAATGCAGAGTGGCAGCGGGACCTCCCACTCCAATTGCCCCTAGGCCCCACCCCTTTGGCACTGCCCAATGCCTGGTGAGCAGTGCCAAGGTGCCCCCTGGGCATGGGCACTTTGCCAGGGGCACAGGCTGGCACTGCCAGGGTGCCCATGCCCAGGGGACACCACCCCCGACCGCCCTGGGAGGCCAAATTGCCCCTCCTTCATTCCGGCAGTGTATCCCGCTAGGTCCCCGAACGTGGGGAGCTACTCTAAACCCCAGAGTGAAATACTCCTGGCAGAGTGGGAGATGCTATCGGGCCCGACAAGTTCCATGCCGGGCCCGATAACCACATTTAAAATATATTTAAAACAGATTTAAATTATTTACACCTCTTCCCGCCAGTTTCCAGCGCGGTCTCGACTGTGCCTGTTCTCCAGCTCTGGGAAATGCGCATGCGTCAGGAACGCATGCGCAAATCCTGCAAAATGCCCGACACGTGATTCTCCTGACTGGACCCACCAGAAAATTTGCGGGTCACGCTGGGAGAATTGGCCCCATTATTTCTAAATAGGGACAAAATCATTACCTTTCACCTTCTGTGGCTGAGGAAACAATAGCATCTACTTACAATGTGGAAAATGGCCCAAGAATGTCCTGTCCACAAAAAGCAGACAAAATCCAAGCCAGCCCTTGCCACCCTATCAGTTTACTCTCAATCATTAGCATATTGATCGAAGATGCCATTGATGACAGTGCTATCCAGTGGTCCTACTTAGCTTTTTCATGCTCAGTTTGTTTTCTGCCAAAGACACTCAGCTCCTGATCTCATTACAGGCTTGGAAAAAGAGCTGAACACCACAGGCGAGGTGAGAATGATTGCCCTTGATGTCAAAGCAGCATTTGACCGAATGTGACATCAAGGCGTTGTTGCAAAATCAAGATCAAAGGGAATTGGGGTAAAACTCTTCACTGGTTGGTGTCATACCTAGCATAAAAGGAAGATGGTTGAAGAAACCAATCAATGCAGCCACAGGATATTACTGCAGGAGTTCCTTAGGCTAACTATCTTCAGCTACTTCGTCAAAGACATTTGCTCCATTACAAAAATCAGAATCTTAGGGATATTTGCTGATGATTGCACAATGTTCAGTATCAGTCGCGATTCCAATAAGGAGTAGACTATGCCTCCATGCACCAGAACCTGGACAACCTCCAAGTTTATCCTCCATCACACCCAACCTTAAAGTTTGAGCTAAATGGCAAGCAATGTTCATGAAACATAAAAGGCCAGGCAATAAGACAGAGTCTAACCATCTACCCTCAACTTTTAAAGACATTACCATCACTGAATCCCCCACGGGGTTCATCCTTGAACAAAAGCTTGAACAGTTATACAAGTATCATGATTATAAGAGCAGGTTAGAGGCTGGGAATTCTGCAGCAAGGAACTCACCTCCCTAATCCCCAAAGCCTGTCTATATCTACATGACACAAGTAAGGAGAGTAATGGCATTTGCCCCACTTGTATGGTGAGTAAAACTCCAGCAACACTCTAGGAACTTGACACCATCCAGGTCAAAGCAACCTATTTGATAGATATATCATGCCCACCTTAAGCGTTCACTCCCTCCACCACTGACCCACAATGACAGGAGTGTACACCAACAAGATGTACTGCAGAACCTCATCAAGGGTTTTTCATAGCAACTTTGAAATCAGCAACCTCCACCAACTTGAAGGTTGCCACTTCAACACCACCCTGCTCTCCTGTCCACATGTCCATCCTTGGCCTTTTGCAATGTTCTAACTAACGGAGGAACAGCACCTCTTCTTCCGATTAGGCACTTTATAGCCTTCTGGACTGAACATTGAGTTCAACAAATTCAGAGGATGAACTCTCTCCTCCACCTTCATCCCATTTTTATGTATTTTATTTCATCTCGTTTCATCCTATTCACCCATTTTACCATCCTCTTTCTCGCCTCCATTTTTCCACTTTCCATTCCAGCTTTCCTTCTTGTCCCCTCCATCCCCCCCCCCCGCCCCAATTTCCACATTCCTCAGGCAGTCCTTTAACAATCTGCACCTCTGTTCTGCCATTCACACATGCTGATAATTTAATGGACACTTTTTTTTTAAAAAAGCACCTTTTCAGCCTTCTGTATCCTCATTTACATTCCCTTTGTCCCATTCCACCCCCCCCTCCCCCACCACCTCCATAGTATAAGTCTCCACTGATTATCTTTGCTCTCAGTTCTGACGAAGGGTCATCTAGACTCAAAACGGTGGCTCTATTCTCTCCCCACAGACGCTGTCAGACCTGCTGAGTTTTTCCAGCATTTTCTGTTTTTGTTTCAGATCCCAGCATCCGCAGTATTTCGCTTTTAACTTCCTGGTGAATCTCCTCTGCACCCTTTCTAGTGCAATCACTAGAAAATAAAAGCTGATCTTGCCAGCAATGCTCACATCAAGAAATACTGTATTTTGCACTCTTGAAACTCAAAGGGAACCTCCCTGTAATGTTTCTTCATTTACATAGTGCTAGCAATCTGCATCCTGTGCTCACAGTGCAAATGCCAGAAGGAGCAGGATTTCCTGAGTAGAAGCTGAAATGTGAAGGTGCAGCTTCTTATAGTGGCATCTGAACTCCCTCTCGGCAAAGTTTGAAATGGAATATTTTCTACTATAACTATCCAGCATGAAAAGAAAAATAACATCAGGTGAAGTGCCTTCAATAGTAGCAGTGCAGCAATAAAGCCAAAACCATTGTCCATACAAAAATAAATTAAAAGTGCTATACAAGTAACCAAAGCCCAAACACTGACCAATCTTCACCAAAAAGTATAGAAAACGCCAATTTAAAATCATGGCCAAGAAATTTAAGATGCCCATTTTTGGCCACCGATTGGCACAGGGATTGGTTACTGAAACAGAGTGGATTGGGGCACACCCAATACTGAGCCTCATGAGTCATCAACTCAGCAAGCTCCAGACACCTAATGGGCATTCCAAGACTGCTCACCATGGAAGAAGAATGGAAGATTCTGCCACAGCAATTACAGATGTGGCCAACAGGTAGGTATTTAAAGGGGACCTTGGCAGATTTTAGAATTAACTGTTGCAGCAATTTTTTTTGTTATCTAGTTAGTGACAAAAAAAATTACATTTAAACTTAGGGCAGAATTTTCCGGCCACCCTTCCCCCAGAACCGGAAAATGCCACCCAAGGTCAACGGACCTTCGCATGGTCTGCCCCCCGCTCGCTATGATTCCCGTGGCAGACAGGATGGCAAAATACACCCCTGGATTTTTTTTAAATGTTAATATATTTGTTTCATAAATTTGACTGTTGAGAAAAGTTATTCATAACTAAAAATAAATTTTATTAGCAGGGCTGTTGTTTTCTTTTGGCAAGTAGATTTGGAAAAAACATATTTAAATTATTTTTGATTAATTGTAATTTCATTTTTTTGCCCCAATCTTGGACTGTCTTCAGTAACTTCATAAGAATAAATGAAGTGACTCATATTTCAAACTGCTTTCTTGAACTAACTTTAGATCAGTAATCATGTTTGAGTGTAGGTCACATTACCTGTCCTGCACTTGTTTTGCCGAGCTCTGGATGCTGACTTTTTTCTCTTCCATTTTCAGTGTCAACTCTTCCAAAACCATCTTCTGATTCCGTAAAGCATCTTCCAGATATTTGAAACTGTAGGTAGAAATAGAAAGACCAAATGGCTAGGATCAGTACCGCTGTAGCCACTAAAAACATCAGGTTGTCCCATTGATATATTGTTATATATCAGTGGGACATGACTGAAGTAGTTTCTCCTTACATGGGATGAAGTTTTTTTTTTACATACCCATTCCTGTACTTTGTTGTTCTTTTCCCTTACCCCATTCCACCTTCATTCATTTTTCAACCAGCTTGGTCCAATTACTTTCTTACCCTCTAATCTTACTCAATTGGAATAAAAACAGCAATCTATTTTACCTATAGGTACAAAATTGAAAGCAGCATCCCCATAAATTTAAGCAATTTCTTTACTCTGGGGGCATTTACCTTGCATATCAGAAAGTAAACTAATTAACACAACTTTAAACTTGCAAGGACCTAATTACACATAATTGAACTTTGCAATTCCTCGAGTAGTGTATTGCATGCTTAACGACACTCAACACTACTCTTTAATCTCAGTCACCTTACCTATGGCCTTTGTGTTGCGTTAGCTGGCAATTCCAGCAGGCCAGCACATCACAGGTCTCACAGAACAGCTTCAGTGGCTCTTTACTGTGAAGCGGACAAAAGAGCGGAAACTCATTGACTTCACTCTCATCACCTGTAGATTAAATTCAATAACACACTTAACTTTTAAATTAATGTAGACTGCAAACACCTTTGAAAGTTAATTTCTACTTCTAGTTTTGATTGTATATCTTGTTAAATAGCACTCAAGAATCTTGCACATTCATAGATTCAAGGAAAGGGTTATTCACAGGAATTACCCAGAACAAAATGTCAAACTAGGGCTGTGAAGTTGGGCTTGTAAGGATAAGTTACAAGATCGATTACACAATCCATGTAAACCAATGGGTAACTAGTGGTCAGACCCACCACACTGCACCTTGCAGCCTGATCTTCAATTTGGGAGACGCTCTCTGCTCCTCACTCTCAACTTTGCTGAATAGAAACTTTTTCCCAGATTCTTGTTCTTTGTTCCTTGACTGCACAGTCTTCCGAGAGTTTGGAGACTATTATGTTCTTTAGTTCTGTACTTGTTTTCTGTCCCCTTGCATTATCCTGTCTGTGCTGGCAGCATCTGTGGAATCCTGTTTCCAACTGCACCGACCTGCTCTTGAAGGAATTAACTCCTCCTGCTTTTCTGTGTGGGCACCTGGTTGCTAGGCAACAGTCCAGTTTTTTTTAATAGCTTTTGTTTTAAAGGTCATGAAGCCTCGTTACAATACAGACATCTAAGCAAACCCACAGAATTAAAGAGAACTTTTAAAAATGAAATCAAAAACTTATAGGTTGTGCCCAACACACACATACCAATATAACCTACTTAAAACTATATCCATTTCCAAACACAAGCATGATCATCATCACAAAAAAAAAATGCTGGACACACTCAGCAGACCTGGCAGCATCTGTGGAGACAAACAGCATTAATGTTTTAGGCTAATAACATTTTGAAGAGTTCTGATGGACACCAGTTTCTGCGCAAAGCTGGAGCTGAACTCCTCCATGCTACTTTATAATGACAAGAGGCTCTGTGGCAAGCTTTCCAATGCATCATGAATCCTGCTGTGCATGCCCAGTCTTCTCCCGTACGCTGCCCTATCAAAGTCCTCATCTGACTTCTCTGCAGAACAATTCATCTGCAACTGCACAAAAACTATCCTTTTTCTTATCTACTCGTGCTTGATGACTCAACATGTGCTGATCTTGACTCTTACCGCCCTCCAGTTTGTGTAGCAACTATATTTGAGCTGATGACTGCCAGTGCCAGAGCAAGTGATGGAGCTTCGTCATTAGAATTTTATTACAGTTCTCATCCTTCATGAGGTTGCATTGGTTATGGTTCTTTATATGAAAGTGGGAATGCAGAAGAGAAGAGTTAGAACAAAGATTGGTAGGCTATTTCATCCTGAGCCTATTTCACAATTCAGCATCTTAGCTGATCTTCCACCTCAACTCCACCTTTTTGCACTCTCTCTATATCCTTTAATTCCTGTCATAACCAGCAATCTATTGATCTTGGTCTTGAATATTTTCAATGATTGAGCATCTTCAACTCTGTGGATGTCAGGAGTCAGTCACATGGAAAGACAGAGCACTGCTGATTTGTGCAGGGATGGGATTGGTCAGAAAAAGACTTCATCAATAATTTGTTGCATTACAGCTCGAGTATTTCACTACACCACTTCTACTCTTCGACTTCCTCCAGCTCCTTGATCTTCTCCATCTTTATACCTCACCCATTCTTCCTCTTTGAGCAGCTGGATTGTGGAACAAGCAGCAAACAATAATGAATTTTGAGATTTGCTCTGGCTGTACTGAAGGAACTTCCTTGTTTAGAGAGCTGAAGAATTGTTTTAGGACACCGATTTTCTCAGTTGGAACTCTTGTTGATGCATGGCTCACTATAATTGGATCTTGATATCTGTACTCCAGTTCCAGTTGGTGACATTCCTTCCTCATCCCCAGAAGCCAGATGTTTACCCAATGAGAGAGAATATAGAAGATTAGTATAATATGAAAAACTCATGATTACAGCCAGAAAATTGGGCATGATTTGCTGTCTATCATACACAAGTTGTGCATTGAATACGTGGAAGAACTTGCTGCTCAGAAACCAAGTTGCTTCCTGATGAGGAACAGTGTGCAAAGTGGGGAAATTCCATTGCTCCTCCTGTTTGTCAGATCCATGCAGATGATGTAACAAACCATTAATATCTCAAACAATGCAACACTGACTTGCCAGATCACTGTGTGCACAGCAAACTGGCTGATATCTCCAGAAGCAGTTTAGGAGGAGGCAAAGACCTAAACTTTTAGAATCAGTAGAATTCACTGTCATCTTGCAACCTGGGCTCCAGTTTTCTATTCAACAAATGGCAAAAGTGTGTAATTGCCTCCTTGCTAAAATGCAGCTGGCTTACACAATGCTGTGTTTCTGAATATGCAGATGGTGTAAATTCTCCTGCAGTCTTGACACCTTCCAACCTCTTTCTGCACCCCATGCAGAGCTTTGCTGCGTTCTGTAGTGCTACTTCTCTGACTCACTTCAGAGCATCAAAGGCAAGCCCAACAAACTATTTAGCAATCACAAATTGACCCAGAAGCACCCCAGTGACATAAAACAACTAACCTCTTACCAAAAGTGGGCGAGGATTATTTTTAAAAGCTCTCCTGAAAGTTGCTTTGGATTCTCATGCTGGGTGGGTTAAGGAAGTGATGTTTTAGGCATACAGAGACACCAATTTCAGAAAAGGGGCCCAAATTATAATATTTACATGATGCTCGTGTTTGTTGAAGGTTGCTGCAGAGGATGCCTCTCAAGTATCCAAATAAAATGGTGCCACATGTACTTGTTATTTTTCAGGTGCATAATACAACACTCCTGAATTTGATTCCAAAGTGCCAATTTTGAACACTGAAAACATGTTAAGTGCAATGCAATTTCGATCTCTCTGTATTTCCGTGAAAAAAAGGAAAGTTGGCTCTGATAATTAAGAGGCTGGGATGGTTCAAAGAAGAAACAACGGATATATGAAATTCATCAGTTTAAATCTTAATTTACTTAAGAAGTTGAACTTCTTTTTCTTCTTTCACAGAATGAGTGTGTTGGTGGCCAGGTTAGCATTTATTGCCCAATGCCCTCAAGGAGATGGTAATGAGCTACCTTCTTCAACCACTGCAGTCCGTGTTGTGTAAGTGCACCCATAGTGCTATTAGGGAGTTCCAGGATTTTGACCCAATGATATTGAAGGAACAGAGATACAAGAACTAGGAGCAGTAGGAGGCCATCTGCCCCATGATTCAATAAGATCATGGCTGATCTTTTTGTGGACTCAGCTCCACTTACCCGCCCGCTGACCATAACCCTTAATTCTTTACAGTTCAAAAATGTATCTATCCTTGCCTTAGAAACAATGAGGTAGCCTCAGCTGCTTCACGGGGCAGGGAATTCCACAGATTCACAACCCTTTGTGTGAAGAAGTTCCTCCTCAACTCAGTCCTAAATCTGCTTCCCCTTATTTTGAGGCCATGCCCCCTAGTTCTAGTTTCACCTGCCAGCAGAAACAACTTCCCTGCTTCTACCTTATCTATTCCCTTTATAATCTTATATGTTTCTATAAGGTCACCCCTCATTCTTCTGAATTCCAATGAGTATAGCCCCAGTCTACTCAGTCTTTCCTCATAAGCCAACCCTCTCAACTCCAGAATCAATCTAGTGAATCTCCTCTGCACCCCCTCCAGTGCCAGTATATCCTTTCTCAAGTAAGGAGACCAAAACTGTACACAGTATTCCAGGTGTGGCCTCACCAGCACCTTATACAGCTGCAACATAACCTGCCTGTTTTTAAACTCCATCCCTCCAGCAATGAAGGACAAAATTCCATTTGCCGCCTTAATTACCTGCAAACCAACTCCTTGTGATTCTTGCACAGGGACACTCAGGTGCCTCTGCACAGCAGCATGCTGCAATTTTTTACGATTTAAATAATAGTCCATTTTGCTGCTATTCCTAACAAAATGGATGACCTCACATTTACCAACATTGTACTCCATTTACCAGACCCTCGCCCACTCACTTAGACTATCTATATCCCTTTGCAGACTTTCAGCATCCTCTGCACACTTTGCTCTGCCACTCATCTTCGTGTCATCTGCGAATTTTGACACAATACACTTGGTCCACAACTCCAAATCATCTAAGCAAATCGTAAATAATTGCGGTCCCAACACTGATCCCTGAGGCACACCTCTAGTCACTGATCGCCAACCAGAAAAACATCCACTTACCCCCACTCTTTGCTTTCTGTTAGTTAACAATCCTCTATCCATGCTAATACATTACCCATAACACTGTGCACCTTTATTTTCTGTCGCGGCACCTCGTCAAATGCCTTCTGGAAATCCAGATACACCACATCCACAGGTTCCCCATTGTCCACTGCACATGTGATGTTCTCAAAGAATTCCACCAAATTAGTCAAACATGACCGTCCCTTCATGAACCCATGCTGCGTCTTACCAATGGGACAATTTATATCCAGATTCTTGCTATTTCTTCCTTGAAGATAAGATTCAAGCATTTTCCCTACTACAGAAGTTAAGCTAACTGGCCTATAGTTATCTGCCTTTTGTCTACCTTTTTTAAACAGTGGCGTCACATTTGCTGTTTTCCCAATCAACAGATTTTGGTAAATTAACCCTAGTGGCATTTGCTATTTCTCTCGTCATCTCTTTTAATACCCTGGGATGAATTCCATCAGGACCAGAAGACTTGTCTACCTTTAGCCCCATTAACTTGCCCAACACTACCTCTTTTGTGATGATGATAGTTTCTAGGTCCTCACCTGCCATAGCCTTCCTGTCATCAATTTTTGGCATGTCATTTGTGTCTTCCACTGTGAAGACCCACACAAAATACCTGTTCAATGCCTCAGCCATTTTCTCATTTCCAGTTATTACATTCCCCTTCTCATCTTCTAAAGGACCAATGTTTACTTTAGCCATTCTTTTTCATTTTATTTGTAGAAGCTTTTGCTATCTGTTTTTATATTCTGAGCCAGTTTACTCTCATAATCCATCTTACTTTTCTTTTTATCTTTTTTCATGGCTTTCTGTTGACCTTTAAAGATTTCCCAATCCTCTAGGTTCCCACTAATCTTTGCCACTTTGTATGCATTTTCTTTCAATTTGATACCCTCCTTTATTTCCCTAGATATCCATGGCTGATTGTCCCTTTCTATAGTCCTTCCTCATCGCTGACATATACTTTTGCTGAGCACTGTGAAAGACCACTTTGAAAGTCTTCCACTGTTCCTCAATTGTCCCACCATAAAGTTTTTACTCCCAGTCTACCTTAGCCAACTCCTCCCTCATCCCTTTGTAGTCTCCTTTGTTTAAGCACAAGACACCGGTATTGGATTTTACCTTCTCATGCTCCATCTGTATTTTAAATTCAAATCACACTGTGATTGCTTCTTCCGAGAGGATCCCTAACTTCAAGATCATTAATTATTCCTGTCTCATTACACAGGACCAGATCTAGGATAGCTTGCTCCCTCGTAGGTTCCATTACATACTGTTCAAGGAAGCTATCAGGAAACATTCTATGAACTCCTCCTCAAGGCTGCCTTGATCGACCTGGTTTGACCAATTGATATGTAGATTAAAATCTCCCATGATAATTGCTGTACCATTTTTACATGCATCAGTTCTACGTTAGGATATGTGGGCTTGTAAGGGAACTTGCAGGTGGTGGTGTTCCCATTCATCTGCTGCCCTTTGTCCTTCTGGGTAGTAGAGCCAATGGGTTTGAAAGGTGCTGTTGAAGGAGCCTTGATGAATTGCTGTAATGAGGTTATAGGTGGTACAGACTGTTGTCCCTGCTTTGGTGTGTTAATGGTTGAGGGAATGTATGCTCCTGATGGATGGGGTCCCAATCAAGCAGGCTACTTTGTCCTGACAGATGTCTAGCTTCTTGAGTGCAGTTGGAGCTGCACCCATCCAGGCAAGTGCAAATTCCATCAAACTCCTTTTAGAGACTGGAGAGATTTTAGTGAGACAGGAGGTGAGTTACTTGCTGCAGAATTCCCAGCCGCTGACCTGCTCTTGTAGTCAGTGTATTTAGATGGCTGGTCGAGTTTAGTTTCTGGTCAATGGTAACCGCCACCCCCCCTACTAGACTAACACCAGAAATGGGTGGACGATAAGGAAACGGTCAGCCAGGTTAGGCTTGTATGCAATGAACGTTAGAAGAGCAAGATTGGGACCTTTAAGGTACCAAAGGGCCTTGACAGGGTGAATGTAGAGAGGATGTTTCCTCTGGTGGGAGAATCTATAACTGGGACTCACTGTCTAAAATTAGCCACCCCTCATTTTTAACAGAGATTAGGAGTAATCATTTTCTCCGACGGCCAGGAACCTTCAGAACTCTCTTCTTCAAAAGACAGTGGAAGCAGAGTCTTTGAATATTTTTAAGGCAGAGCTAGATAGATTCTTGATTAACAAGGGGCAAAACGCGATCAGGGATATGCAGGAATGTTGAAGTTACAATCAGATCAGCCATGATCTAATTGAATGGCAGAGCAGGCTTGAAGGGCCAAGTGGCCTACTCCTGCTCTTACTCTCGTGGGGAGATGGTGGCTTAGTGGCATTGTCACTGGACTAGTAATCCAGAAATCCAGGGTAATGCTCTGGGAACCTGGTTTCAAGCCCCACCAAGGCGGATTGTGAAATCTGAATTCAACAGAAATCTGGAATTCAAAGTCTAAATGATGATCATGAAACTACTGTTGACTGTCATAAAAACCCACCTGGTTCACTGATTTCCATTAAGGAAGGAAATCTGCCACCCTTACTTGATCTACATGTGACTCCAGGCCCACAGCAAAGTGGCTGACTCTTAAATGCCCTCTGAAATGGCCTTGCAAACAACTATGTGTAAAATTGAATAACATTGGTGATGTTAAGTTCATATATTTAGTCTGGTTCAAAGACTTAATTAGCGAGAATACTGGTTCTTGGGAGTGACTGCAAGGCAGCAATCAAGTTAATGGATCTGATGACATCATAAACCAGAAGAGAAGTTCGAATGGTTTAAGCAGAAATAAAACCACAATGAGTTTACAATCTTGAACTGTTAGATTTTTTAGATGTATTTTAAATTATAAATCTGAAACAGACAAGCAGATGATGTAATCCAAATACTTATTGCTGAAACAAACTAACATGACCATATGCTTTTCATCTAGCAAGTTTCTATATTATTCATAGACATCAGCATATTTTAGCAATTTAAAATATATTGTGCCCATTTCACCACACATTTAACTATGCTATTTGCCTGCATTTTTTAAAAATATGCTTGGCTTTTCCAGATAATGCTAACTTCAACTACTAAAATGCAATCTTTTTAAATCATAATAAACATTGAATGATAGAAGGATGGAGAAAATGAGTAGGCTAATTACTTGATCTTAAAATAAATTAGACAAAAATAAAGCTTTAGTGGTGTATGTAGATAGAATTTGTCCACCTTCAATTCATTCCCCTATTTCATATCTTCAATATTGTAGCCTTAAGTTTAAATTTTATCTCTGTTGAATCTAGTTATGAAAAGCTTTAAAAAATATCATATCCTCAAATGCACGATCATTTCTTATACTGAAATGTTTTTTTGCAGGGCCAATCAATTTTTACTTTAGAGCTGTGAAAGATCTTACCTGTATTATGCTCGGGGGTAGACAACTTATGATGCTTTGTATCCTTCCCATGCACATGTTCTACTGAGCATGTACTGCACAGCCACTTACTGCAGTCTGAACAGAAATTGAGGGCTGGTTTATTTTCTTCACAGTTTGAGCAGTGCTGGTGAGAACAAACAAACACTGTAAACTCAGGTAATTACTTCAAAAATCATGCACACAAGACCTCAAACTGGGTTAGGTCTTGTAGAATTACTGTTTATACCTATAAGGTAGCATCTTACTGTGCAAATCTCAAGATGGAGGCATCCTCTCAGAACTCTTAACATTGTCATTTAATTTCAAAGGATTGTCATTAATGGAGGGTGGCCTTGGCTACTGTGCCCATTAGTAAGTTGGCTTCAGGAAGGCGCTAAAAAAGAGAGATGGAGCACATGATCACAGTCTTTGCTGCTGATGATTTTGCTGTTCATTTATTCACTCCTGCCTCTGTGCTGGCTTAAAATTTGTTACATCTCTTAACACTTCTAGTTCTGGCAAAAAGGTCACCAACCACTCTTTCCATAGATGTTACCCAACCTGCTAGGTATTTCCAGCATTTGCTCATAATTCACTTCGTCAGCATCTATAGTATTTTGCCTTTGTTTATATTCACCAATTGGTCTGATTTCAGCCAGATATCCAGCCTAATTAGCTTGTTAAATAAACCCCTTTTTCTTTCTCCCCCTCTGTTGAAGGAGAATGACTAACCCAATCCATTCCTAATATAGCAAGTCTCCGTTTTCAGTCATTTCACTTTAACGCTGGACATGCCCATATTCTTGCTTAATATTAGTTTTGTTTTAAAGTAGTCTCATGCCAGATCTGACATACAGTTGAGAGATCCAATGAGCATCATTTTGGAGTGGCCTCTGCCACTCCATGACCCTTTCTCGCGCTGCCAACCCTCTGGTGTTCCAACTTCTAAAGCCTTACTCAGCTTCTCTGTCGGTGCCTGACATAATAACTAGCTTTTAAAAGAAAAGGACACTTAACAGGAGATTAGGATTCAATCAAATGCTTTAAAAGAAAAGGCCTATATTAAATAATCCTGGTAATTGTATTTCACCTGGAAACAAAGGATAGCCTGAATGTAGAGCTTGTTTGATTAATGTTGTGGCATTAACTGTTGAGCTTGGATATAATTGCAGACTATAGTTATAGTTCGCTTTCGCAGTGAAAAAGCATGAACATAATGGTGTAAAATCAGAGGCTGTGGTCAATGTTCTCATCATTTTACCATAGAGTCATATAGCTAGAATAACACATTAGTTGTACCAGCAGTATGCAGTACATCAACAGTAAATCACATTCATTGTGAGGGTGCTGTAACTGGTTTAGAATAATAAAGGTTTACAGCAAAAAGGAAACTATTTGGTCCATTGACCAGAATTTTGCCAGGCCTGCTGAAGCAAACAGAGGAGCATGGAAATTTAAAATGCAGTACGTTGGGTCAACTTCCAAGTATGTTCCTGTTCCATATACTATTCCCAGAGCCAGTCTCCCAGTGACAATGGCTACCCAAATGGCAATTTTGGATAGCTAAAGGGTATAGATAGGTAACTAAAAGGGTAATTATCCTCAAATCTGGCACTGCAATGAAATTTTACAAATAATGGTGCACAGGCCCTCTACTGTTATCAGCAGCCTAGCAACAGGCAGTTTCACCGTGGGAAGCTAGTGTAGCACCATAAGATGTTAATGTAAAAATAAGCAGAAAGGTTATTAGCAGCACATTCACAGGCATTTTGAGCCATTACCCCTGTACACACAACTACAAAATATTTCAGGCTGCTGTTTATAGTATACTATTTGGACTTTTAGGAGAGTGCCTCTATCTTGTGGTTTTCTCATTCTCTGCCTGCCTGAGCAGCGCTTACTTTTCCCAGTGCAGTTGCCAGTTCGGCCCTTCCTATGGCCCCTCTGATTGTCCACCATGTATCTGCGTTCAATCGGTCATCCCTGAATGGATGATGAACATGCAGGTGGCTAGCTAATCTATGAAATTAAGCCAGCAAGCAAACTATTGAAATATCTTGGTTCTAGACAAAGAAATGCTTCCAACATAGGGCTTCCAGTGTCCAAGGGAAAATTCAACCCATTGTGTCTGGCAGCCCTTTGCTCCAGCAACCCCAACATATCTTACTGCCCTGCTTTCTTTCCATAGTCCTTCATCATCTGCTTCAGGTACTCATCCAGTTTTATCCAGCACTTCTGGACAATTATGGTGAAAATCCTTACCTGTAAAATTCCAAAAGGGATTCCCCAACACATCTTAGGGGTATCACCCAAATTCAACACTCAGGAGCTTGGAAGTCATGACCTATTAATACAATTTCAGCTCATAATTATTGCTCCAATTGGTTTTTAAATCCAACTTGTTTAGTAAACAGGATTTATATTTAACTAGGAAATAGAAAGTCTTTGAACTCTCGAGGTAACAAATAAATACACAATGGACAAGAGGAATCCAAATCAAACTTTTTGCATACAGAAGGACATTTCCAGTCTGGTTCCAACTGTTGGCAGTTCAGATAACCAACAAACCTTTCACAAAACTGTAGGAAAGAGCTTCTTTGACACCCATCACAATTTTAATATTTGTTCTGCAGTGCCAGTTACATCCATCTGAGGGGATAACAATAGAAAATATTGTGGCAAGCACTGAGATGTGAGTCAGTGAATACAGGAGAGTATTAATGAAAAGTATTGAAGGTAGAAGAGGTCCCAGGCTCCTTGGAGGAACAGCAGAATGCTTCCCCCTACAGCTGCACAGCAGCAGATCCTGATCTCTGTAACCGGGTTTTCAAAAGAAAAATATTTTCAAAATATGATGCACAATTTCAGTAATTGAGCTTCTAATCTACCAAATTTCAAATCAACATGCAGAATGTTCCCTTGGGTCCTCAAGGCTGATACCACCCAACAGTCACTAGTCTCCTACCCTGTTTCTAAAGCACCACTGTCACACAAAAAATAACAGGCACTGGTGCAATGTTGCAGCAAATGTGACTACAATAAATGTGATTGTGCTGTGCACAAAATTCTTCTGCAGTTCCTAGAAATTGAAATTACTTTGAATTTAAGTCATTGTTAAGCTATTAGGCAAAGTGCTAGCAGATGGGATTAGGTGGGAGTTCAGGTTTTTCTAATGTGTTGGGGTGGACTTGATGGGCCTGTTCTGCACCGTATGATTCTATGATTGTGAAATGGTGGTGACATTGGCTATGGGGTGGCATGGTGGCACAGTGGTTAGCACTCCCAGTGCCAGGGACCCAGGTTCAATTCCTTGAGTGACTGTGTGTGCGGAGTTTGCACATTCTCATGCGTCTGCGTGTGTTTCTTCAGGCTGCTCTCATTTCCTCCCACAGTCCAAAGATGTGCAGGTTAGGTGGATTGGCCATGCTAAATTGCCCCTTTAGTTTTCCCAAGATGTGTAGGTTAGATGGATTAGCTATGATAGATGTGTGGGGTTACGGGGATAAGGCATGCGTGAGAGCCTAGATAGGATACTCTGTCAAGAGAGTTGGTGTGGACTCAATGGGCTAAATAGCCTCCTTCTATAATGTAGGAATTCTATGATTCTATGAATTCAGCGTATGCTTGTCAGATGCTCTTCTATAGGAAAAAGTAAAAAGAGATAGGATTTTAAAGGTTATAAAAGTAAATTTTCAAATGAGATGTTTCTGAATGGTCCAGCCAATAGGAACTCAACTATTCTGTAATTTCACAAGAACGTCATCTTCCACACTTGTTCTCCTCCAAGGAATAGATTCACAAAACTCACATTATACAGTTTTGTCAGTTGAGCTCACAACAGCAAAGATTTGCAGGATATGCAATTCCTTTAATGGCAATGGTAAATGAACAAAAGTATTCTTAGTACTGTAAAGTTCTTATACTTTAACATTCGTGCTGACTCAGACCTGAATACTCAAAAGTCTATTTGTGATAACACCTTTTTATGTGGGCGAACTGCAGACAACCCCAATTGTCACAAAAACAGGAAATTAGGTTGCAGGTTGTCCGAACTTCATAAATGTGACAACTCACTTTAATTTACATTTGCGTATTTACATCTGATGCAGCAATGTGAATCTATAAACATAATTTAGCAAAACGTTCAAGGTCAGCACAGTGGAAGCAGAGACTATTGGGGTTATAATATATCCCAATAGCTAGTGTGTTGCACCGAGGTAAAATTGCAGCAGGGGCAGGCAAGTGGCACAACTGCCATGATATTCAATTTTACAGCCCATCTGCAATCTGCCACTCTACCCTGGTTGCGTGAGTGTGTACAGAATTTCAGCTTAACATCCAGATTTCCAGGTATCTATAGTTTTCCTGCCTGATTCTATACATCTATATTTCCTAATTCACTGTATAGTTGAATGTTATGCAAACTATTATTCCTGTATAGACTAATGACTAACAATTACATGATCCTCTGGTGACCTGTTGAATATGTTTTTATACATGAATGGCAACTATGTTTACACCTTGAAGCGAAACACGTTGGGCTGGGCTTTACAGCCCCTTGCCGGGCATGGCTGTGGCGAGGGGAGAAGCCACATAAAATATGATGGGCAGCTAACCCACCACCTTCCTGCCCATACCAACCCATTCCCCATAATATCTTGGGCTGATTACGGCCTGAACTGCCAATTAAATGGCAACTAAAGGCTTCATTCCACCTCCATATCATTATATGCTGCTCAGTGGAAAGCCAATGAAAGTAAGGAGCCCCTTATTTCAACATCAGAGATAAAGAAAAAAAAGCGGGGTGGTTCCTGTACACATTGGTGGCACCACCCACTCCCCCCCCCCGCCCCAGCTTTGTGCCTCCTCCTAGGCCTGTAAAATCCACTTCCCTTATCTCCCTTCCATTCCACCTTAGGATGCCTGATTCCTTCCCACCTAAAAGCAAGGTCTCCCTCCACTCCAAATCATGAGGCATTCTTGGTGGAACTGCTTGTAGTCACAGCTGCACCCAACTTTGGCACTGCAAGAGCTGCCAGCCAATCAATAGGTGAGACTTCCACTTGTGGTCTATCCCAAATAGTTTTTGTATTGCCAGCCTTCAATGATGTGAGAAATGGTTACAAAGTTACCCCAATGCTCACTCTTCAGATGATCCGGAAAGCTACTACTATCCCCATTAGAACCATAGAATTCATACACTGCCGATCAGCCCATCGAGTCTGCACTGACTCTCCAAAAGGGCGTCTTACCCAAGGCCCCCCCCCCCTTAAACCCACACATTTACCACAGCTAATCTCCCTAACCTACACATCTTTGGACACCAAGGCAATTGAGCATGGCCAATCCATCTAACCTGCATATCTTTGGATTTATTAATAAATTGTAAGTTGTAAGGGCTGCACTGCCATAACTGTGATTTGTGATTTGATTGGCTAAGAGGGAGCTGTGCTAAATTTGAAAATCCATTCAAATTACTGGTTAGAAATCGTGTTGAGCGTGAGGTAATAAGGAGATACATAATTTTAAAAAGTTTAAATGTAAAAAAAAATAAAACCCAAGTTAAAAACTAACTAAATAAAATAGAGATGGAGGGTCAGGTGAGGTGTTGTTCATGCATGATGTGGGAGCTGGTGGACCCCATTGTAGTTCCCAGTGAGCATGTCTGTAGTAAGTGTTGGTTGCTTGAGGAACTCCAGCTCAGAGTGGATGAGCTGGATTCTGAGCTTTGGACGCGACGACACATCAGGGAGGGGGAGAGATACCTGGACACTGTTCCAGGAGGGAGTCACACCCCTCAGATTAAATATCTTGAATTTGACCAGTGCAGGTAGAGGGATCCAGGAGATCGGGTTGCAGGAGCCTCAGTCCTGAAACTTGTCCAACAGGTCTGAGATTCTTGCTCTGTGTGGACGGGAACAGTTACTGCAGGTAGGATGAGCAAACTGACCATAGCACCGTGGTACATTCAAGTGGGGGGAGAAAAACGAAACGTAGTCATAATTGGAGATTGTATAGTTAGGGGCGATGACACTGTTCTCGGTGACCAGGATCGAGAATCCTGAAGACTGTGTTGCCTGCCTTGTGCTTGGATTCGGGATTTCTCATTTGGGCTGCAGGAGAACTTGGAGGGGGAGGGTAAAGATCCGGTTGTCGTGGTCCACGTAGGTACTAATGACATAGGTAGAACAGGAACAAAAGTTCTGCTAAGGGAGTATGAACAGCTAGGAGCTAAATTAAAAAGGAGAACCAAAAAGGCAATAATTTCTGGATTACTACCTGTGCCACGAGCGAATTAGCACAGGGTCAATAAGATTGAGGGAAATGCGTGGCTCAGAGATTGGTGTGGGAGGAATGGGTTTGAATTCATGGGACATTGGCAAAGATGGGACCTGTTCCGATGGGAAAGTCTTCATCTGAATAGTACTGGAACCGGAGTCCTGGCGAATCGTATAACTAGGGCTGTCGGGAGGGCTTTAAACTAAATAATGGGGGGGTGGGGGGGCAGTTCAGTTGTATGGAGAATTAGAAAATCGAAGTTAAAGAAGGTAGAAGTGCAGGTTAATGGAGCTGAGGGCTCAGGAGAGGTTAGTAAAGTTTCCAGACCACGTAATAGAACAGAGTATAAAAGGTGGCAGGAATCTAACCTCAGGCAGAGCAAAAAAGGTGACAAGTATGAGAAGCGAGGTGGTCAATGCAGGACTGAGGGTGTTGTACCTAAATGCGCGCAGTATACGGAATAAGGTAAATGAGCTTGCTGCACACAGTGAAATTGGCCAGTACAATGTTGTGTGCATCACAGACATGGCTGCAAGGGGATCAAGGCTGGGATCTAAATATCCAAGGATATGTGTCCTATCAAAAGGTCAGGCAGATAGGCAAAGGGAGCAGGGTTGCATTACTAGTGAAGAATTAAGTAAATTTGATAGCAAGAGGCGATATAGGATCAAAAAACATAGAATCTCTGTGGGTAGAGTTGAGGAATCGCAACGGGAAAAAGACCCTGATGGGAGTTATGTACAGGCCCACTAGCAGTAGTCAGGATGTGGGGCAGAAAATCAGGAGATGGAAAAGGCATATAAAAAAGGCAATATTACAATAATCATGGGGGACTTCAATATGCAGGTGGACTGGGAAAAATCAGGTAGGTAATGGATCCCAAGGAAAGGAATTTGCGGAATGTCTAAGATGATTTTTTGGAGCAGCTTAAGGAACAGGCAATTCTGGATTTGTCGATGTGTAATGAGGCAGACTTGATTAGGGAACTTAAGGTGAAGGAACCCTTTGGGAGTAGTGACCGCAATATGATAGAATTTACACTGCAGTTTGAGGGGGAGAAGCTGGAATCAGATGTAACGGTATTACAATTAAATAAAGGTTACTGCAAAGACATGAGGGAGGAGCTGGTCAGAGTTGATTGGAAAGGGAGCCTAGCAGGGAAGACAGTGGAACAGCAATGGCAGGAGTTTTTGGGGGTTATTCGGGAGGCACAACAGAAATTCATCCCAAGGAGGAAGAAACATGCTACGGGGAGGATGAGGCATCCATGGCTGACGAGGGAAGTCAAAGACAGCATCAAAGTAAAAGAAAAAGCATACAAAGTGGCAAGGATTAGTGGGAAGCCAGAGGATTAGGAAGACTTTAAAAACGAGCAGAAGACAACTAAAAAAGCAAGGGAGGGAGGGAGAAGATGAAATACGAGTGTAAGCTAGCTAGTAATATAAAAGAAGATAGGAAGAGTTTTTTTCAATATATAAAAGGTAGGAGGCGCAAAAATAGACATTGGATCACTGGAAAATGAGGTAGTAGTAATAACAGGAAACAAAGAAAAGGCAGAGGAACTGAAGAGTTACTTTGCATCAGTCTTCACCGTGGAAGATACCAGTGGGATGCCAGAGCTCCAGGAGAGTCAGGGGGCACAGGTGAGTGTGGTGGCCATCACTAAGGAGAAGGTTCTGGGGAAACTGAAAGGTCCAAAGGTGGATAAATCACCTGGACCAGAAGGACTACACCCCAGGGTTCTAAAAGAGATAGCTGAGGAAATTGTGGAGGCACTTGGAAATTGGTGGTGATCTTTCAGGAATCACTGGAGGCAGGGAGGGTGCCAGAGGACTGGAAAGTAGCTAATGTAACACTGCTGTTTGAGGACGGGAGGCAGCAGATGGGAAATTATAGGCCGGTTAGCCTGACTTTGGTCATTGGCAAGATTTTAGAGTCCATTATTAAAGATGAGATCACAGAGTACTTGGAAGTGCATGATAAACTAGGACTGAGTCAGCACAGCTTCATCAAAGGAAGGTCATATCTGACAAATCTGTAGAGTTCTTTGAGGAGGTAACAAGGAAGTTAGATAAAGGAGAACCAGTGGATGTGATTTATTTAGATTTCTAGAAGGCCTTTGACAAGGTGTCACATAGGAGACTGTTAAATAAGTTAAGAGCCTGGCATGGATAGAGGATTGGCTGACTGGCAGAAGGCAGAGAGTGGGGATAAAGGGATCTTTTTCAGGATGGCAGCCGGTGACTAGTGGTGTGCCTCAGGGGTCAGTGCTGGGACCACAAATTTTCACAATATACATTAACGATTTGGAAGAAGGAACTGAAAGCACTGTTGCTAAGTTTACAGATGATAAAGATATGTGGAGGCACAGGTAGTACTGAGGAAGCAAGGGGGCTGCAGAAGGACTTGGACAGGTTAGGAGAGTGGTCAATAAAGTGGCAGCTGGAATATAATGTGCAAAAGTGTGAGGTTATGCACTTTGGAAGGTGGAATGGAGGCATAGACTATTTTCTAAATGGGAAATGCTTAGGAAATCAGAAGCACAAAGGGATTTGGGAGTCCTTGTTCAAGATTCTCTCAAGGTTAACGTGCAGGTTCAGTTGGCAGTTAGGAAGGCAAATGCAATGTTAGCATTCATGTCGAGAAAGCTAGAATACAAGAGCAGGGATGTACTTCTGAGGCTGTATAAGGCTCTGGTCAGACCCCATTTGGAGTATTTTGAGCAGTTTTAGGCCCCACATCCAAGAAAGGATGTGCTGGCCTTGGAAAGGGTCCAGAGGAGGTTCACAAGAATGATCCCTGGAATGAAGAGTTTGTTTTATGAGGAACGGTTGAAGACTCTGGGTCTGTAGTCGTTGGAGTTTAGAAGGATGAGGGGGGATCTTATTGAAACTTACAGGATAATGCGAGGCCTGGATAGAGTGGACGTGGGGAGGATGTTTCCATTAGTCGGAAAAACTAGAACCAGAGGGCACAACCTCAGGCTGAAGGGACAATTCTTTAAAACAGAGGCGAAGAGGAATTTCTTCAGCCAGGGAGTGGCAAATCTGTGGAACTCTGCTGCAGGAGGCGGTGGAGGCCAGTTCATTGAGTGTCTTTAAGACAGAGATAGATAGGTTCTTTAGTTCAGTCAGGCAACATGGTCGGTGCAGGCTTGGAGGGCCAAAGGGCCTGTTCCTGTGTTGTAATTTTCTTTGATCAGGGGTTATGGGGAAAAGGCAGGAGAATGGGGATGAGAAAAATATCAGCCATGATTGAATGGCAGAGCGACCTATTTTTATCCAATGAGAATTGGAAGATTGTCACCAATGCCCCTGCTATTTCTGCCAGTGCGTCTTTGAGTAACACAAAATATTTTTCAGCAGGACTTTGCAGTTAATGTAATGCTAATTTTATAGCAAATCTTCTCTACCTATTACTTTCTCCCCTTTTAATATAATCTTCACATCATCCGTTTCTGTAATCACACCTGTCAAAGAACAAAGAAAATTACAGCACAGGAACAGGCCCTTCAGCCCTCCAAGCCTGCACCGACCATGCTGCCCGACTGAACTAAAATCCTCTACGCTTCCGGGGACCATATACCTCTCTTCCCATCCTATTCACGTATTTGTCAAGACGCTCCTCAAAAGTCACTATTGTATCTGCTTCCATTACCTCTCCCGGCAGCAAGTTCTAGGCACCCACCACCCTGTGTAAAAATCTTGCCTCGTACACCTCCTTTAAATCTCGCACCTTAAATCTATGCCCCCTCAGAAAAAGCTTCTGACTATCCACTCTGTCCATGCCCCTCATAATCTTGTAGACTTCTATCAGGTCGCCCCTCAACCTCCATCGTTCCAGTGAGAACAAACCAAGTTTCTCCAACCTCTCCTCATAGCTAATACCCTCCATACCAGGCAACATCCTGGTAAATATTTTCTGTACCCTCTCCAAAGCCTCCACATCCTTCTGGTAGTGTGGCGACCAGAATTGAACTCTATATTCCAAGTGCGGCCTAACATGACTTGCCAATTTTTAAACAATGCCCCGACCGATGAAGGCAAGCATGCCGTATGCCTTCTTGACTACCTTCTCCACCTGCATTGCCACTTTCAGTGACCTGTATACCTGTACACCCAGATCTCTCTGCATATCAATATGCTTAAGGGTTCTGTCATTTACTGTATATTTCCTATCTGTATTAGACCTTCCAAAATGCATTACCTCACATTTGTCCAAATTAAACTCCATCTGCCATCTCTCTGCCCAAGTTTCCAACCAATCAATATCCTGCTGTATCCTCTGATGGTTCTCATCGCTATCTGCAAATCCACCAATCTTTGTGTCGTCCACAAACTTAGTAATCAAACCAGTTACATTTTCCTCCAAATCATTTATATTACAAACAGCAAAGTTCCCAGCACTGATTCCTAAGGAATGCCATTCGTCACAGCCCTCCATTCAGAAATGCACCCTTCCACTGCTACCCTCTGTCTTCTATGGCCGAGGCAGTTCTTTATCCACCTTGCCAGCTCACCTCTGATCCCATGCAACTGCACCTTCTGCACCAGTCTGCCATGAGGGACCTTGTCAAAGGCCTTACTGAAGTCCATGTAGACAACATCCACTGCCCTATCCTCATCAATCATCTTCATCACTTCCTCGAAAAACTCAATCAAGTTCGTGAGACACTATCTTCCCTTCACAAATCCATGTTGCCTCTTGCTAATACGTCCACTTATTTCCAAGTGGGAGTAAATCCTGTCTCGAAGAATTCTCTCCAATAATTTCCCTACCACTGACGCAGGGCTCACTGGCCTGTAATTACCTATGATTATTCTTGCTACCCTTCTTAAACAAAGGAACAACACTGGCTCTTCTTCAAACCTCTGGGACCTCCCCTGTAGCCAATGATACAACAGAGATTTCTCTCAAGGACCCAGCAATTTCCTCCCTTGCCTCTCAGTATTCTGGGGTATATCTCATCAAGCCCTGGGGACTTGTCTACCCTAATGTTTCTCAAGAATCTCAAAACCTCCTCCTTTTTGATCTCAACATGACTCAAAACAATCTACACACCCTTCCCCAGACTCATCATCCACCAAGTCTTTCTCTTTGGTGAATACTGACGCAAAGTTCTCATTAATTATCTCACCCATTTCCTCTGGCTCCACGCATAGATTCCCTCCCCTGTCCTCGAGTGGGCCAACCCTCTCCTTGGCTACCCGCTTGCCCTTTACATATAAAAAGCCTTGGGATTTCCTTAATCCTGCTGGCCAATGTTTGTTCATGACCCCTTTTAGCCTTCCTTACTCCTTGCTCAAGTTTCTTTCTACTTTCCTTGTATCCCACACTTGCTTCATGTGTTCCCAGCCTCCTAACCATAACAAATGCTTCCTTTTTCTCTTTGACTAGGCTCACGATTTCTCTCATTATCCAAAGTTCCCAAAACTTGCCATACTTATCCTTCATCCTTACAGAAATGTGCCAGTCCTGAATCCCTATCAGTTTACACTCGAAAGCCTCCCACATGCCAAATGTTGATCTACCTTCAAACATCTGCCCCCAATCTACATTCTTCAGTTCCTGCCTAATGTTGTTGTAATTAGCCTTCCCCCAATTTAGCACCTGAACTTGAGGACGACGCTCATCTTTAACTTAAACTTACTGAATTGTAGTCACTGTTCCCGAACTGCTTCCCTACTGAAAAGTCGACCACCTGGCCAGGCTCATTTCCCAATACCAGGTCCAGTATGGCCCCTTCCCTAGTTGGGCCATCTACATTATGTTTCAAGAAGCCGTCCTGGATGCTCCTTACAAACTCTGCCCCATCCACGCCCCTAGCATTAAATGAGTCCCAGTCAATATAGGGGGAAGTTAAAATCCCCCACCACAACAACCCTGTTACTTTTACACCTTGCCAAAATCTGCCTACATATCTGTCCCTGTATCTCCCACTGGCAGTTGGGCAGCCTATAGTAAACCCCCAACATTGTGACGACACCCTTCCTATTCCTGAGCTCTACCCATATTGCCTCGCTGTATGAGCCTTCCAAGGTGTCCTCCCGCAGTACAGCTGTGATATTCTCCTTAACCAGTAGTACTCCCCCACCCTTTTTACATCCCCCTCTATCCTGCCTGAAACATCTGTATCCTGGAATGTTAAGATGCCAATCCTGCCCTTCCCTTAACCAAGTCTCTGTAATATCATAGTTCCAAGTACTAATCCAAGCTCTAAGTTCATCTGCCTTACCCGTTATACTTCTCGCATTGAAACAAATGCACTTCAGTCCACCAGATCCTCTCTGATTAGCAATCACACCCTGCCTGCTCTTTCTCAGTCTTACTGGCCCTACTCTCTGGTTCCCCTTCAGTTAATTCCCCTTTGCTTTGGTTCCCAACCCCCTGCCAAAATTAGTTTAAATCTTCCCATGTGACACTAGCAAACCTCCTGACCAGAATATTTATGCCCTTCCAGTTTAGATGCAACCCGTCCTTCTTGTACAGGTCCCACCTGCCCCGGAATAAACCCCAATGGTCTAGATATCTGAAACCCTCTCTCCTACACCAGCTGTTTAGCCACGTGTTGAGCTGTACTATCTTCCTATTCCTAGCCTCACAGGCACGTGGCACAGGGAGTAATCCTGAGATTACAACCCTAGAGGTCCTGCTTTTTAATTTTCTACCCAACTCTCTAAACTGTTGCTGCAGGACCTCATCACTCTTCCTACCTATGTCGTTAATACCAATATGTATCACGACCTCTGGCTGTTCACCCTCTCCCTTCAGAATGCTTTCTGCCCGTCCAGAGACATCCTGGACCCTGGCACCAAGGAGGCAACATACCATCCTGGAGTCCCTTTCACATCCACAGAAACGCCCATCTGTATTCCTAACTATCGAGTCCCCTACAACTATTGCTCTAGTGCTCTTTGTCCCTCCCAACAGGGCCAGCTGTGGTGCCACTGCTTTGGTTGCTGCTGCTGTTATCTCCTCTCATTCTGTCTATATCCACAAAACAAAAAAGGAAAACATAATACGTTAGATGAACTCAGCAGGTCTGTCAGCATCTGTGGAGAGAAACACTTAACATCGAGTTCATTGACCCTTAAAACTATAACTTTAAGTTTGCACTGATGACATGATCTAGACAATTTACTATCCTCCAAGAAATGTTACTTTTTGCACATTTCCCCTGTATGTTGCAACACTCACTAATCTTATAGCTTGCAAATGTTTCAACTTTTAAAAAAAACTGCCCCAGCTGAACCACACACAAACAGGTTTACAAAGAAAATAGTGTGTTGACCGCAAGCTCGGATCAAATATCATTCTCTCAAGTACAGTTGCTAACTTTGTTGCTGCTTTAGCTTCTTACCACTAAACCTACCCAAGGTCCTATTAGATGCAATCATTTAGGTGCAAAGTTTCTAGATGAAACTAAGATGAGAAGAAATATGTTGCAGAGTAATATTCAGTTTTCCTTTTGTTCTTAGAAGAACTGAAATAAAGTGAACCCTTTATGGTGAATGAAAACCAGAATTAACTTTGCTTAATACACAGCATTAGATCTATGTCACAAATTTTAGTAGGACGTAGAAAGTTGAGAGATGAAATTCTGCAGACTTTCAAGAAAGTAATTCAAAATGAATCACATTATCTATAGCAATTACAGAAATTAAATATATTGTAATGCTATCTAGAGAGGGGCCAAAAGGTTACTTACAAATTTCAAGAAAATTCTGTTAACTTGATCACATAACATTAATCTAATGGCAATCATTGGTTTTAATTTTGCAAGCCAAGGGCAAGAATTGTCAGACCGATTAAGTGATTGGGCAAGATGGTGTCAGATGAAGTATAATGTGATATCATCCACTTTGGTGGGAAAAATTAAAAAGCAGAATGATTTAAAGGTGATGTAAATACATATTGGTGCGGGGCGGGGGGGGGGGGAAAGAGAGGGGAGGGGGAGAATTTAGGGGTCCTTGCACCACACAAATCAGAGTTAACTTGTGTGGTGTAAGTATTCTCTGCAGATACAATAAGCCATGAAGATGACAAATGGTATGTTAGCCTTCAATGCAAAGTGGTTGGACTTTAATAAAGAAATTTTGCTGCAATTATGTAGGGCTTTGATGCGACCACACCTGGAAATGCTGTGAACAGTTTTTGGTCTGCATACTTAAGATAGACAGACTTTGCTGGGGCTGCAGTGAGAATTTACTAGATTGATTTCAGAATTAAATAGCTGTTCTATGAGGATAGATTAAGTAGGATGGGTCTATATTCTCTGGAGTCTAGATGGAGAGATGATCTCATTGAAATGTAAAATTGTTAGAGGGCTCGATATACATAATCACCTTGGACTTGATCATTTCAGACAAAATGAGAAGTTTGTTCACTGAGGATTATGAATCTTTGGAATTCTCTATCCAACAGGGCGCTGCATTCTCAATTGAGAAGTATATTCAAAACTGAAATTCACAGTTTTTTGGGCATTGAGGACATCAAGGAATATTAGGATAAATTTGGAAAATGGAGTTGATGCAGATGCTCAACCAACCGTGAACTTATTGAATGGTGAGGCAGGCTCAAGGGACCTTATCACCTTATTGTTTACTGCACCTTTTATTTCTTATGTTCTTACACTGAAACTATTTTTGGTGTTGGCTGCAATGTAGAAAAGCCTGCATTATCACTGATGCAATATGTGCAACATGACTCAAGGTGCTACTTGGTGATATAGACAGTTGCATTACCACTAGTTGATTTATTTTCAGTAAACAAAATAAATTTAAACCCCTATTTGCAGTACAGACAATTCTAAACATCATCAGTGTTTCAATAATATAGAGATTCTCTTCCTCAGAAATCTACCTTCCTGGTTACAATGAGCACACCCAGAGTTAAACTAAATTTTTAATTAACTAAACTGAGGCCTGGCGTCTGCTCATTACCCACTCAGCAGAACACTATCTGGATCATCTTGTAATTGACACCACTCCCAGTACAAATCATTATGCTGAACATACACAGGAACCAATATGATGCTATCAGTTCTGAACAACAATGTTACTACATAGAATGTTTACTCTTATTCACTTGCTGAGGTAAGGGGGCTAGACCATTTTTGCAACATCTATGATAGTGCATTTGTCATCTCAAAAGTCAGCTGTTCCTTTCCACTTCCGTCAATATATACATTTAGTTTAGATGGAAAAAATTGGTAGTCAGAATAAGCTCAATCTTGCTTAGTATAAAAAGTGAAGATAACACATTTTGAATTCAAAAATATATACAAATCTAAACACCAGAACATACATGCAGTTTGAGAAATTCATCTTTTCTTTTATTTGTTCATGGGATGTGGGCATCTCTTGCAAAGTTATCATTTAGTATCCATTCCTAAATGCCTTTGAGAATGTGGGGATGAGTTACCTTCTTGAACTGCTGTAGTCCATGCAGGTACATACATTACGATGCTGTTAGGTAGAGAGTTCCATGATTTGACCATTATAGAGTTTATACAATTTAAAGTGAGGATGGTGCGTCTCACTGGGGAAATTGAGGTGCTGTTATCATGCACCTACTGCCTTTGTTCTTCTAGGTGAATTGGGGGGGGGGGGGGCGTTATGGATTTGGACGGTGTGGTTAGAGGAGCCTTGGGAGAGCTGCTGCAGTGCATCTTGTACATAGAACATACTGATGCATGTCATTGTGCAGCGGTTGATTGGATATCAGTGGTTGGTTGGATGTTAAGTAAACAGGCTGCTTTGTCCTGGATGGTGTTGATCTTTCGGAATGTTGGAGTGTCAAATGGGCACATGAAACAATCCTAGCTCAAAGATAAAAGCTGAGCATTACGCAGAATTAGTCCTTGCATCCCATCTGAACAAAATGAGTAGCTGGCACCCATCACACCCAAACAGGCAGCGCACCTGACTGAAGTGTTGAATTTTAGGCTGCCAGCCGCAGTTCCAAGAAATGCTTTGGAGTCAGGAGAGGCACTCTGTTTCTCTTGGCGCCAGATCAGTGAAAGAAAATAATTCATTTCTGCTTTCTCACAGCATTTTCTGGCTAGAATGCATTGACATCTAGAAAACAGATCAGGCCTGCTCTGCTAGGTGCCCCACCTTAACTTTTGTTTCACATGACCATCCTTTCAATTTTGGGTCAGACTTTTTCCAGGTATCCTTGGAGGTGCAGGACACTGGTCCCCAAAATTGGGAGTCATTGTGCTTGTAAAATAAGTATAACAAGGGCCAATTTCTATTTAATAATATATATTCCATGAACCAAATTGCCATTTCAAAAAGGATCAATAAGCAATTTCTCCTCCACTTTGGCAGTTGTACAGAAAAAATATGAAATACATTATGAAACGTGTACAAAAACCTGAATTATGGTTATACCATAGATGCACTTAGCACAGTCTATACAAATATATTTGATCTAGTGAACTGGTTAATCTTGCTGATTACACACAATATCAGTAGTGCACTGAATGATTGCTAAATTTTAGCAAAAAAAGGTACAGATTACTGCTTAATATTTGTATTGTGCTTACCTTTTCCATCTTTTGAATTACTTGGGGATAGTCTCTGATGAAGACATTTTCCACTACATCGCTTGTGAAACACGTCTGCCTGCAAGCAGGGCAACAGATAATGCCTGAGGTAGTCAGAGCAGCAAAAGACATCAAATCAACAACAGGAAATGAGATTAACCACACATATAGCAGTAACAAATTCAGTTCGATTTCTTAATTTAAAAAATGACCACCTCCAAAAAGGAAATTAATTTGCAATGCCGTGTCACAAATTTGTATCTAGGAAAATAAACTTGATGGGATATTAATTTTGATTGTATGTATTCAAAAGTTCAAATAAAGCTTATCAAAACAAAATCCAAATTATGATCTGAGTAATGCCTTAACCTTCCCAAGCAGTTTGCCACAGATGTATTAATTGAAGGTAGCAATAGTAAATAATCTTGACTGTTCCCAATAGACAGAGTATAAAGAGAGACAAAAGCAAAAATAATGTGGACGCTGGAAACTTGAAATGAAAACAGAAAATGTTGGATATATTCAACAGGTCAGACAACATTTAAGAGGAGAGAGAGAGAGTTAATTGTTTCATGTCAAAAACTTCCCATCCAAACTGGAAAATTTATGAAATACAATAGATTTTACCAGGCAACGTACCTGGACAGCACTAGGTCTCACACAGAATCAAACCACCAGTGGGGTGGGTATCCCCACCATCTGCCATCAGCACTCTCCAAAGGGGCTTGCTCGGTGGTCTCCCTGCATGGTGAGTCCCCCACCCACTAAATGCCAATGGTGGTGCAGTGAGACACTTATGTGGCAACATTAGAGCCTCAATTGCCCTCCAGTCACCCACCACCTTTCCCACCTCACAATCTCCCACCCAACCTATCGCGCTCCCCTTCCCCAACTGTCAACCTGCACCCCGCTGGGCTGGGGGACAAAAGGTCAAAAGATTTGGAGGTGCAAGGACAAGGAAAATGGTAATGCGGCAAGAAATTAAGAAGCGGGTGTGAGTGCCCAAAAGCAATACAAGGCATTAAAATAAAAAAAAAGGAAACAAAATAGCAGATGTTACAGTCTAAAATTGAACTCAGCTTCCAGGAAGGTGTAAAGTATCTCATAAAAAGATGAGGTGTTCTTGAGCTGCTGCTGAACTTTATTGAAAGGAGGCTGGGGACAGAGATGTCAGCAGGGAAGCAAGGTGAAGAATTAAAATGACAAAACTACAACCTTGGGGTCACATTTACAGACTGGACAGAGGTGTTGCACAAAGTAGTCACCCAATCTGTATTTTCTCTCCCCAATGTAGTGGTGCATTTGATGGCATCGTGCTAGAGGTAGCAGAAATAGTGGAGGATGATCCATTGAATATGGATGCTGGCAAGGAGGAAGGCGAGGAATATTTCACCAATCTCACAAAAAGGCAGGCATAGCTTGGTCTGTGGAGACAAGCGAGAGGAATCCAGATAATAGGAGGATACTGGAGATGAGCAAAATGCTGTGTGGGGGGGAGCAGGGAGAAGTAGCCAAAGAAGTAGACACAGAAGAAATGATCAGTTTCATGCCAAAATTCACTAAAGTGAGGATGCAAGGAGATGAAGTTGAAAACCTTCGCTTAAAGCAGAAATTCATGGTAGGAGAAGGGAAACAAGAGGATAATCGCAAAAGGTGAGATGGAGTCAGAGGGAAGTAAAGTGAAAGAAAGGTCCGGAGGGGCCTTGGTATCCATGAGTGGTTGAAGTTTGTGATCCTTTGCATCTTAAAAGAAAGAAGACCTTTGGTTAGTCACAAGATGAGACAAAGGATGAAATGAAACTTTGGACCAAAAGAGCCTTGAGACAGGGTGAGTCAGTGCCAGTGCTGTTGAAAACACAGGTTGAGTGTATGAATTTGGTGGCATATGGCATTCAGTGTGGATTTCAGGATGCAGCAAGAGCAGCAGTTTGAGGAGTAAGTAATGTCTAGGATTCATCTGTAATCATGGGTGGATCCGAAACATGAAGAACGAAATTTCATTCAAAACCTACATGGAAAAGACAAAGCCAGAGCCAGTTGCTGAGAAAGATGTTGAAGTGAAAGCAACTTTTAGTAGGGTGACAGTGGTTAGCACTGCACCAGGGACCCAGGTTAGATTCCAGCCTTGGGTGACTGTCTCCGTGAAGTTTGCACGTTCTCCCAGTGTCTGGTGGTTTTCCTCCTGGTACTCCGGTATCTTCCCACAATCCAAAGATGTGCATGTTAAATGCATTAGCCAAGCTAAATTGTCCCTTGTGTCCCAAGATGTGTGGGTTAGGAGGATTAGTGGGATAAACATGTGGGGTTACAGATTTAGAGCTTGGGTAAGATGTTCTGTCAGAGTCGGTGCAAACTCGAAGGGCCAAATAGCCTCCTTCCACACTGTAGTGATTCTATTCTAGATCTGATCAAACATGGGAAAGGAAATAGGAAGCAACAAAGATGAACAAGGTAAAAAAAGACAAATGGAAATCCCAAAGAGTAGGGATAGACATTTTCAAGGTGGGTGTTCAAGTGACAGTGAATTCATAGAATCATAGAAACCCTACAGTGCAGAAGGAGGCCATTTGGCCCATCGAGTCTGCACCGACCATAATCCCACCCAGGCCCTACCCCCACATATTTACCTGCTAATCCCTCTAACCTACGCATCTCAGGACTCTAAGGGGCAATTTTTAACCTGGCCAATCAACCTAACCCGCACATCTTTGGACTGTGGGAGGAAACCGGAGCACCCGGAGGAAACCCACGCAGACACGAGGAGAATGTGCAAACTCCACACAGACAGTGACCCGACCTGGGAATCGAACCTGGGACCCTGGAGCTGTGAAGCAGCAGTGCTAACCACTGTGCTACCGTGCCGCCCCTTAAATCCTAATTTTAAAAAAGGTGCTGGAAAACCAAAACGGAAAATGCCAGAAATAATCATCAGGTCTAGCAGCATCTATAGAGAGAGAGAATGGAAGATTTTTGGGATAAATGGGTCATTTTCGGAGTGACAACTGTAACTAGGGAAGTATCAGAGGCATCATTGTTGGGGTCTCAACTATTTACAATCTATATTAATGTCTTGGAAGAAAAAACTAAGTGCATTGTAACCAAATTTGCTAACAATACAAATATAGGAAGGAGAATAAGTTGTAAGGAGGGCACAGAGTCTGCAAAAAGTTATAGATAGGTTATGTGAATGGGCAAGATTTGGCAGATGGAGCAGAAATGTGGGAAAATTAGAGTTTGTACACTTAAATGATATTTTCCTTTTCTCAGCTAAGTGGAGAAAGACTGCAGAATACTGGGGTACACAGGAATCTGAAAGTCCTTGTTCAGGAATCACAAGGCAGCAAATGGAATGTTGGCCTTTATTGCAAGACAGATAGAGTATAACAGGAGGAAAATTCTGTTACAACTATACCTGGAGAAAATCACACCTGGAGTACTGTTCTGTTCTCCTTACTAAAGGAGTATATAGTTGCATTGAAAATTGTTCAGAGAAAATTCACTAGGTTGATTCCTGGCATGAAGGATTGCCTTTTGAGAAAAGCTTGAGCCTTTACTCATTGAAGTTTAGAAGAATGCTAGGTAGTCTTAATGAAACATACGAGATTCTGACTAGCATTTATATATGCGGCAAGGTAGCACAGTGGTTAGCACTACTGCTTCACAGCTCCATGGACCCGGGTTCGATTCCCGGCTTGGGTCACTGTCTGTGTGGAGTTTGCACATTCTCCTCGTGTCTGCGTGGGTTTCCTCCGAGTGCTCCGGTTTCCTCCCACAGTCCAAAGATGTGCGGGTTAGGTTGATTGGCCATGCTAAAATTGCCCCTTAGTGTCCTGAGATGCGTAGGTTAGAGGGATTAGTGGGTAAATATGTAGGGATATGGGGGTAGGGCCTGGGTGGGATTGTGGTCGGTGCAGACACGATGGGTCAAATAGCCTCTTTCTGCACTGTAGGGTTTCTAAGATCCTCCTTAGGTTTTCCCCGAGAAGGCTATTTACTGAATGGCTACAGCAGTGATGATACTCCCACATTGCTATTAAATAGGAACCTCTGGATTTTGATCAAATAACAATGAAAGAACAGTGATGCATGTTCAAGTCAGGATGTGTGACTTGGAAGTAATGATGTTCCCAGCATCCATCTGCTACGGCCCATGGGCCACATCCGGCCCGCAGCAGGCCGAATCCGGATTGAAGTTTGGAGACCGCTGTTCTGGACGATAGAAACTGTGGGTCTGGGAGGTGCTGCTGAAGAAGCATGAGCAAGTTGCTACTGTGCATCTAGTAGATAGTGTCAATTGCTACCATGGCACACATAGTAGAGGAAATAGATAGTCAATGGGTAGGATGCTCATTAAGCGGAGTGCTTTATTTTGGGTGGAGTTGAACTTCTTAAGGGCGGTTGAAGCTGCCTTCTTACAGGCAAGTGAAGTGTATATAGTCTCTCGCAAATAGCCAGGTAACTTCTCACTGCCTTCTGTTAACTGAAATCTGAGACTAGTCATCCTAACACTTTGTCTAAATATTTTAATTTTCATAAAAAATGTCACAATCACCGAGGTTAAAATGAGGTACAAGATGTGTAGGAAAAGGCCTAGCTCCAACTATGAACTCAGCATGATGCCTCCGCTGCTGAGCTTGCAGCCTGCCTGTGTCCAACACATCATCACAGTGCAGGACAACCTGGGTTGCAATATCAGATACTTCAAGAACCTAAATCTGCTCTTTCAGTTCTTACCGGCCAAGATCCATGAGCTGGAGTAATAATGGACTGGTGAGTACATAAAACACATTTCTACTAAGTATGTTAAAAAGCACAGGTTTTCATATTTATCTGGTCTATTATGTAATACACATTTAATAATTTTGCACTGAATGTTACAACACTGCTTTATTGCTATTATGTTTTTGTTGGTATCTGGAGCGGTGTTAATTTTTTTTAAGTGTTAAAATAGGATCATATTGGAAAATAGTTTGGGAAGTGCTGCCATAGGTCATATTAACCTAAATTAGAAATGCATAAAACTAATCTCGATATAAACTGGTGTATAATGATTTTCACTGTACAGTACATTTGGTACCAAACAGTTTAGTGGTTTTAGCTGGTGCAATTCCAAATAGCTTTGACCCAGTTATAGTTTTGGATATTTTATTTTTATCTATACAAGATCAGGAGTCAAAACTCATTTAAATCATTTTACTTCTTTCTAAAGACTCAGATTTAATTACACATCAATGATCTTTGCTGAAAATGCTGAATACGCAAGTCATTTTTTTGTTTCTAATTGCCTTAATTTGTAGGTCTGCGGCCACAATCATCCTGTGTGGGGGCGTGAAGGCCAGTGGCTATACACCATCTATAAGAATGCTGTTTTCCACAATCTTGTACATTCATTTATTGTCAACAGTGAATTAAACCATTTGATGTAAAGTAGAAAGGAATTAGACAAATTAAACAGCTTTTAGCAACAGGATCCATTGTTAATCATGGTTGAGTTTATGTTGCTGGTAAATATATTAAAAAGAGCACATCAAACTAAAGCACAAGTTGAATTTCAGAGAACCACGGCCTCAGATTTTTGAATGAACAGTTTGCAATTAATAAGCCTCAAGGAAATGTGGAATAGAAGAACTTTTGAAATGCTGAAAAAAGACATGTTGTTGAAGCTTTTCATTGTGTACTCATCAGGACAGAATTTGGGAGCAATCATTTTAATTTTGGCATTCCTAATAAATACAAGATGAAAAGCTTCAACAACAGGTCTCTTTTTCTCCAGCAATACCTAAACATTGTACTACCAAGTGACAAGAAGAATATTCCTTCTTGCATTGAGCAGCAAAACTATGGGATCAAAAAGAGTCAAGGATAGGTCGCAAGATACTGGCAAATCCATTCCAGTGGTTGTCACATTCCAGATAAAAGATATACTCAACGTCTACCCTAAATTTCTTCTGACATCTTACTACCCTAGCAGATTGTAAAATACTGCTCTGTCCCATTAAATGCCTTCCATAACTCTACAAAGTTCCCTTAAAGACTTCTCTTTTCGCAACAGGTGTCTCATCTCATTGAACCATCCCTCACAGCTTTGCTGTGACAGCAAAGCTGTCCCCGTCTGCACAATCTTTTGGATCTGCATAGGTTTATGAAGTCATGATTACCTGAACTGCATTAAAATATCGTGTGCTATAGCCAGGGCCTCAGTATGATCTCTGTGAACTTGAGCACAAACAAAACTCAGCATTCTACTTAAACACAAGTTCTGGCATAAGGTTATCGATCTGAAGCACGAACTGTTTTTCTCACTTCAGATGCCAACTGACCTGCATTTTTCAAACTTTTTTGTTTTTATTCCAGCACTTTTGTTGCTTAGTTTAATGTAAACTGTCATAATTTAGATGCAAAGAGCAATAGGTTAAGAAACATTTCAAAGTCTCTTGCACTCGTATCCTACCCATGAAGTATGCAAACACATTTTTAAAAAAAATAGCCATACTCTTTAACCCAGAGAGATAGGAGTGTACCTATGTCCATCAAATTTCAAAAGGTCGGCGCAACATCGAGGGCCAAAGGGCCTGTACTGCGCTGTAATGTTCTATGTTCTAAGCCTGTGACAGAGAATTGCCATATGAATTTTAAATGGCAGTGAATGGCGTTTTCAGGCAAACATAGGTAGCTAATCTGCACGAGTAATTGCAAATCAGATCTGAGGCATTCAAGTCAGACAACCCTAACCTATACAATAAAGCCAGATATGATCTATCAAAGATGCCAAAAGACAGTACCAGACCAAGCTAGAAACTCAGGCTAGCCACACAGACTCTCTCCAACTATGGCAAGACATAAAAGGCTACAAGATGAAGGCAGGTAAAATCGCCTGCTCCAATGCACCCCACCCTGATGAGCTCAATGCAGTCAACAACACCTCCTCCACGATCATCCTCAACACTGGTGCTCCACAAGGTTGTGTCCTCAGCCCCTTACTATACTCCTTATACACCTTTGACTCTATGGCCAAATTCCCCTTCAACTCGATTTTCAAGTTTGGTGATGACACCACCGTTGTGGGTCGGATCTCAAACAATGATGAGACACAGTACAGGAAAGAGATAGAGGTAGAGATAGAGAATCTGGTGAACTGGTGCGACGACAATAATCTCTCCCTCAATGTCAACAAAACGAAGGAGATAGTCATCGACTTCAGGAAGCCTAGTGGAGGATAGGGCCCTGTCTACATCAATGGGGCCGAAATAGAAATGGCCAGGAGCTTCAATTTTTTTAGGTATCTAGATTACCAACAACCTGTCCTGGTCCTCCCCCATGCCAACACTATTAGTTAAGAAAGCCCACCAATGCCTCTACTTTCTCAGAAGACTAAGGAAATTTGACATGTCTGCCACAATTCTCACCACCTTCTACAGATGCACCTTAGAAAGCATTCTTTCTGGTTGCATCACAGCTTGGTATGGCTCCTGCTCTGTCCGAGACCGCAAGAAACTACAAATGATCATGAATGAAGCCCAGACCATCACTCAAACCAGCCTCCCATCTAGTGACACTGTCTACACTTCCCACTGCCTCGGAAAAGCAGCTAGCATAATCAAGGACTCCACACACCCCGGACATACTCTCTTCCACCTTCTTCCGTCAAGAAAAAGATACAAAAGTCTGAGATCATGTACCAACCGACTCAAGAACAGCCTCTTCCCTGCTTTTGAATGGACCTACCTCGCATTAAGTTGATTTTTCTCTACACCCTAGCTATAACACTACATTCTGCACTCTCTCCTTTCCTTCGTCTGTATAGCGTGCAAAACAATACTTTTCACTGTATACTAATACATGTGACAATAATAAAATCAAAAAATAATTTTCATTGTTATCTTAATGATCAAGAACACTGTCAAAAATTCATCCATATTTGATTAATTTTCTTAAACTTCAATGCGTATGTTTTGAGTACTGAAGACCAGCCTAAATCAAGAATGCTGTAGAAGATAGATTTGGTTCAAAATATGAGGCAACTCACCTTGGAGTCACTTCACCCTCAAAAGAAAACAAGCTTTTGTTTCTCTTTCCTTCCATCCCCAGAGGAGAAGGTCCCTAATTGATTTAAACTGCCAAGCACAGCATTCTCCGAGCAGTCAGCAGGTACAAACAGCAGAGCAAAAATTAACTATAAAATACAAGGGTGTATTACCACAATCTTCCTGACCAAAGCATAACCATACTTCATACTCCATAATGGTGCCTCCACCAGACAGAGCTGCAAAGCTGCAGCAGCAGTTGTTTACCTCCATCCATTTCAAAGTTTGTCTAAAGTCAGAGAGAGAACAGAGACAAGTGCTCATTATCAGGGCACAAATTATAAAATGACCACTTGTGCCTTACGGTTATGTCTATCATCTCACTGCTGTCAAAATCTAAAAAAGTTTAGAGAAAATGCCGCAAAAACAATTGGCTACTTAAATATCCAGACAGCAATGCAATTCAATAAGTATATATTTCAGCTGGGCATTTCATAGAATCATAGAAACCCTACAGTACAGAGAGAGGCCCTTCGGCCCATCGAGTCTGCACCGACCACAATCCCACCCAGGCCCTACCCCCATATCCCTACACATTTACCCACTAATCCCTCTAACCTACACATCTCAGGGCACTAAGAGCAATTTTAGCATGGCCAATCAACCTGACCCGCACATCTTTGGACTGTGGGAGGAAACCAGAGCACCCGGAGGAAACCCATGCAGACACGAGGAGAATGTGGAAACTCCACGCAGACAGTGACCCAAGCTGGGAATCGAACCCAGGAGCTGTGAAGTAGTAGTGCTAACCACTGTACTACCGTGCCGCCCAGTAGTTGTATTGGTCAACTACGAACACACGTTACCAGAGCAATTTTTGCTCTGGAGAGCTTATTTGTAGCCATATAAAACAAATGAAAAATAAATTATATTTTGTCACATTAGATTTGAATCCAAGTATATAATCGATGGAATGAAAAGCTGCCTCTACCAGCTTTAATTATCCTATGTGAAATGGGCTTGAACAGCCTCAACAAATCACAGTGGGCATAAATTCATAGCATAAAAGAGTCTATAAATTAATAATGAGTGCCAGGCAGGCCAAATGGATGGCGTGTGTGGGAATTGTAAATTCACACCTTGTGCAGTCAGAAAATTCCTTTAAATTATGGCAGATTATTATAGAGAAGCAGACGGAGCTTTTGCTGAAAGTAATCTGTTCATTACCCAACATGGGAGGAAGTAGTTTTGATCCAGTCTGCTGATCAGCACAAAACAAACCACTTCCAAAGAGATTACAAGAGCTAAATTCCAGTAAATTTTTCAGATCAAAGAATTGTCAAACAGGAGTACAATATAAAGGGAAAGACTCTTAGTACTGTGGAGGATCAGAAGGACCTTGGGGTCCGGGTCCATAGGACTCTGAAATCGGCCCCGCAGTTGGAGGAGGTGGTTAAGAAGGCGTATGGTGTGCTGGCCTTTATCAATCGAGGGATTGAGTTTAGGAGTCTGGGGATAATGATGCAGCTATATAAGACCCTCGTCAGACCCCACTTGGAGTACTGTGCTCAGTTCTGGTCGCCTCACTATAGGAAGGATGTGGAAAAGATTGAAAAGGTACAGAGGAGATTTACAAGGATGTTGCCTGGATTGAGTGGCATGCCTTATGAGGATAGGCTGAGGGAGCTCGGTCTTTTCTCCTTGGAGAGACGAAGGATGAGAGGAAACCTAATAGAGGTGTATAAGATGTTGACAGGCATAGATCGGGTGGACTCTCAGAGGCTTTTTCCCAGGGTGGAAATGTCTGCAACGAGAGGACACAGGTTTAAGGTGCTGGGGGGTAGGTACAGGGGAGATGTTAGGGGTAAGTTTTTCACACAAAGGGTGGTGGGTGAGTGGAATCGACTGCCGTCAGTGGTGGAGGAGGCAAACTCAATAGGGTCTTTTAAGAGACTCCTGGATGAGTACATGGAGCTTAATAGGATGGAGGGTTATAGGTAGGTCTAGAAGGTAGGGATGTGTTCGGCACAACTTGTGGGCCGAAGGGCCTGTTTGTGCTGTAGTTTTTCTATGTTCTATCTAATTTTTCAACAGATAATTTTTTTCCTTTTCAGATGAGGAACTGGGCGAGGAGTAACTTTAGATCCACAATTGTGGGAATTCCATAAAGGTAGGCATCTCTTCGACTCCACAACCGCTACTTCATGAGAGATAATTATTTTTTTTATCCATTCGAGAGACGTGGGCATCGCTGGCTGTATGAGCATTCATTGCCATCTGAATTGCCCTGGAAAAGGTGGTGGTGAGCTGCCTTCTGGAAACGCTGCAGTCCATGTGGTGTAGGTATATCCACAGTGCTGTTAGGGAGGCAGTTCCACAATTTTGATCCAGCAACAGTGAAAGAACAGCAATGTGTAGTCCATGTTATAGTAATGTCAAATATAGTAATCCTAAAAAAAAATGGACAATCGACTTTTAAATCTGTGCTAGAAAGCAACATTTTTAACTGGGATGACTGGCAAGTTAAAATCATTCTAGCTCAACAAGTCATGTTGGATTATCACCAAAGTTCCTTTAGGGACCAATAACATTCAGGATAGTAACAGTTTTTAAATGCTCAAATGAAAACAAACAAACAAACAATGGAAATACTCAGCAATTCTGGTGAGAGAAAAAGAGTTAACTTTTCAAGTCTGACCTTTCATCAAAATGGAGTTGCAGAGTTCCATGGCATTATTTTGAAGGGAGCAGAGAAATGTTCCCTGAAGGCCTGGCCATTTTCTATGCCTCAGCCAACAGTCACAAGAGAGAGAGAGATAATCTGGCCATTATTATACTACAGTATAATAGGATCTTGCTCTGCTCATTTCCTACATAATAGTGGTTACACTTTAAAGTATTTCATTGGCTGTAAAGGACTTTGGGACATCCTGTGATTATGAAAAGCACTACATCAGTGCTTTCTTTCCTTACAAAATTACTTTCCAGACACAGCCCAACACCTCTTCCAGTGTGGCAGACAACCAGATTGTAACCTGCTTCACAAATTACATTTCAGCTTTCATGTTGATGCACACCTGAAACTGCTATTGGCATTAAAGCAATTTTAGAACAAGAGCAAAACAATGAAAAATATGGAAGGGCATATCAAAATCATTAGGGTCAGCTGTTCTTCATTTTCTAATTTTAATTCTGTTTCCAATGGTCATTTGAAGAGTTAAAAACAATTCAGCAAATTAGATTTTCAAACTTAAATTTTTTTTAAAAATCACAGAAATCATGGTCGAAAACACCCAAGTCTATTTCTTCAAGCGGTGTCTCAAGCAGAAAGCCCTTGTCACAGGTTCTCTTTCAAATGTCATCAACGTGCGCTGTCATTTTTCAATCATCCCTTCTTCCAGCAATACACACAACATCCCCCCCACCCTTCTTCCAATTGTTAACGGATTCTAAATTATTTTACTCCATGCCCTGCAACTCCAGTATAGCCGGTCTTCAAACAAATATTAGCTTGAAGCTTTAACAAAATAATTGATGGGTTAAAATAACATTTTCAATGTAAATCGTAGTTAGGATAGAAATAGGTCACCCCTCATGCAAGATCATTTCCAGACAAGTGATCTCCAACTGGGCCAAGTTCCAAATCGTTTTGGACATAGACTAGAGTCAGCTTTCGCCATAATGCTAGCCTTGTACTCATGAGGCTCAGTATTGACTCAACAAATGTTCCAAAAAGATGAAATAGCAAAGAGCTGTTAATACGAATTCACCAATTCACACACATTTGTTAGAATTGAGATTGTAATTTTAATACCAACCGGAAAAAACATCAGTATTCTTTTCTGCTACTGGAACATGGTGAAAAAACACCACTGAATAATATGGTTATAGTCCAGTAGCGTAAAGTATCATTGCAACAGATAGGCATTCATGTCAATCAGGTATCAAATTAGTGAATTGCAGTCAGAATATATGATACTTGCTCTACCAAATTAGTATGGCTGCCATTTTTGCACTGATCAAGCCATGTTTTTTAGTTTATTTATTAGTGTCACAAGTAAGCTTATATTAAGACTGTGTTGAAGTTAGTGAAAATCCCCTAGTCACCACAGTCTGGCACCTGTTTGGGTACACTGAGGGAAAATTTAGCATGGCCAATGCATCTAACCAGCACATCTTTCGCACTGTGGGAGGAAACCGGAGCACCTATACAGAGGGTGGGGAGTGTCTGGAACAAGCTGCCAGAGATAGTAGTAGGGCGGGTGAAATTTTGCCTTTTAAAAAGCATTTAGACAGTTACATGGGTAAGATGGGTATAGGGGGATATGGGCCAAATGCAGGCAATTGGGATTAGCTTAGGGGTTTAAAAAAAGGGCAGCATGGACAGGTTGGGCCGAAGGGCCCGTTTCCATGCTGTAACCCTCTGACTCACCCTGGAGGAAACCCACGCAGACATGGGGAGAACATGCAAACTCCTCACAGACTGTCACTCAAGCCGAGAATCGAGCCAGGGTCCCTGGCACTGCAAGGCAGCAGTACTAACCACTGTGCCAGCCACATATTTGTTTAGGCTTTCTTTTTAACCCCAAATGCTGAGTATATCATTTCTCATGACAGTATCTTCTTGCTTCCATAGATAACTGGGTACTCCTCCCTTTGATAATTCACCTTAGTATGGCACCAATGCCACTGATGGATATTTCATGTGGACTGCTGACTAGGGCTGTGTATAGCATCATAAATACTTTTAGCATCAAACATTGTTGTCCACCTTGTTCAGTTTTGTCCTGTCGACAAAATCTATTAATGGTGTTCATAAGCGAAAGAGAACCTGCACAATACTTGGCTAATCAGCATGTCTGTTTCTTGGTCTTCATTTCTTGGGCCTACCTTTGCCAACTGATGGATCCATTTCCTTCCATCCACATTAATTTAGGTATAGTGCCATCGATAAAGATAGTGTCAAACTAAAGTTAGAGAATTTTGGGGTGGCGTGGGGTTGCTGTGGAGAATGAGGGAATAGTTAGATGGGAATCAATGTTCCCCATAAGATGTATGACTGCCCATAGGTCACCACACAGGCCACACACAAGTTGGCCCCTTTAAGTTATTCTACATATTCAGCCGGGCAAAAAAAGAGGCTGATCACCCAAATAAAACACCCATGCATGCCAAACAAAAATTGAAGGGAACGCTGGTGGTGAGATCTACTCCCTCCAACTGACGATGCACACATGAATCATCTACACCATCCATTTAAAACTTGTTTTTTTCATATATTCACTAATCTTCTCATTTGATATTGTACCTTCCCCCTCAAACCAAACTTTCCACTTCTCTACATGTCCAGACCCAATTCCTTCCAACTCCAAGAAATAATTTTCTATCATATTGAAAACTCATGCCAAAAACGAGAGATTTAGTTCAACATTCCATATTTCATTGTATTAAAGTCAGTACAAGATCAAGATCACCAAGCAAAAATGCAGTCAAAATGCCAGCAGGTTTTCTTGTCCTATTTATAATTCTCAAGACAGAAAGTCAAATGCCTCTGGAAATCCTTTGACATCATGTTTTTGAAATAAAATTGAATTTACTGAGATAATCGTACCAGATCATGGGAGTCAACCTTTCATCCTGAACTGTTTTCACTTCAAGTTGTTCTGCTAATACTGTACGCTGGTACATCTTTTGTCGAGCAAGTCTCTGCATGGCAACACAAATGTTAATCCTTAAACTAACAATGTTTTTTTCCTTAAGCCTGCCCTGATCATCTGTATGCTTAAGCACACATTTATCCTTTCCTTATGCTGCCACTCAAGCTCATTGTGTACCCTTCGATTCATCGTTGTATGTTTCTTCTTGTTTAACTGAATGGCAGCTAATTTTATCTGAGGCATTACAAAAGCAAAATGCTGCAAATGTTGGAAACCTAAAATAAAATAATGCTGGAAATGCTAAATAGGCCAGGTAGCAACAGGTGATGTTCCAGGTTGATGGCCTTTCATCAGAAATCTTAAGCAAGTACAAAGGCAGAGAATAGAGGAGGGTGAGAAAGAACAAAAGTGAATGTCTGTGATTTGGTGGACAACAGTAGCGATTAAATGACAAAAGGGATGATGGTGCAAGACAAAAAAGGAAAATAAATGATGCAGGAAACAAAAGATTGATCCAGAGAAGTTGTCAATGAGAACTGCAGAATCATCAAAAAAGGATTCAAAATTGATAAACAAAGTGGAGAGGGCTACTAATTGTGTAACCGAGAGATGAGCTGCTGCTCCTCAAGCTAATGTTCAGTTTCACCAGAATAGTATAGGTTCAGCCCAAAGAGATCAGAGAAGGGTTATGGCAGAGAAATAAAATGACAGGCAACAATCACAGACAAATTCTAATCATAGATCTTCCATTTTGTTCTTTGTCCTCATTTTCCCTGCTTTTGTACTTGCTTAAAACCTCTTACATCTCTTATTTTTTTCTAGTTCTGGTTAAAGGTAACCTAAAATGTTAATGTATTTTTCTCTCCACAGATGGTGTCTAATTTGCTGAGTACTCCCAGCATATTCTTTTTAAATTCATGGTCTATGAGCTATGTTGGTCCTACTTCAGCTATCCATTATGATCTATTGCAGATCCTTTCGTCATGCCCACATAAAATACTGCCAGATATTTTAAAGACACCGTTTCCTTCCATATTTGTTCCTGTAGCCATCTCATCTCTTAAGCAAAAATATGTTTGTGTTCTGTTTGCACTTTAGTCACGATAGTGAAAAAAAACAGAACATTCAGTTTTTTGCCACAAGGGGTTCTACTGAGATTATGTTGAAAGCAAACGGTCAGAACAGAGTAGAGGGAGATTTGCTTCACGTGTGACTATGACAAAACTGACCCAGAATATATTTATTTACGGGCACTTTGAGTGACAATGATAAATTACACAAAAACAGAAAATAGGAGTAGGCCATCCGGCCCTTCAAGCCAGCTCCACTATTCATTAGGATCATGACTGATCATCCATTCAACTCATGCTTCCCCCCCCCCCCCCGCCCATATATCCTCTGATCCTTTAACCCAAAAGCAATATCTAACTCCTTCTTGAAAACATAATGTTTTGGCCTCAACTGCTTCCTGTAATAGAGAATTCCACAGGCTCACCACTCTCAGTAAAGAAATTTCTTCTCATCTCAGTCCTAAATGGGCCTCGTGGCTGCAGTCAGCTCCCACAATGACAACTACAGAGGACCACACTTACCAGAGAGTGATCCTCCACCCTGCTCCTCGATTGGTTCCCTGGGTCATGTGACCCTTACCCTACCACGATTAATCAGTTACCCTCCAATCAACAACAACTGTTCTAGAGTCTATAGAATCTTGGAAGATGACCATCAATGCATCCATTATTTCTCGGATTACTTCCTTAAGTACTCTGGAACGTAGATTATCATGCCCTGGGGATTTATTGGTCTGTGGGAAGGGAAGGGAAGGGAATCCCTCTGGCCCTAATTAAAAGTGATTTCTCCTGCAAGAAACTGGAGAATTTAGTATATACGACTTTAGCTAGCCGTGCATCATGCAAACTTCATTGCATGCCTTGCCCCGATCGGTCCTTTCCATTATTTCTAGCTAGGACATCAAAGGGGTCTTCTGACACCTGCAGTTTCTTAGAGATAGGGGGATCCCTTCTGTAGAATAGAATGCTGCTGTGATTTGGAAACCTTGTGTTCAGGAGATATGGAGATGGGGTATGGAGATTAAACTGAGCCTGCCACTTCAAAGTTTCCACAGTACAAAGATTTTGATCAAAATTACCCGAAATCACGATGCCAAGAGTGACCTTTACATTTCCCAGGGCTGAAAGGGGTAGACCAGCCACAAGACCTCCATCTCGGTGGGGGGGGGGGGGGGGGGGCAAATCAGCAGATTGCATAATTGGGCGGGAACGTGATTGGGACTGGGCAGGTGAATGTCGACGGGTTTGCTGCCCAGTGGGAATCCCGAATGCCTCATTCAGCAGGACATTAGGATTCCCACCAGCAGCAAATAGGGCTAGTGAATTCCACCCCTCTTACTCAATTTTAAAAAAAGTTCTATCATCCCCTTTTATATAATGTTGTCAGTTATTAGGAGAATGAAATCTCACTGAATAAAGCATTTTGGTCAATTCATTCAAGGAATGTGACCATCACTAGGGAAGCCAATATTTATTTCCCATCTCGAATTGTCCTCAAGAAGGTGGTGGTGAGCCATCTTCTTGAACTACTGCTGCTGTGCATGTAGATACTCCTACAGTGCAGCTGGCAGAGATTTCCAGGATTTTAACCCAGTAACAGTAAAGGAACGGTACCTTATTTCCAACTCAAGATGGTGCACTGGTGGTGGTGGGAGTGAATATTTAAGATGGTGGATGGAACACCAATTAAGCTGGTTGCTTGGTCCTGGATGGTGTCCAGCTTCTTTGTTGGGCTTGCACTCATGCACGCAAGTAGAGTATCCCATCACATTCCTGACTTCTGTCTTAGACAGTGGAAGACTTTGGGGAAATCAGGAGATGTGTTACTCACTGTAAAATATTTAATTTCTGACCTGCTTAGACTTAGATTGTTAGTGAGGGGATCAAGGCTAGCTGGTTAGACTCTCTCTTCTTGGAGAAGGTCAATCATTGCCTAACACTTAGGTGAATTGTTCGAATGTGGCCGACGGCTGGATGATGTCCAGGTCTTTCTGCATGCAGGCACAAATATTCACAATGCGGTCATCAGCAAACAGCCCATTTCTGACATGATGATGGAAGGGTACTGAAGATGGAGGAACACAAGCAGCAATGTCCTGGGATAAAATGATTGGCCTCTAACATCAACAACCTTTACACTAGATTTTTACCCATTCCCATTGATTTCAGTTTTGCTCGGGCTCCTTGATGCTACATTAAGTCAAATGCTGCCTTGATGTCAAGGATTTTCACTTTCACCTAATCTTTTGTTCATGCTCGTAGCACAAGCTGTAATGTGATCTGGAACAGAATAGTCCTGATGGAACCCAAGCTGAGCATCATTGAGCAGGTTACATGTCTTTTGTTCATTCAAGGTCCTTATAGCCACATGTATTGATTGCATAAAAACAGCAATTTAAAATAAATCAAACGTTGAACTCATTCAATGCTAATCAGATCTAATTAAAACAAAGATGTCAAATATTTCCTACCAACACTAGAGTTGGCAAAAAATAGATTCCAAATGTGTGACTTGCCTGTTGTGTATGACTCAACCATTCACTGAAATGCACATCAATGTCTGAAGCAGTTGTAAATGAGGCTGCATTACAATGATTTAATTTTAAATTTTGCATGATTCTATGTCAGATAGACCTTTAACATAGTGAATGGTTGCCAAATCTCGTGGAATTTGCACAGAATTCTGATGTCCTTTCCAAACAGTTACCTATTTAGGGATGACAATATTCTTATCCTGTTCACTCACACCAAGCTCATGCCCACACGTGGTAGATTTGCAGTAATTTACCAGCGACTGGTTGAAAACAGCCAAAAAAATAAAACGTACATTACGCCAGAATTAAAATATATGCAAGTAAAGGGCAAATGTTGCATGGTTACTTCAGTACATATAAAGAGACACTGACAAAGAGTGTGGGTTGTGCTAGGAGGTATATAACTGCTATCTTTCTCTTTATATATAAACCTATTCCAAGACTGGCTCCCATTTCCCCTTCAACTAGCCACTGGGGCCAAAATACAAGCAGTACATTAACAAAATAGTGACTGCTTTTTTGAAAAATTACATTACATAAATATTTTACTGGCCAGAGTTAATTTGGAAAGTCAACTGTCTAATGGACACATGCACACTTGGCTGGAGTGAATACTGCAACTATAACACTTAATTTTTCACAATTATGAAAAGGTTGACTTTAAATTTCCCTTCCTTACATCTTGTATTGTTTACAAGACCCAGAAACAATGCATTTCTTCAAGATGTATAAGATAAAGGTTTGGCTGGCTGAGGGCCATTAAATAGCAGATAATTAAATTTACATAATATGAATGTTGAACAAATTTAACCAAAAAATAATGGAAATATTTAGCAAATCAGACAACATCTACAGAGAGAAATAAAGTTTTAAATGGGATCAGGCCGATGATCTTTTGTCAGAACTGGAAAAAAATGATGTAATAGCTTTGAGCAAGGGGAGGTGATGGCCTAGTACTATTAATCCAGAAACCCAGCTAATGTTCTGGGGACCGGGGTTCGAATCCCATCACAGCAGGTAGAATTTGCATTCAATAAAAAATATCTGGAATTAAGAATCTACTGATGACCGTAAAACCATTGTCGATTGTCAGAAAAACCCAACTGGTTCACTAATGTCCTTTAGCGAAGGAAATCTGCTGACCTTACCTGGTCTGGCCTACATGTGAATCCAGAGCCACAACAATGTGGCTGACTTTCATTTGCCCCTGGGCAACTGGGGATGGGCAATAAATGCTGGCCACCTAGCAATGCCCATATCCCATGAATGAATTTTTAAAAAGTACAGTGGGAGGAAAAGGGAAGGGATGAATGAACAAAAAAAGATCTGGGATAGGGTAGAAGACAAGACAAATTAAAGGACAAAAAGGACTAATGGTACATAGCATGTTATAAGTGCCATCAAATTGCTAGAGAATAAAGCTTATATGAAGTTCAAAATGTTAATTTTGAGTAACATTGCTTTGAAGGAAACATGAACAGTTACTTAAGTTAGAGAAATATGGAACACCATAAACATAATGTTGCTTGGTAGCACGTAACTTGGAATACTGTTGCAAAGAAGTTTTTTGTCTTGCATTCATAAGGACAAATGCAAGAATGACAAATTTCAAATTAACACAATTTATACCACAAGAAGAGAGAGTGCTGATTGGCAACAACATTGCCATGTCAACATAATTCATACGCAAGGGCCTGTCCCTGCAAGATATATTTTCAAACCTTGCACCTTTTTGGAATTGCTCTGGAGCTTGAGGAGTCTGTTGTTCCTTGTTGCTTTCCTCATAATACATTTTTAAAAAACTGTTAGGAAAAACACCCAAGGCTCTCAATTGTACTTTTTAATGTAAGCATTGCTTACCCTTGTACCAAGTGAAAATCACATTTCTAAAATGTAGGCAGTTTCAAAAATAATTAATTTCCAAGTACATTGTACACATAATTGGGAGGACATAATGGGGCAATTTGGTCTAATAGAACTTCTATCAGTTTAACATGCTAAAATTATATGGTGTTCTGTTATGCTCATTTTTATAAATACACTTTTTTAAAAAAATGCATATTTTAGCATCCGACAGTCATAACTGGGATAAGAACAGGAAGACCAGAAATGCACAGCACCAATGGAGAGAGGAATAAAATTAACTTTTCAAGTCAAAGATTCCTTCATCAGAACTGGAATATGCTAGAGATATAATGGGAACCATGTAATTACAGAAACAGATAAAGGGTGAGGAAAAACAAAAGGGGAAGTCAGGGTAGAATCCAAGAAATTAAAAGGGATAATAGTACACAAAAAGGAGATGATGGGACAAGTAAAGAAACAAAACATGGGTCAAGGAGATGCAAGTGGCAATAGAAGTAGCAGAATTGTTACTAACAGCACACTTGTTCACAAAAATGTGGTAAGATATGAATTGGTTTAAGTGAAATATGTTGGCTGGGAGGCTATGAAGTTCCTAATCAAATTATAAGGTGCTGTTCTTTGATCTTCTAGCTCAACTGAAACAATACAGGAGGTCAGGACACTGAGGAATGATGGATGACTTGAAGCTCAGAGACATGATTGTAAACTTAAATGGAGGTGTTCAGCAGTCAGTCAATTTGCATTGGTCTTCCAAGTATAGGCCCACACCACGAGCAGTGAATGCAGTACAAGTTGAAAATAGTACAAACATTTCACTATTCCACCTGGAAGGTGCAAAGTGTTCAGTAGTTAGCCCAGAATTTGCTGAAAAAAATGGTGTGCAAAAGATGCACAATTATTATTAATGTGCAAATTGGGGAAATGTGTGAAGTGCGAATTGTCACAACTTATCCAATTTGTGCCACCTCCCATTAGCTCCTCAAGCATGACATCTTGGCCTTAATCCGTGAAAATCATGAATTTACTTACTGCATTTTTATATTAATTGTACGTTAAACTCATTAATGACATAAATTTTAATGACTGCCAATCTCTCTTGCCCAGAAAATGAACAATTAGAAATGTGGAACCTTATTCCTTCAAGGTTATGAATTTTTTTTAATGAATTGTTGGAGAGTTTAAAAGTATTTTTTTTTCCCCCTTAAATGACTTTGTGGTTTGCTATCCACTCCTTTAGATGCAACGCTGGGTAGTGGGAATTAACATTTGGGCCTGAATTTCAGAATCAGCTTCTGGACAAGATTGCACTGTCAGTGTGATTTCATGTTGGTTGGCCATTACAAAGAACAATACAGCACAGGAACAGGCCCTTCAGCCCTCCAAGCCTGCACCGCTCATGTGCCCACTAGACCATTCTTTTGTATCCCTCTATTCCCAGTCTGTTCATGTGGCTATCTAGATAAGTCTTAAACGATCCCAGCGTGTCCGCCTCAATCACCTTGCTTGGCAGTGCATTCCAGGCCCCCCACCACCCTCTGTGTAAAATACGTCCCCCTGACATTTGTGTTGAACCTTGCCCCCATGACCCCTTGTGTTCGTCACCTCCAACCTGGGAAAAAGCTTCCCACTGTTCACTATCTATGCCCTTCATAATTTTATACACCTCTATTAGGTCGCCCCTCATCCTCCGTCTTTCCAGGGAGAACAACCCCAGTTTACCCAATCTCTCCTCATAGCTAAGACCCTCCATACCAGGCAACATCCTGGTAAACCTTCTCTGTACTCTCTCCAAAGCCTCCACATCCTTCTGGTAGTGTGGTGGCCAGAACTGGACACAGTATTCCAAATGTGGCCTCACCATCGTTCTATACAGCTGCAACATCATATGCCAACTTTTATATCCTATGCCCCGTCCAATAAAGGCAAGCATGCCATATGCCTTCTTGACCACCCTCTCCACCTGTGCTGCCACCTTTAAGGATCTGTGGACTTGTACACCCAGGTCCCTCTGTGTGTCTATACTCCTAATGGTTCTGCCATTTATTGTATAACTCCCCCTTACATTAGATCTACCGAAATGCATCACTTCGCATTTATCTGGATTAAATTCCATCTGCCATTTCTCCGCCCAACGTTCCAGCCCATCTATATCCTGCTGTATTCTCTGACAATGTTCATCACTATCCGCAACGCCAGCAATCTGTGTCATCCGCAAACTTAGATCACACCAGCTACATCTTCCTCCAAATCATTTATATATGTCACAAACAGCAGAGGTCCCAGTACAGAGCCCTGCGGAACACCACCAGTCACAGACCTCCAACCGGAAAAAGACCCCTCCACAGCTACCCTCCGCCTTCTATGGCTAAGCCAGTTCTCCACCCATCTAGCTAGCTCACCTTTTATCCCGTGAGATTTGACCTTTTGCACCAGCCTACCATGAGGGACTTTGTCAAACGCTTTACTAAAATCCATATAGATGACATCCACGGTCCTTCCCTCGTCAATCGTTTTTGTCACCTCAAAAAACTCAACCAAATTTATGAGGCATGAGCTCCCTTGTACAAAACCATGCTGTCTATCACTAATGAGATTATTCAGTTCTAAATGCGCATATATCCTATCTCTAAGAATCTTCTCCAACAACTTCCCTACCATGGACGTCAAGCTCACCGGCCTATAATTACCCGGGTTATCCTTGCTACCCTTCTTAAATAACGGGACCACATTTGCTATCCTCCAATCCTCTGGGACCTCACCTCACAGCCACCTCCATTAGGTTCATGAAGTGTGTAAGACATCCTTGGGTAGGCTGGAAGGAAATGCACGCAGGCTTTATAAACTCTGCAGGCAGCACCATCAAGGCCATCAGGGGTTGTAGCAAAGGCTGCAGGAGCGTTCTTCACAGGATCAAAGAAGAAATATCTACAGTGTGAACGGCCTCTATACCAGGCAGGTATGGAAAACAGGAGAGAAAGTCTGGTGGGCACTCAACACACAGTTTTATAGTTGAGTGCCCAGGCATCGAACTTGGACACAGTGCGGCAAAAGGTTCAATAATCTGCATTTGGCAAGGGAGAGTATAGAGATGGCCTGGAACTGCATGGAGATAAGTATTTGGGTGGCCATTCCTCATCACTCTCAGGAGTGTTGCGTGTGTGCCATCTTGCATGGAAGCCTGTGCTGGTCAAGGTTGGGAGGTCTGATCCTTTAGCAAAGTGCATCAAAGAGGGGAGATGTGCCACTCTGCCACACCCCAAAAACTGGTTCCCAGTTGGGGTGGTCCAAGCTGGAATGTTGCTGCAGGGCAACAATGATGAAATTCCTCTCCTTGAACCAGGCACCAGTGGAGAGTAGCAAGTCAGTGGGCTTAGGTTCAGCGGCTCCTATGATAGTGCAACGGGAAGGGCATGGCACAGTCGCATGAGGAGCTGGTGGTGAAGACAGAGTACCCCAGATACAGGCAAGTCAGAGGGTTGCTGGAGACTAGGGACATGCTGTGATTACGCCTCTGAAGTAGTCAATCAGGGAGCAGATGCTGGATGTCCAGCAGGATGTGCAGGGAGATCTAGCGGAGATCCCCAATAGTCTGCAAGCCACAGTCTCTTTCGTGAAGGAATCCATGTGGAGAATGAGTATTGTGTTGACCCCAAACACACAGCCACCTCCATTGAATGTGCAGCAACTCACAAGAGGCGGCAGCTCCAGGAGCAGAATCAACAATTTCCAGGGCTGCATTTGGATCTGCAAGCTCTCACACAGGCAATGACTTCAAGAGGTCACTGCCCTGGAGCAAAATGGTGACACAGTGGTTAATTCTGCTGCCTCACAGCACCAGGGACACGGGTTCAATTTCCAGCTCGAGTGGAGCCTGCATATTCGCCCCGTGTCTGCGTGGGTTTCTTCTGGTGAACAAAGAACAAAACAGCACAGGAACAGGCCCTTCAGCCCTCCAAGCTCCCTGGTCCAAATTAGACCATTCTTTTGTATCCCTCCATTCCCACTCCGTTCATGCGGCTATCTAGATAAGTCTTAAACGTTCCCAGTGTGTCTGCCTCCACCACCTTGCCCGGCAGCGCATACCAGGCCCCCACCACCCTCTGCGTAAAATATGTCCTTCTGATATCCGTGTTAAACCTCCCCCCCCTTACCTTGAACCTATGACCCCTCGTGAACGTCACCACCGACCTGGGAAAAAGCTTCCCACCGTTCACCCTATCTATGCCTTTCATAATTTTATACACCTCTATTAGGTCACCCCTCGTCCTCCGTCTTTTCAGTGAGAACAGCCCCAGTTTACCCAATCTCTCCTCATAACTAAGCCCTTCCATACCAGGCAACATCCTGGTAAACCTCCTCTGCACTCTCTAAAGCCTCCACGTCCTTCTGGTAGTGTGGCGACCAGAACTGGGCGCAGTATTCCAAATGCGGCCGAACCAACGTTCTATACAACTGCAACATCAGACCCCAACTTTTATACTCTATGCCCCGTCCTATAAAGGCAAGCATGCCATATGCCTTATTCACTACGTTCTCCACCTGTGGCGTCACCTTCAAGGTGCTCCAGCTTCCTCCCACTGTCCGCAAGACGTACTGGTTAGGTGCATTGGCCATGCTAAATTCTCCCTCAGTGTACCTGAACAGGTGCCAGAGTGCTACTAGGGGATTTTCACAGTAACTTCATTGCAGTGTTAAATAAGCCTATTTGTGACACATGGAGTCATAGCCTCATAGGGGTTTACAGCATGGAAACAGGCCCTTCGGCCCAACTTGTCCATGCCGCCCTTTTTTTAAAAACCCCTAAGCTAATCCCAATTGCCCACATTTGGCCCATATCCCTCTATACCCATCTTACCCATGTAACGGTCTAAATGCTTTCAAAAAAATTGTACCCACCTCTACTACTACCTCTGGCAGCTTGTTCCAGACACTCACCACCCCGAGAGAAAAAATTGCCCCTCTGGACAGTTTTGTATCTCTCCCCTTAAACCTATGCCATCTAGTTTTAGACTCCCCTATCTTTGGGGACTATCAAGCTGATCTGTGCCCCCTCAGAATTTTATAGACCTCCATCCGATCACCCCCTTAGCCTTCTATGCTCCAGAGAAAATAGTCCTCGTCTATCCAGCCTCTCCTTATAATTCAATCCATCAAGTCCCAGTAGCATCCTCGTAAATCTTTTCTGCACTCTTTCTAGTTTAATAATATCCTTTCTATAATAGGGTGACCAGAACTGTACACAGTATTCCAAGTGTGGCCTGACCAATGTCTTGTACAACTTCAACAAGACGTCCCAACTCCTGTATTCAATGTTCTGACCGATGAAACCAAGCATGCCGAATGCCTTCTTCACCACTCTGTCCACCTGTGACTCCATTTTCAAGGAGTTATGAACATGTACCCCTAGATCTCCTTGTTCTGTAACTCTATCCAATGCCCTACCATTAACTGAATAAGTCCTGCCCTGGTTCAATCTACCAAATAAACAAACTGTGAAAACAGTCCGAGTGATGATGAAACGCCACATCTTCTTGCTAGTCCATCAGTGGTGAGCAGGGAGGCTCATACACACCAAACACTGCCGGATTAGCTCAATGCCGTGTGTGAAGATTCCTCAGGGCGTTTTGGAGGAGTGCAGCAGCTCCTCCTCAAATTGTCATGGCGCTATCAGATGCAACAGTCATTGGCAGAGGGGCAGAGTGCCCAGCCATGGCACTAGACACACCCACTCAGGTACAGCCTAATCAGGCTCTGCCAGCCATCAGGGCCAACACGGCAGCAGAGTCAGCACGCTGCCTCCAATGCCACTGCCGGGGGGGGGGGGGGGGCACCAGAAAATACTGTTGGTTTTGTTTCTTTGAAGATAACACAAACATTGTTATTGAGTAATGTTTTGGGTACACGTGTTCATTCTTTTCAGTGCAGCCTGGGGAGCTGTGTGAATTTTATTGTATGGGCTGCAGTTGCAATCTGGGGTCTTGGGTCTGCGCATCACAAATGCCTTGTATGGAAGCAGCGCGCTTCCATGAGCTGGAAACATTGCTTTGGCAGCCTAGCTGAAGGTGTACATTATCAAGGCCTCCCTCGTGACGCTGCCTCCCTAAAAGGTTCTTGATGTCTGCTCCCACGCCCTCATCAAACCCATTAGTAGATTCTTCCACTGCAGCATCTGCACTTGCCTCGTAATCCTCAGGTCTTCAGATCCTCCCATTTGCCAGAATTAGATTATGCAGTGACACATTCTGGAGGATACTGCAGTGCTCATGGTCCCGGCATCAAAATCACATTTTCAACAGCCCAGTGTTCCCCTCGATCACTGCCCTTATGGAGGCATGACTCTTGTTGTACCTCTCTCCTCAGTTCTTGGTGGTGTGCAGTCAGATGATAGCCCTCGTCACCCAGGAGCCATCCATCCAAACATGCAGGAGTGACAAACAGCCTTGACACCCGAGAGTGTCACAGGATGCAAGTATCACATGAACTGCCAGGGTAATGAGTGAGACTTGCATGTCCTGTGGTCGCAGACGATCTGACCGTTCATTGAATGGAAACCCTTCCTGTTCACAAAGGCAAACCCTTTGTCTACAGATGCTTTGATGGCAGCTTGCATGTGGGCAAGTCTGCAATCACCACAAAACTTCTGGCTCCCTCATCTGGCTGTTCAGTAAAAGACAAATGTCAATCACTTGTCAAGCTCCTTCCTGACGCACACTTTTGACAACTGTGAGCAACAGATTGGGACACACAACAGACCCCCACTGACCCCTGCAAAGAACTGGTTGCATAGCAGTTGAGGGCCACTGTGACCTTCAGAGCCACTGGCATAGCATTGTCACCCATGCAGGTGGAGGTGGTCTCTGGCCCAATCATATGGTGGTGAGTGGCACTGGACTTCAGACATATTGAGGAAGTTAAAGTGCTGCCTGTAACATTCTGGCTGTAGGATAGTGGTGCCTCCAGTGGACCATTCTGCCTTGCACTCCCTGTTGGCCCAAAAATCACATAAGCAACATAAAATTCCTTACAAATAGAAAATAATGGCTTTAATTGGCCCAGTGTTGGTGGGCATGCTTCAGACTCCTGTGCACGGCCGGGTACCAATATCACTCACATGCCAGATGTCTTCTCATGCGGATTAATTGACAAAATAGCTCCAGATTTGCATGTGAACAGTTTGAATCATGTAAATAAAGTTATGTTTTGCAATTTCACAGAATAAAGGCAAAATAGGTTGAATTTCAATAACACTACTGCCTCAACGCCAGGAACCCGGGTGACTGTGTGGAGTTTGCACTTTCTCCATATCTGCATGGGTTTCTGCTGGGTGCTCTAGTTTCCTCACAGTCCAAAGATGTGCGGGTTAGGTGGATTGGCCATGCTAAATTGCTCCTTGGTGCCCAAAAGGTTAGGTGGATTAGCCATGGTAAATGCACAGCGTTACAGGGATACGGCAAAGGGGAGAGCTTGGGTGTGATGCTCTTTCAGATAGCTGGTGCAGAGTTGATGGGCCAGATGGCCTCTTTAGATTTTTCTTTAAATGCATTTATGTTTTCCCTCTTTCTGCACTGTAGGGATCCAAGGTTTTAATTTAGCAGAAACTCTACTCTCGTGTAGCTAATTTGGGATTTTATGACTCTGACGTGAGGTGGAAGTTGCAAAAATGATTCATTAGAATCATGGCTGAACTGAGAGGTTATACATAACAAGAAAAAAAACTGAACAGACTGGGGCCTTTTCCCTGGAAGAGAAGCCCGAGGTGTTCCCTCAGACGTACTTAAGATTATGAAAGGGTTTGCCTGGGTAAACAGAGTATTTTTCCACTTAGAGATCAGAATTGGGGCCGATAAATGTAACAGTCACTAATAAATCCAGTCGGATATTCAGGAGAAACTTATTTAACCAGAGTGATTTAGAATGTGGAACTCGCTACAAGTAGTTAGTTGAGGGAAAACAAATGCATTTAAAGGAAAATCTAGACAAGCAGATAAGGGAGAAAGGAATAGAAGGATATATTAGTGGGATTAAGGATAGCTGGAAGCTCTTGTGGAGCATTTTACCAGCATGGAACTGTTGAGCCAAATGGCCAGCTTCTGTGCTCCAAATACTATGCAAACATTTTCAAATGAAGTCTGGTCTGAAGTACCCAATACATGCAGTACTACCTCACATTTTTTAAAAAACATAATTAAAAAAGTACCTTAAAAATTCTCATCATTTTAAGATGATTGCCAGATTCTTTTCTCTTACAATTGACTACCTCTCATATTTGTGGGTACATCCTTGAACACTGCCTTATTTTTATTCTCCCCAACATTTCATTCCTTAGCTCTTATCTATTTTGACATTAATTCATTCTTTACCAGGACAAAGAGTCACTGAACTGCTTACCTCCCTTTTCTCTCCAACATGCAGGTTCAAATTTGTTGCTGCCCTTCCAAATTATAAACGGTCATGCCTTTCGGCTGTATTATGGATTAAAAATGTTACTATTGAGCTAAATTCAATGTTGGAGGATTAAGTTAATAGAACAGCAAGGCTGAACAGGTATTCCTGCTTTTTCAACCCAGAGGTATGAAACTAAAAACAGTCCGAAAACAAAACACTTCAAAATGAGAGAGAGAGAGAGAAAAAGGAAGATATTCACCTTTGAGTTAAGTTGACCCTAGGAACTAGCATAGAGCGGCAAGTTCAATTTTTAAAATATCATGCAAAGTCTCGAGTATTCAGTCTACATCACAATGAGATGCTATTGTTACATCTTTGGGTTACACTATTGCACAAGCAGACACAGATTAATGAGTCAGCTCTCAAAACACGCTGCACTGATGACATCAAACCAATATGCTAAACTGATGTCACTGAACGAAAACAGCTATCTACATCAAGCTCAAAAATTCATAACACTAGGAATCACCCAGTTACTGTTGCTTCATTCATCTTTGATCATTTTAAAATCTTACTGTCCTCTACTTTGGGCATTGAGTCATTGAAACTTAGGTTTCGCACTACTAATTGTCTAAAGATTGCAACAGAAAAAAAGTAACTAATAATGATTTGGTATTTTAATTTAGTTGGAACTCACTGATCTCAAATGAGGTCAAAAGATAGGGAAGAGAATTTCTCATTATGAAGGAAAAAAGGGTTCCTATTTCTGCCAGTATTCATCATAAAAGTCATACAAAGCATGGGCACTTGGGAATGGTGCAGAGAAGCAAATATCGACTGACAATGCATTATAGTTGAACAAATATGGATAAAAGTTTGCACTGTTGGCTAAGAATAATTAAATTGAAGAGGAATTAAAGTTTAGTGCTTCCTCAACGCACCATGATGCTGACACATTCATGCAAAGGAGGGATGAGATGCAGACTTTCCCCCATAATGTTTTAATCTCAATCATTGAAGAAAGTCACAATTTAGGACCAAGCCAACTAACCCCAATAAACACACTTCCCATGCTAGAAAACAGCTGGCATGGGCAATCAACTGCGAGTGGGGTGTTCTATGTTCGGGGCTGCCTCTGAAATAGAACATGCCCTTATCTTCCTACCTGCTGCCTTAAAAACATACCACCCCTCTCCCTCCAGCTTGTGCAAACCCTCGGTGCCCAGGAACCTGGACATAACTGTTTCCAAGAATCCATTGGGCCACCTTCTGTATCAGTGCCCACTAACGCACTCTTGGCATTACCACAATTGATGAAACTGCCAATCAATCCAAATAGCCAGCAGCTATTGAGGGCAGGTCTTACCAGCCCATTTAGCTCACCCCAGAGCACATTATGGCTCCAGGCAGGCCAATGTGGAACGGTTCAGCTTTTGCCTGCTTTTCTTCATGGACAAAGAACAAAGAACAAAGAAAATTACAGCACAGGAACAGGCCCTTCAGCCCTCCAAGCCTGCACCGACCATGCTGCCCGACTGAACTAAAACCCCTTACCCTTCCGGGGACCATATCCCTCTATTCCCATCCTATTTGTCAAGACGCCCCTTAAAAGTCACTACTGTATTCGCTTCCACTACCTCCCCCGGCAACAAGTTCCAGCACCCACTACTCTGTAAAAAATCTGCCTTGTACATCTCCTTTAAACCTTGCCCCTCGCACCTTAAACCTGTGCCCCCGAGTAATTGACTCTTCCACCCTGGGAAAAAGCTTCTGACTACCCACTTTGTCCATGTCCCTCATAATCTTGTAGACTTCTATCAGGTGGCCCCTCAACCTCCGTCGGTCCAGTGAGAACAAACCAAGTTTCTCCAACCTCTCCTCATAGCTAATGCCCTCCAAACCAGGCAACATCCTGGTAAATCTTTTCTGTACCCTCCCCAAAGTCTCCACATCCTTCTGGTAGTGTGGCAACCAGAATTGAACACCATATTCAAAGTGCGGCCTAACTAAGATTCTATAAAGCTGCAACATGACTTGCCAATTTTTAAACAATGCCCCGGCCGATGAAGGCAAGCATGCTCCATGCCTTCTTGACTACCTTCTCCACCTGCATACCTGTACACCCAGATTCCTTTGCCTATCAATACTCTTAAGGGTTCTGCCATTTACTGTATATTTCCTATCTGTATTAGACCTTCCAAAATGCATTACCTCACATTTGACCAGATTAAACTCCATCTGCCATCTCTCCACCCAAGTCTCCAACTGATCTATATCCTGCTGTATCCTCCGATGGTCCTCATCGCTATCCGCAAATTCAACCACCTTTGTGTCAACCGCAAACTTACTAATCAAACCAGTTACATTTTCCTCCAAATCATTTATATTACAAACAGCAAAGGTCCCAGCACTGATCCCTGAGGAACGCCACTTGTCATAGCCCTCCATTCAGAAACGCACCCTTCCACTGCTACCCTCTGTCTTCTTTGACCGAGCCAGTTTTATATCCACTTTACCAACTCACCTCTGGTCCCATGTGACTTCACCTTCTGCACCAATCTGCCATGAGGGACCTTGTCAAAGGCCTTACTGAAATCCAAGTCGACAACATCCACTGGCCTACCCTCAATCATCTTCATCACTTCCTCGAAAAACTCGATCAAGTTCGTGAGACATGACCTCCCCTTCACAAAATCATGTTGCCTCTCACTAATACGTCCACTTATTTCCAAGTGGGAATAAATCCTGTCTCAAAGAATCCTCTCCAATAATTTCCCCACCACTGATGTAAGGCTCACCGGCCTTCAATTACCTGGATTATTCTTGCTATCCTTCTTAAACAAAGGAACAACACTGGCTATTCTTCAATCCTCTGGGACCTCCCCGGTAGTCATGATGTGGAGATGCCGACGTTGGACTGGGGTGAACACAGTAAGAAGTCTCACAACACCAGGTTAAAGTCCAACAGGTTTATTTGGTAGCAAATACCATAAGCTTTCGGAGCACTGCTCCTTCGTCAGATGGAGTGGAAATGTGCTCTCAAACAGTGCACAGACACAGAAATCCAGTTACAGAATACTGATTAGAATGCGAATCTCTACAGCCAGCCAGGTCTTAAAGGTTCAGACAATGTGGGTGGAGGGAGCATTCAACACAGGTTAAAGAGATGTGTATTGTCTCCAGACAGAACAGCTAGTGAGATTCTGCAAGACCAGGGGGAAAGCTGTGGGGGTTACTGATAATGTGACATAAATCCAACATCCCGGTTTAGGCCGTCCTCATGTGTGCGGAACTTGGCTATCAGTTTCTGCTCAGCGACTCTGCGCTGTTTTGTGTCGTGAAGGCCGCCTTGGAGAACGCTTACCTGAAGATCAGAGGCTGAATGCCCGTGACTGCTGAAGTGCTCCCCCACAGGAAGAGAACAGTCTTGCCTGGTGATTGTCAAGCGGTGTTCATTCATCTGTTGTCGTAGCGTCTGCATGGTTTCCCCAATGTACCATGCCTCGGGACATCCTTTCCTGCAGCGTATCAGGTAGACAACGTTGGCCGAGTTGCAAGAGTAGGTACCGTGTACCTGGTAGATGGTGTTCTCACGTGAGATGATGGCATCTATGTCGATGATCCGGCACGTCTTGCAGAGGTTGCTGTGGCAGGGTTGTGTGGTGTCGTGGTCACTGTTCTCATCGACACGGATGCCATCATCTCACGTGAGAACACCATCTACCAGGTACACGGTACCTACTCTTGCAACTCGGCCAACGTTGTCTACCTGATACGCTGCAGGAAAGGATGTCCCGAGGCATGGTACATTGGGGAAACCATGCAGACGCTACGACAACAGATGAATAAACACCGCTCGACAATCACCAGGCAAGACTGTTCTCTTCCTGGGGGGAGCACTTCAGCAGTCACGGGCATTCAGCCTTGGATCTTCAGGTAAGCGTTCTCCAAGGCGGCCTTCACGACACACGACAGCGCAGAGTCGCTGAGCAGAAACTGATAGCCAAGTTCCGCACACATGAGGACGGCCTAAACCGGGATGTTGGATTTATGTCACATTATCAGTAACCCCCACAGCTTTCCCCCTGGTCTTGCAGAATCTCACTAGCTGTTCTGTCTGGAGACAATACACATCTCTTTAACCTGTGTTGAATGCTCCCTCCACCCACATTGTCTGCACCTTTAAGACCTGGCTGGCTGTAGAGATTCGCATTCTAATTAGTGTTCTGTAACTTGATTTCTGTGTCTGTGCACTGTTTGAGAGCACATTTCCACTCCATCTGACGAAGGAGCAGTGCTCCGAAAGCTTATGGTATTTGCTACCAAATAAACCTGTTGGACTTTAACCTGGTGTTGTGAGACTTCTTACTGTGACCTCCCCGGTAGCCAGTGAGGATACAAAGATTTCTCTCAAGGCCCCAGCAATTTCCTCCCTTGCCTCTCAGTATTCTGGAGTATATCCCATCAGGCCCTGGCCTACCTTAATGTTTCTCAAGAACCCCAATACCACCTCCTTTTTGATCTCAACATGACACAAACTATCTACACATCCATTCTCAGACTCATCATCCATCAAATCCCTCTCTTTGGTGAATACTGACACAAAGTGGAGGGGGATAAATTCAATTCTCATACCTAGTGTCAACAGCAATGTGTTCCTCATCTGGTTCTCAGTTTTAAAAAATTCATTCATGGAATGGGATCATCACTTGAAAAGCGAAAATGTTACCCATCCCTAACTTCGAGTGGTGAGCTGTCTTTTACAAGTTGCTGCAGTCCATGTAGTGTAGGTACACAAGTGCTGTTAGGAAGGGAGTTCTAGGTTTTGACAATGACAGTGAAGGAACAAAGATACAGTCAAAGGTCAGAATGGTGGGGGGCTCGGAGGGAAACTTATAATTGGTGATGTTCACAAGCATGTGTTGCTCCTGTACACTTTGGTGATAGAGGTTGTAGCTTTGGAAGGTGCTGTCAAAGGAAATTTGGAGAGTTGCTGCAATGCGCATCTTGTAGCTGGTGCACACTTCTGTGTGCTGGTGGGGGAGGGAATGACTGTTTAAGGTGGTGTTGAGCTTTGAGCGTTGTTAGAGCTGCACTCATCCAGGAAAGAGGAGAGTATTCCACCGAACTCCTGACTTGTGCCTCCACTTCTGAATTACACACCATGGAGCTCACAGCTTCTGACCTGCTCTTGGACAATTCCCCGCATTGTCACCTAGCTGACAAATGTTGTAATGTTACTGTAACTAGCTGGGAACACAGCTAATTCTGGAGCACAAATCTTCAGTACCACAACCTGCATATTGTCAGGGGTTTATAGCCTTTGCTGTTCCAGTGCCTTCAGCTATTTCTTCATCATGTGGTGTGATTTGAATTGGTTAAAGCACCTGTGGATTTCAGGGGTAAGCAGGGATGGATCATCCACATTGCACTACTGGGCTAGAAGTGGCTGCAAATATTTCAGCTTTGTCTTTTGCTGGACCCTCCCATCACCGGAGGATGGTATGTTTGTGGATCCTCCTTCTACAGTTGCTTGTTTAATTGTCCACCAGTACTCTGATCCATTGGTTGTGGGATCATTTTTCTCTATTACCTGCCAGTTTGTGCTTCGCCAGGTTGGTTACTCATTTTTAGGTAGGCTGCATTTGCCAACACAACTGCAGAAGATAAACTCACCACATATGCAGTAGTGGTACATCAGTTTTAGCTGCCCCCCCACATCACTGCCCCACTCAACCCTTTGCTGCCCTGCTCATTGCCTCACTTGCCACTCTGCTCCAAATCCTTTGCCTCCTTTCTTATTCACCCACCTGCTGCCCAATCCTTGGCCACTTCGCTTGCTGCTCCTTTCTTGAGCCCTCAGGCCAGGTCTTTCATACAAGGTGGTGAGAGAGATGACAAGGGTCAGAATGGGGCGCTGAAGGAGGAGATAAGCAGGACAGCAACGAGAGGCAGAGGGGTTTGGGAGCAGGGCAGCAAGCAGTAGGCAAAGAGTTAGCAAGACTACAAGTGGGAGGCGGCAAGTGTGTGGCTAATAATGTCAGTAATGCCTGGAATCATGCATGCACAGAGGGTGCAGTGGGCATCAAGTTCCTATTCCAGTTTCGTGTCGGGAAATATTATATGCCTACTGCTGATCTCCAGTACTGCTCATTGAACAAGGGTTAATCCTTGGTTTGATGGTAAGGCTAGAGTGAAGGATATGCCGTACCATGAGATTAGTCATTTTGGTTGAAACAGCTATGCTGTTAGCCCATAGTGTCTCATGGATTCCAAGTATTGTGCGATTAAATTGGTTTGAATCAAATTCAAGGGTAGTAGTGGAATCATGATTACAAATTTGTTGTTGCATCAATTGTATCATGATTACAAAGATTGTGCCTCTTCACCTGAACTAACAAAATTACATGCATGACTAGCAGGTAGGTACAGAATGTACATTTAAATTAACCATCTGGAAACAATGCATCAGTTTCTTTTAGAAGCCAGTCCATGCTTTGAGCAGCTGGCAGACACTCACTTTTTTTTCCCCCCACAGAGCTGTCACATGGCCAATCAGCTAAAAACCTCAGTCTAAAACAAAGTCCAATAATGCACTGCCACAAGTGGCAGAGAGGGGGACTGCCACATATTCAAAAATGCCACAAGTAATGCAAGAAGCTAAGAAAATGGGACAGAAAAGAGGAATCTCAGTTTAAGGCAGGTGATGCTCTTGAAAGCTAGACTGATCATAAAACGGGAGCCAATAAGCATTTGTATTACTGGTTGCGTGAAGGCAAGAGCATGAAAGAGCAATTAATGGATCAGACTGCACAGATGCAATAGAGACATTGAAAGAGGGGGTGGTCAGATAAAACTGGTTGATTAAGACAGACTGCAGTTTGATCATGTATGAGCTATGCAGAACATATCCAAAGAATCATTAAACAACTGGTTGAAATTTAGTTTCTGCAATTCTCTTCCTTTCACACCTGAAGACAAACTCATGCCGATTATAAATTTCTCACACCACATTAAGCATGTCTACCAACTTATTTTTCCACATATGGATTAGACGGCAAATGCCCCTTTTCACAATGCACCAGTGGTCAACTAGTTCAGCAGAGACCAAGGAGACCAAGTAGAGATCAAACTCCTGAATCTTACTGGCCTGTATGCTTCAGGAGACCATGAAGCTAGTTTTAGCTGCCTGGTTTTATTAAACAATCAATATTATTAAACACATGAAAGAACAGCAACTTTAAAACAGTAATTAAGTCCAGAACATTACGATCGTCAAAATGCACGTTCTTCATTCTTGGTGACTATAAAGTCTTTACTGTTTGACTTGGCACTGGAAATAGTAGATCTACTGGTGGTTATTTTCCAAAATTCTTTGGACTCTGGAATAGTTCGTACAAATTGGAGGGCAGCTAATGTAAGCCCACTATTCAAAAAAAGGGAGATAGATAGAAAACAGGGAATTATAGATCAGTGAGCCTAACGTCGGTACTAGGGAAGTTGCTGGAGTCTATTATCAAGGATTGCATAACTCGGATTTGGAAGGCAGTGGTATAAAGGGAAATCATGCTTGACAAATCTATTGGAATTTTGAGGATGTAACTAGTAGAGTTGACCGAGCAGAATCAGTGGATGCAGTTAATTTAGACTTTCAGAAGGCTTTCGAAAAGGTCACACATGACAGACTACTTTGCAAGTTAAAGCATATGGAATTGCAGGTAATGACTGGAGATGGATGGAAAGCTGTTTAGCAGATAGGAAACAAAGAGCTGGCATAAATGGATGTTTTTCTGATCGGCAGTCGGTGACTAGTAGGGTTCCGTAGGGATCTGTGCTAGGACCCCAACTGTTTACATTATATATTAATGACTTGAAAGAGGGAACTGAGTGTATTATCTCCAAATATGCAGATGATACAAATTTGGGTGGGAGGGTGAGCTGTGAGGAGGGTGTAGAGATGCTTCAGTGTGATTTGGACAGGCTGTGTGTGGGGGCAGATGCAGTATAATGTGGATAAATGAGATTATCCACTTTGGTAGCAATAGTAGGATGACAGATTGTTACTTGAATGGGTGTAAATTGAGAGAGGTGGATATTCAACAAGACCTTGGAGTCCTTGTGCAATCACTGAAAGTAAGCGTGCAGATACAACAGGCAGTAAAGGGCAAATGGTATGTCGGCCTTACTAGCAAGAGGATTTGAATATAGGGATAGGGATGTTTTGCTGCAACTGTATAGGGCATTAGTGAGGCCACACCGAGAGTATTGTGTGTAGTTTTGGTGTCTTTATCCGAGGAAGGATGTCCTTGCCATTGAGGGAATACAGCAAAGGTTTACCAGGCTGATTCCTGCGATGGCAGGTCTGTCATATGAGGAGAGATTAAGGATTATATTCACTGGAGTTTAGAAGAGTGAGAGGGCATCTCAAGGAAACTTAGAAAATTCTAACAGGGTTAGACAGGGTAGATTCAGAAAGAATGTTCCCAATGGTGGAGGAGTCCAGAACTAGGGGTCATCATTTGATGATAAAGGGGAAACCTTTTAGAACAGAGGCGAGGAGAAATTTCTTCATCAACAGGATGGTGAATGTGTGGAATTCACTACCACAATGTATTGAGGCCAAAATGTTGTCTGATTTCAAGAAGAAATTAGATATAGCTCTAGGGGCTAAAAGGGATCTGGATATTGAATTTGATTATCAGCCATGATCAAGATAAATGGCAGAGCAGGCTTGAAGGGACGAATGGCCTACTCCTGTTTCTAGTTTCTATGTTTAGTAGATGCTGGCGCTACATCAGCAGACAAGCATGAGAATTCAATTGGAGCGCCACAAACTGGCTCCAAAATAGTCTTCTATTTCTGGGGCTTTCTGCAACAAAGGAGGGATAAACATGCCGATCTAATGCAAACAACAGGAATATGCACACCTCGTCGTTTGCATGCTAAGAACACTGGAGCGCTGGGAATGTTGGTGCATTCCTGGACTCCAGGATTGCAATGGTGGTACACTATTGAAAAAAAAAATCACAAGACAACTATTACTTGCATTTTTAAAATGTAAAAAAATCAAGGTACCAAATGACAATGATTCTGTGCTGGAACGGTGGTCAAAACATGTTGCTGCCATTTTCCAAGCTTATCCTACTCTGGTCAAGCTCTCTGACAAAGCCAGGCGTCCCAGGTGGGACCTACCAATAAGATATTAAATAACCCAACGCTGAAAAGTTGATTGGTGTCATGATTAGTATCAAGAGCAGCATTGACTGCTCACAGACTTCACGGAAGCAGAAAAGCCAGGACTTTTTTTTACATTTTCTTTTAATCAATACACTGAAAGGAAGTCAACCCAAGCAAGCCATGGTGATAGTATAGATGAATGGGTAATGAAAGGACAAAAGCTGAAGATATACTGCATTATAAACCAGTACCAGTGTATGAACAGTCACTTACACACATATTTTAAGACGTGTGTGTGTATTTTTGCTCAAGTTGTTATATTGAAAATGAATTTCAGACTTGAGGCTTACTAAAGCTTGAAATAAAGTTCTTATTGGAGAGATGTTTTAGAAGTTTGCTGAAATGGTTTAATAGTTGTCTAACATGCATTACATTTACATCAGGAGCATATCATGTGTGCACCATCTGCACACAAATACTGCTCATAATATTGCCGTAAGTATTTATTGGAGATGTTAGATAGATGAGTGAATTCCATGACCCATGCTCTTTTTATATCAAGTTTTCAATTATATTTAGCACACATTTTTAAAAACCCTATTTACAACACAAGTACAGATATTACATGTAGACCTTAAATGTCTAGCGGACAATTTAAGGTTGGAGTCAAGAAAAAGAATAGACAATATATATTATGCTTCAAAATGAGTGCATTTCAATTAATCAATCTCCAACACAAAAATATGGTAGCATCTCTTACAAAAGGAAAAAAGAACCACAGACTTCACAGTACCTCCCTCTGTCCTTATAGCACCAAAGCTTGTTCCTCCTTCAAAGAAGCCTATCTGGTAAATCTCCCCTGCACGTTGGACAATAATGCTCAGAATTGTATTCCACACCGAAACAGCTGTGTCACATTTCTTTGGTCTTTTCTATGTCACTTGACTGCAAGTGTAAATCATTGCAAACCCTCATTTAGGATTCTTTCAAAGGAAAGTACAGAACTTTGCCAAGACCAGATTGTTTTCTACTGTGGGTCTTTGATAAATGGCAACTAAGCACTTGATTTCCATCTCAGTTGTCTAATGGCATTTAAATGTTTCATTTGATGTAGAATTTTTATTTTCAACTGGGACAACTAAACTTGTGAAGCAAGCAGAAATATTCCAAAGTTATATTGAGGTTGGTAGAGTGTTTCTGGCACGAGTCCCTGTGCTCAAATTGGACACATTGAAATAATTAGGGTGGAGTTGACCTTGTTCTGTCTGATGCTTCACAAATCACCAGGGTCAAGCTGCACTCTCCACTGTTCACTCAATGTACCCGGTGGAATAGAACTGTATTCTTATTAATAAAGCACTGCCAGCCAAAAAAAAGGCAATAAACTTGAATAACGAAACTCTTTGACTCAAACATCGTGTCAGTTTGCCAGAAAAAGAACTCATCTGTATCCAAATAGTGTAGTGCTTAATGGATAAAATGTAATAATCTCATTGTTACTCCAACGCAGGAGCTGATGTTTTTACATAATAATAAACTCAACTTTATGGAATCCTAACTTCACCACGTCCCCAAACTTATGTAATTGGATGTTCATCCGAAATGCTGCATCCCAGTGAGGCCCAAATTTAAATATCTGTCCAATAACAGCACTAAAAGCTAACAGTTCATGAGACATATTCTGTGAAGTAAAGGCCAGTAACAAGATGGAGGTGGAACTTTACATCAATCTAGGCTTCCTAGGACTGCCTGAGCTTAGGCTTGGACACTTATAAAGTAATTTTTGTCTCTGTATTCATAAAAGAAAGTGGTGACATGCATATAGTAATCCAAGAGGAGCAGTATGAAATATTGGATAAAATCATCATATTGAGGACAAGTGTTAGTAGAGGTGGAATCCTTGAAAGCGAAAAAGTCACCAGGGTTGGATGGATTGTTCCGTAGTATGTTGAAGGAGGTCAGAGAGGAAATAGCAGATGCTTTAAGGATTATTTTCCAATCTTCACTAAACACAGGTGAGGTGCCGGAGGATTGGAGGAATGCAAATGTGGTTCCATTGTTTAAAAAAATGTACAAAAGGAATTGACAAACAATTTAGGCCAGTCAGTCTTTCTTTGGTGGTGGGCAAATTGTTAGAATCAATCCTGAGAGATTGTATAAACTGTCACTTAGAAAGACATGGACTAGTCAGGGATAGTCAGCATGGTTCTGTTAAGGGAAGGTCATGCCTTACAAATTTGATTGACAAGGAGGACTGATGAGGATAGTACAGTGGACATTGTCTATATGGATTTTAATAAGACATTTGACAAGATCCCACATGACAGACTGGTTAAAAAAGTAAAAGCCCATGGGATACAGGGTAATGTAGCGAGTTGGAACTAAAGTTGGCTTAGTAACAGGAAACTAAGCATAATCGTCGATGGCTGCCCTTGTGCATGGAAAGTTGTTTCAAGTGGTGTTCCACAGGGCTCGGTGTTGGGACCCCTGCTATTTGTTTTATATATTAACGATTTGGACTTGAATGTGGAGGGCATGATTGGAAAATTTGCAGACAACACAAAAATTGGTTGCATAGTGGATGGTGTAGAGGATAACTATAAGCTCCAAAGTGATATAGATGGGTTGGCGGAATGGGCAGGAAAGTAGATGGAGTTCAACTCTGATAAGTACATAGAACATAGAACATAGAACAGTACAGCACAGAACAGGCCCTTCGGCCCACGATGTTGTGCCGACCTTCATCTGAAACCAAGATCAAGCTATCCCACTCCCTACCAAGTGAGAGGTAATATATTTGGGGAGGTCAAATATAAAGGTAATATACAATAAATGGGAATATACTAAGAGGGGCAGATGAAGTGAGAGATTTTGGCGTGCAAATGTACAGGCCCCCAAAAGGTAGCAGTACAGATAGATAAGGTTGTAAAGGCGGCATATGGAATGCTCCCCTTTATTGGCATATGTATAGAATACAAAAGTAGGGATATAATGATGAAACTGTACAAGACACTGGTGAGTCCACAACTGGAGTATTGTGTGCAATGTGAAGGAACCAAGAGGAAATAACATACTTGACCTCATCCTTACCAATCTGCCAGCTACAGATGCATCTGTCCATGATAGTATCGGTAAGAGTGACCACCGCACAATCTTTGTGGAGACAAAGTCCCACCTTCACATTGAGAATAATCTCCATTGTGTTGTGTGGCACTATCACTGTGCTAAATGGAACAGACTTCAAACCGATCTAACAACTCAAGACTGGGCATCCATGAGGCGCTGTGGGCCAACAGCAGCAGAATTGTACTCCAATACAATCTGCAACCTCATGGCCCAGCATATCCCCAACTCAACCATTACCATCAAGCCAGGGGATCAACCCTGGTTCAATGGAGTGTGCAGGAGGGCATGCCAGGAGCAGCACCAGGCATACCAAAAATGTGGTGTCAACCAGGTGAAGCTATAAAACAGTACTACTTGCATGCCAAACAGCAGTGATAGACAGAGCTAAGCGATTCCACAACCAACAGATCAGATCTAAGCTCTTCAGTCCTTCCATATCCAGTCGTGAATGGTGGTGTACAATTAAACTCACTGGAGGAGGCAACTCCACAAATATCCCCATCCTAAATGATGTAGGAGCCCAGCACATCAGTGCAAACGATAAGGCTGAAGTATTTGCAACAATCAGCAGCCAGAAGTGCCAAGTGAACGATCCATCTCAGCCTCCTCCTGTGGTCCCCAGCATCTCAAATGTCAGTCTCCTGCCAATTCTATTCATTCCACATGATATCAAGAAACGGTTGGAGGCACTGGATACTGCAAAGGCAATGGGTCCTGATAACATTCCAGCAATAGTACTGAAGACTTGTGCTCCAGAACTTATCGCTCCCCTAACCAAGCTCTACCAGTATAGTTACAACACTGGCATCTACCCAACAATGTGGAAAATTGTCCAGGTACGTCCTGTACACAAAAAGCAGGACAAATCCAACCCGACCAATTACTGCCCAGTCTACTCTCGATCATCAGTAAAGTGATGGAAGGGGTCATCAACAGTGCTATCAAGCAGCACCTGCTCAGCTATAATCTGGTCAGTGATGCCCAGTTTGGGTTTCGCCAGGGTCACTCAGCTCCTGACCTCATTACATCCTTGGGTTCAAACATGGACAAAAGAGCTGAATTCCAGAGGCGAGGAGAGAGTGATAGCCCTTGACATCAAAGCCACCTTCGACCAAGTGTAGCATCAAGGAGCCCTTGCGAAACTGGAATCAATGGGTATCAGTGGGCAAATTCTCCGCTGGTTGGAGTCATACCTGGCACATCAGAAGATGGTTGTGGTGAGAGGGGAGAGATAAAGTGTCCATAGGGGCAATTTTTTCCACACAGAGGGTGGTGAATGTCTGGAACAAGCTGCCAGAGGTAGTAGTAGAGGCAGGTACAATTTTGTCTTTTAAAAAGCATTTAGACAGCTACATGGTTAAGATGGATATAATATATAAACGCAGGCAATTGGGACTAGCTTAGGGGTTAAAAAAAAAGGGGCGGCATGGACAAGTTGGGCCGAAGGGCCTGTTTCCATGTTGTGAACCTCTGACTCCATTTGATGCAGCTACTGAATAGAAATATGATTTTTTTCATGACAGATTAACTACTTGAGATGTTAAAACTGTGAATGGGTTTCATGAATGGGAGTGTTTTCTGCCCACCATCAAGCGAGTGCTGTTAGATTGCCAGAAGTTTATTTTATAATCTCCACTTTGTTCCTGAGGTCTGCCCATGGTGCAAATTGAGAGCGTGCTATGGACGTGGCAATAGTATGATGGGTGGTGGAAGGCATAAACAGCTTTTTTTATTTGATTGGTCACATGTATTAACATAGTGAAAAGTATTGTTTCTTGTGCTCTATACAGACAAAACATACTGTTCATAGAGAAGGAAATGAGAGAGAGTGCAGAACGTCGTGTTACAGTCATAGCTAGGGTGTAGAGAAATATCAACTTAATGCAAGGTAGGTCCATTCAAAAGTCTGACAGTAGCAGGGAAAGAAGCTGTTCTTGAGTCAGTTGGTACGTGACCTCAAACTTTTGTATCTTTTTCCTGATGGAAGGTGGTGGAAGAGAGAATGTCCGGGACGCATGGGGTCCTTAATTATGCTGGCAGCTTTGCCGAGGCAGTGGGAAGTGTAGACAGAGTCAATGGATGGGAGGCTAGTTTGCATGATGGATTGGGCTACATTCACGGCCTTTTGTAGATCCTTGCGGTCTTGAGCAGACCAGGAGCCATATCAAGCTGTGATACAACAAGAATGCCTTCTATGGTGCATCTGTAAAAGTTGGAGAGAGTCGTAGCTGACATGCCAAATTTCCTTAGTCTTCTGAGAAAGTAGAGGCATTGGTTGGCTTTCTTAATTATATTGTCAGCACAGGGGACCAGGACAGGTTGGTGGTGATCTGGACACCTAAAAACGTGAAGCTCTCGACCCTTTCTACTTAGTCCCCATTGATGTAGACAGGGGTATGTTCTCCTTTACGCTTCCTGAAGTCGATGACAATCTCCTTTGTTTTGTTAACATTGAGGGAGAGATGATTGTTGCTGCACCAGTTCACCAGATTCTCTATCTCATTCCTGTACTGTGTCTCATCATTGTTTGAGATCCAACCCCTACAGGTGGGGTCATCAGCAAACTTGGAAATCGAATTGGAGGGGAATTTGGCCACACAGTCATAGGTGTATAAGGAGTATTGTAGGGGGCTGAAAACAGTCTTGTGGGGCACCGGTGTTGAGGATGATCGTGGAGGTGGTGTTGTTGCCTATCCTTACTGATTGTGGTCTGTGAGTTAGAAAGTTCAGGATCCAGTCGCAGAGGGAGGTGCCGAGGCCCAGGCCATGGAGTTTGGAGATGAGTTTCGTGGGAATAATAGTATTGAAGGCTGAGTGTAGTCAATAAATAGGAGTCTGACTTAGGTGTTCCAAGGTTGAGAGCAGGGCCAGGGAGATGGCGTCTGCTGTGGACCCGTTGCGGCAATAGGCAAACTGGAGTGGATCCAGGCAGTCCGGGAGGCTGTAATTGATTCGTGCCATGACTAGCCTTTTGAAGCACTTCATAATGATGGACGTCAGAGCCACCGGCCGATAGTCATTAAGGCACGCTGCTTGGTTTTTCTTAGGTATCGGGATGATGCTCGTCTTCTTGAAGCAGACAGGGACCTCAGGATTGTTGTAAAGAGAGGTTGAAGATGTCTGTGAATATCCCCACCAGCTGATCCGCGCAGAATCGGAGTGCTCGCCTGGGTACCCCATCCAGGCCAGTTGCTTTCCATGGGTTGACCCTCGATAAGGCTGCTCTGACATCTGCAATTGTGACCTCAAATACAGGTTCATCCAGGGTGGAGGGCTCTCGCTAACTTCTTGCTCAAATCGGGCGTAGAATGCATTGAGCTCATCAGGGAGGGGTGCATTGGAACCAGCGATTTTACATGCTTTCATCTTGTAGCCTGTTACGTCTTGCAGACCTTGCCATAGTCGGTGGGGGTCGGTGTGGCTAGCCTGGGACTCTAGCTCAGTCCGGTACTGTCTTTGGCATCTTTGATGGATCTTCTTGGATCTATCTGGCTTTCTTGTATAGGTCAGTGCTGCCTGACTTGAACGCCTCAGACCTGGACTTCAGCAAGCAGTTTAAAACAACAAGGATAAAAGCTAGCCTTCTAACCAGCAGGCCTCAGCACTTGCCCACCCTCGTGGCAGCCCTTTGTTCTGCCTCCAGTGTCAGAAGGCCCAACACTTATTCTGCCCCTCCCACCCCAGATCAAAAATGGAGTCTTAACCATGCACTTTCAATCAAGCCAGATCTGCCCAACTGACATCATCAGCCACAGTCATGAAAATCGGGCACTCAAAATAAGAATCAGTGGAATAGATAGAAACTTGCAGTCAATAAAAACTACTCCATTTAATTTGATTTGCTTTTTTGTGCTTAATGAAATTATCCAAATAGGTTAAGGCAATGTAAACAATTTAGAAGCAGTTTTGAATTAAGAGAAGTTGTCAGTTTATGATACTTCCATGAAAATATATCATAGGATTTGTGGAATTAATCTAAGTCACCTTCCAGTTATATGGCAGAAAGTATACTGACCCATCTATTTAACATGATAATAAATTGAATGAATTAGAAAGCTTGAAGCTTTTTGGTCTGCACAAGTGTAGGTCTCCTTAGAATTTATTCACGTTTTGAGATGGGGAACATAAACATTACTGCCAAATCACCCAGGAAATGGTGAAAATCATTCAGTTTGGAGAAACTATTGTCTCCAGAATAAATGCAAAGTCAGCTGGACTAAAATTTTATCTAAATTGCTTCATGCAAAAACATTTTTAAAATAGGTTACATAAAACAACTTCAGCAGCATGTGCCCTATATTGGATCAATTTCTAGACCAGTTCTATTTTAAACCTATAGCACTCCATATGACCTATTTTCAGGTTTTCTATATTTTATACCATGGCTTAATAAAATGATGCAAGTTAATTGCCTTTATTTTCCCCTTTCAATATATTCAAGTGACATTTAGAAAACAGGTAATTATAAACAGGAATATTATTGGATGAATTAGCATGAGAGGCTATCAATATTCTTAAATGATTATACATAACTCCAATAGGATTACAAAATGCATAAATGTAAATTAAGCCATGATTAAATCATTTATTCCAAAAATTATGATTGTGGAATTTACCAAAATAAAGTTACACCATCATATTAAAATATGTCACGCTCAATATACAATTTACATGTTTATTCCTCCAACCAATGTATATTTGTTTGGATTTTAGTGGAATAGTGGACCAGACGCAATTCAGTGATTCCCACCCTATTCCAGTTTCTGGCAACTTTTCCCAGCACAGGGCAAGGATGCAGGTAGCCAGCCCACATGGAACATGCCCGCTCTTACTAGGTTCCCCCATCATTGAGGATATTTGTGGAACCTCTTGCTCCAGTGAGTTGTTTAATTGACCCAGGTGGTATAGTCCCCAGGTTTCAATCTTCCACTGAAAATCTTGGCCGCCCACTGTCACTTGAGGACAGCTTGTGTGGCTTTTACTACCAAATAAACCTGTTGGACTTTAACCTGGTGTTGTTAAACTTCTTACTTGAGGACGGTCCAGAGAATATATGATTACTTGTATGTAACAACAAAATAGTGGGAGCTGAAGATTGGGAGCATCTGTTGCTGCAACTGCTTTTCCCATTCCTGTTGGGAGCTGTAACTGCTGGAGCGGAGGCAACTCTGAACTCTTTTTTTTCTGTTCTTGAGGAGCGGGAGCAGAGGCATCTTCTGAACTCCAGGAGTTCCCTCTGCACACAAAGTATAACTATTTCCCTTGCCACGTGGGTAACAAAATTATGTTGGTCAAGGAAAGCTTGTATTCCCCTGTGCATCTGTCAACATTGCTTGCTGAGAGTTATGCGTTAGTCACGCTTGGAGCTCGACCAGGTTTTCATATGATGCCACCTGGCAACTGTACCATCAAAAGCAGTTTAAACAGATGGCTAGACATCTTTAGAGGCATTGCTATCAATGGGAGTGGCCTCATTATTAATGGGGGTTATGATTTGAAATGCTTACCCACATGGCAAGGGAAATAGTTATACTTCGTGTGCAGAGGAACTCCTGGAGTTCGGAAGAAGTCTCAACTCCCGCTCCTCAAGAACAGAAAGAAAAGAGTTCAGAGTTGCCTCAGCTCCAGCAGTTACAGCTCCCGACAGGAACGGGGAAAGCAGTTGCAGCAACAGGTGCTCCCAATCTTGAGCTCCCACTATTTTGTTGTTAAACAACAAGTAATCACATATTCTCTGGACCGTTCTCAAGTGACAGTGGGTGGCCTAGATTTTCAGTAGAAGACGGAAACCTGGGGACTATACCACCTGGGTCAATTAAACAACTCACTGGAGCAAGAGGTTCCACAAATATCCACAATGATGGGGGAACCGAGCACATCAGTGCAAAAGGCATTAGCAACAATCTTCAGGCAGAAGTGCTGAGCGGATGATCCATCTCAGCCTCCTCTGGAGGTCCCCAGTATCACAAATGCCAGTCTTCAACAAAGTCAATTCGCTCCAAGAAATGGCCGAAGGCACTGGATACTGCAAAGGGTATGGAACCTGGTAATAATCCTGCATAGTACTGAATATTTGTGCGCCAGAATTACCACACCGCTAGCCAAGCTGTTCTTGTACAGCTATAACACTGACATCTATCCAGCAATGTGGAAAATTACCCAGGTATGTTTTGTACACAGGAGCAGGTCAAATCCAGGCAGCATGGTAGCAGTGGTTAGCACTGTTACTTCACAGCGCCAGAGACCCGGGTTCGATTCCTGGCTTGGGTCACTGTCTTGGCACGTTCTCCCCGTGTCTGCGTGGGTTTCCTCCGGGTGCTCTGGTTTCCTCCCACATTCTGAAAGATGTGCTGGTTAGGTGCATTGACCCAAACAGGCACCGGACTGTGGCGCCTAGGGGAATTTCACAATAACTTCATTGCCGTGTTAATGTAAGCCTTACTTGTGACAAATAAACAAACTTTTAAAAAATCCAACCCAGCCAATTACTGCCCCATCAGTCTACTCTCAATTGTCAGTAAAGATGTGGTGTTGCCAGCGTTGGACTGGGGTAGGCACAGCAAGTAGCCTCGCAACACCAGGTTAAAGTCCAACAGGTTTATTTGGTAGCACGAGCTTTCAGAGCACTGTTCCTTCATCAGGTGAGAGATAAAGTTATTTCGGAGCGCTGCTCCTTGATCATTACTCACCTGATGAAGGAGCAGTGCTCCGAAAGCTCGTGCTACCAAATAAATCTGTTAGACTTTAACCTGGTGTTGAGAGACTACTTACTGAATCATCAGTAAAGTGATGGATGGGGTCATCAATAGTGCTATCAAGTGGCATTTGCTTAGCAATATTCTGCTCACTGATATTCAGTTTGGGTTAGAATCATAGAATCTACAGTGGAGGAGGCCATTTGGCCCATCGAGCCTGCACTGACAACAATCCACCCAGGCTCCATCCCCGCAACCCCACACATTTACTCTCCTAGTCCCGTTGACACTAAGGGGCAATTTATCATAGCCAATCAACCTAACCAGCCTTTGGAGTATGGGAGGAAACCAGAGCACCCAGAGGAAACCCACGCAGGCACAGGGAGAACATGCCAACTCCACAATCACCCAAGGCCAGAATCGAACCTGGGTCCCTGGCACTGAGGCAACACTGATGCTAACCACTTGCCACTGTGCTGTTCTGCCAGGGTCACTCATTAAACAAGGACAAAAGAGCTGAACAATGTGGGACTGTCCTTGACATCAAGGTATTTAACAGAGTATGGCATCAAGCAGCCCTAGCAAGACTGGAGCCAATGGAAATTAGGGGGGAAAACTGATTGGAGTTATACCCAGCACAAAGGAAGATGGCTGTGGTTGTTGGAGGTCAATCAGGGCATCAGTGCAGAAATTCCTCCATAGTGCCCTAGGCCCAGCCATCTTCAGCCTCTACATCAATAACCTTCTTTCCATCACAAGGTCAGAAGTGGAATGTTTGTTGATGATTTCACAACATTCAGCATCATTCACAGCTCTTCAGTGGTCTGCAGCCAAATGTAGAAAGACCTGGACAATATTCAGGCTAGAGCTGACAAGTGGCAAGTAAGATTTGTGCCACACAGGTACCAGGCAATGACCATCTTCAGCAAGAGAGAATCTAATTATTGTCCCTTGACATTCAATGGCATTACCATGGCTGAATCTCCCACCAATTGTCTGGGGTGAGCCTACCATTGACCAGAAACAGAATTGGACTAGCTATATAAATAGCAGGGCTACAAGAGCAGGTCAAGAGGTTGGGAATTCTGCAGCTAAATAAACTCACCTTCTGACTCCTCAGCCTATTACCATTTACAAGGAGTGTATGGTATACATCCACTCGCCTGGATGAATGCAGCTCATGAAAGTAGGGATCTTGATGGCCGATCTTCAGCTTCAATCTCCTGCCTTACTTCATCCCTCAGCATTCAAAAATCTATCAATCTCTGTCTTGAATATACTCAATGACTGAGCATCCACATTTATCCTGGTTGGAGAATTCCAAACATTCACAACCCATAAGCAAAGAAAATTCCCTCATCTCAGTCCTATTCTCCTCCCATCTAACCTGTCAAACACAGTGTATTATTTATGTTTCAATTAACTCATCTCTTATCCTTCTAAACTCCAGAGAGAATATGGGTCTATTATCTTCAATCTCTCCTCAAAGTACAATTCCTTCATCCCAGGAATCAGTCTCTTAAAACCATGGCTGTACTAATGAGAGATTTCAAAAACACAGAACAGCTATTTTACTATTATTAATAATAATCCAGGGCATCAAATACACATTGACCTCTCCATCACCATTCTTCCTACCCCAACCTCATTTCCTCCACATTTGTATTTAGAAAGAAATACACAAATTTATATAAAATAAAAAGAATGTTATCATTGCGAATGTTGGAAATCAGTTCTTTTTGAGGAAATCAATGTGAATTTAAAGGCCACCGAATTAATATTTTAATCAAATTAGCACAGAAAATACTATTCTTAAACCTATAAACAGCAACCATGCTCAAATAGATGGGGAGAAATTACATTTACAGGCTTGTTTAAAAAAAACCGTATCAACACTTTTCTTTCTGCAGTTGTGCACAAAACACTACAGTCTGGCCTCTCCAGCAGCAATTTGCTCTCCAAGATCTGTTTGAAAAATACAAGCTTGATACAGAAAGGATAAGGTGAGAAAAACCAAGATGAACAGGAATACAGGAAACTGATCCTTTACGATTTGTGCATCAGAGTAAGGTCTCAAACTTTCCCAAAAGGTGTGACAATTACAGCTGTTTTATTCAGCAAAGCATATATATTCTGTGAATAGAAAATCTTATTTAACATTACCTATGGGTGGTCTTCTAACATTCATCTCCTCATCTGGTCTGCACTCAAATAGACAAATCCAACCATTTATCAACTGTTCAAAACGGAGTTGTTGCATTAGCTTGTAACTTTCAGGTTCAAGTCAAACAGCATCAGGCCAGATGCCCCATTTTGGTAGCTTGAAGTGGGTGGTACTGTGGCGAACAATGCCATCCATCCAACTATCTTGTAGATCAAAACGCAGATCTCAGAAAAGGTGACAAAAGCAGCACATAACTTATCTTACTTATTTGGCTTGAAGGTAACTGTCTAGATAAGTGTAATCATGACAGGTGTTACTAACATTGCAGCAGATGCAACATTGCTTCTTTTATTCCTTTTGTGGGATGTGGGCATTGCTGGCTAGGCCAGCATTTATTGCCCATCCCTAGTTGCCCTTCAGATTATGTATGATATGACAGCATGAGACTATGCATATTTGTATATAAATTCTCTGATGTTTGCTCAGTGTTATTTTCACCACACCAAATGGAACGCAACAGGCAAAAACTCAACTTCCAATTACTATCAGGCATCAAAACAAGGAAACTGATACCAACAGGAAACCAGCAGCTGAAGCGATTATCACTTCATCTATTGATGCATTAAAACAGTTAGCATGTGTTTCCCTGCATTATAACGGTGACTACACTTCAGAAGTATTTCACTGGCTGTGAAAGCATGAAGTAGCAACATTCTGAAAAATATTTTTTCTTTATTCTTTCATGGGGTGTGGGCATAACTGGCAAGGCCAACATGTGTTGCCTGTCCCTAATTGCCCTTGAACTGAGTGGCTTGTTAGGCCATTTCAGAGGACAATTAAGAGTCAAACACATTGTTGTGGGTCTAGGGTCACATGGAGCCAAGACCAGGTAAGTGACAGATTTCCTCCCCATGAAGGACACCAGTTTCCATGTTCGCCATTACTGAGACAAGCTTTATATTCCAGAATTATTAATTGCATTTAAATGGGATTTGAATCCATGCCAATCGGGCATTAACCTGAGCCTCTGAATTACTAGTCCAGTGATGACATTATCACTACACCACCATCTCCCATCATACAGGGAGAATAAAGACCAGCTTTGGTTCATAAGTCTGCTTATAGAAACCACTCGAAGGCGGAATTCTCCCATGCCACCACTGGTGGGATAAATGGCAGGTGGTGGTGAATTGTTGCTGGACTAGTAAGAGAGAGAGAGAGAGAGACCTGAGGCAATACTCTGGGGACCCAAGTTTGAATTGCACCATGGCAGACTGTGGAATTTTAAATCTGGAATTAGAAGAATAATGATGGGTGGCACGGTAGCACAGTGGTTAGCACTGCTGCTTCACAGCTCCAGGGACCTGGGTTCGATTCCCGGCTTGGGTCGCTGTCTGTGTGGAGTTTGCACATTCTCCTCGTGTCTGCGTGGGTTTCCTCCAGGTGCTCCGGTTTCCTCCCACAGTCCAAAGATGTGCGGGTTAGGTTGATTGGCCATGCTAAAATTGCCCCTTAGTGTCCTGAGATGTGTAGATTAGAGGGATTAGCAGGTAAGATGTGTAGGGATATGGGGGTAGGGCCTGGGTGGGATTGTGGTCGGTGCAGACTCGATGGGCCGAATGGCCTCTTTCTGTACTGTAGGGTTTCTATGATTTCTTTCTATGATTTCTATGATAAACATCTAATAATGACGATGAAACCATTGTCAATCATCATAAAAAGCGATCTCCTCCACAAATGTCATTTAGGGAAGGAAATCTGCCACTGCCTACATATGACTCCAGACCCACAACAATTCGGTTGACTTTTAAATGGCCTAGCAAGCTATTCAAAGAAAATACAAAAGGAATAAAACTGGATGGACCACCCGGCATCAATCTAGGCACTGGAAAATACAACAGCAAACCCAGACCTGTTGACTCTGCAAAGTCCTCCTTACTAACATCTGGAAGCTTGTGCCAAAATTGGGAATGTGGTGAACACGTCAGGGATTACAGCAGTTCAAGGCGGCAGCTCACCACCACATTCTGAAGCACAACTGGGGATGGGCAGCAAATGATGGTTTAGCCAGTGACGCTCACATCTCGTCCTGGTTTTCTGCTTACTACTTCCACAACTAATCTCTTTTCTCCTCCCCAATTTCATCTAACATCCAGGATCAACACTAACCAGATAAAAAGAAATCCTAAATTAGCATCTGTTTCTTGTTGTTTTACCCCAGTACTCAAGTGCACAGATATGCTTTTGTATTTGGCAAGTTTGAAAAGCTAAGAGAACTCGCATCGAACTGATGCGCCAGATTCTGTAATACATGCATCATTCTAGCACCATTTTTCATTGTTTATTTACATAATATACCCATTTTCCATGACACCCACAGAGCAACATAGAATCCATCTCATCCACACATCTTTGGCCTGTGGGAGGAAACTGGAGCACCTGGAGGAAACCCACAGAGACACTGGGAGAAATGCAAACTCCACAGTCACCCTAAGCCAGAATCAAACCAGAGTCGCTGGCGCTATGAGGCAACAGTGGTAACCCCTGTGCCATCTTCACATGCTATGTAATGCCAGATCAGTACTTCATAGAAGTCTTAAACCATGTCTGAATTGTTTCACATGCATTTTATTGATGACACCAATTTGAAATTCCCTTGGGATGATGTACGAAGCATAAATGCAGTTCTAGGAAGTTGAAGGAGTTAAGAGCCCATGAGATTGCCTCTTCAAATATAGACGTTGACTTGTAGGTAACATACTACAGGTCCAACCTTAATATTTCCTGCAACATTTGTAACAGCATTGGACCTCAAAATAAACAGGGTCATTGAAGCATTAAATTTAACGTTTACATTCGTTGTTCACTGTAGCACAGCTGTGTTTCTGTATTGAGGAAGAAATATTGTATATAATGTAGAAAATGTTTATACATCAAAAGATTCTAGTCACTTAAAAATCCCAATATTGTCAGATAATTTAGCATTCTGTACAAATGAGACTACTTGCAAATGTGAACATACGAATTAGAAGCAGGCCATTCGTCCATGCTCCATCGTTTAATAAGATCATGGCTAATCGGATTGTAACCTCAACGCCACATTCCTGCCTATCCCAATAACCTCACCACTACCCCACCTTCCTTGTTCATCAAGAATGTATCCACCTCTGCCTGGAAAAGATTTTGCTTTCACCAGCTTTTGGAGGAAGAGAATTCCAAGGACTCACGACTCCCAGAAAAACAAATTCTCCTCGTATGTCTTAAAGAGTGACCTCTTCAAAACTCTGGTGGATACAAGCTCGTCCAGCCTTTCCTCATAGGACAACTGATCCATTCCAATAATAGTCTAGTAAACCTCTGAAAGGATTTCAACGCATTTGCATCCTTTCTTAATGAGGCCAATGCTGTACACAGTACTCCTGTATAACTGAAGCATAACATCCCTACTTCTGTGTTCAATTCCCCTCACGATAGATGATAATATTCTATTAGCTTTCCTAATTACTTACTGTACATGTATTACGCTCCCAGTTGGCGTTACTACTGGACAGGAAGGTCCCAGAATGGAACCCTGGCTCAAAATATATTTTATTTTTAAGAAAATGTGGAGGAACATGGTATTAATTAGGTTTTAGCAACAAGAAAAATTAAACACAAGTTTGATTATATTGCAATACTCCTTTACTTCCCCGCTTAACTTCACAAATGTATACAGTTTTCAATGATAACATCCCATTCTGGAAACCAAATGACTGATGCCACGCAACCAATCTTCCATGGATTTCTTCTCAAAATCCCCCAAATGATTTTTATGACTGTTTCAGGACCAAAAAGACACGTTTTAAAATCTTCTTTCAAACAATGCTTTTCATCAGCTCTTTTCAACAAGGATAGAGCTTCAGGTTTTCCACCTTCCTTTGTCTTAAATGCTTTTACACAAACTCCAAGGTCCACAATTTAAAATAATATCTCAAACTGTAGCAAAATATCACAAACCTTAGAGGCCAGAAAGATATTGGAGGTAGTTCTTACGATCCAAGTCCTTTTCAGCTATGTGACATTACTGAACAGTACCCTGTTCTAGTCCCCGTTTCTGCTGTTCCTTTAACTTCAGACTTCTTGGAAACTTCTCTCCATTTCTCTAATTTCCTTAATTAGCTGTCCTTTAGATTTCTGCACTGGTGTTAACCATTACTCCACAGTATGGCTTTTCTTCTAGCAAAGCTGAGAAGGATGACTGTTCCCCCTCTGGCTTCTTATAACCAACAATTTTAAAAAACCTTCCTACCCTATAGGTGCCCCTGGCTGCTAGGTAACAACTTTTCCCTTCCCCAAGCCTTCATTTATTTATTTTTTACAATGTAACCTCAAAGCATAATAGGCTCCAAGCATAATTTGAACTGATCCAAAATCCCCACATATGCAAATTGAATTAAACCTGCACTGTTGGCGTCACTCTGCATCACAAGCCAGCCATCCAGCTAACTGAGCAAACCAACTCCAATGACACTACAATTTACAGTGCTTATTACATGCTTCTTCATTCCTAATTAGTTTACCAGTTACTTGGCAACTTGCTCCTTCCAATGCACTTAAGGAACAAGTAGAAAAAAATACTCCTACCCCCTCCAAAAAAAACCTCATAACAGCTCATTGTTTGCAATCTGCTCCACTTCCTTGGACTCGGAATTATGAAATTGAGCGGTTTGTGGAACAGGATGGTGCATAAATTTAGCCCACCTCTTCTTTCTCCCATCTAAGTCAAAAATAAGAGAGGAGATTCTCATTCCATCAAGAGTTATGTGAATGAGTTTGTTCAGTCTCAGTCCAGTTCCAGGGTGCAAAGAATTACCACACAGAATTTTCCATCATTTTATAATTTCACAACATTCTCTAACAGTGCCTCAGTGGTGCCATAAAGATGGTGGTATTGGATAGGAAAACCAGCAGTGCACCAACAGGAAATGGTCTTTCACGGCTGGTGTCAAGTCATCAGTCTAAAGATTGGGCATGAATCGAAGCTTCCCTTGACTATAAATCAGCAAACAGGTTATTTCATCCAAAAACAGAAAATGCTGGAATGTGGAGAGTGAAAGCAAACTAATGTTTCGGGCTGATGATCTTTCATCCTCTCTTGTCATTATCAAGAGTACTTCATAGGATGCCCAAGCTCATTTTATGCAAAATGCATTCACTTTCATGATTTGAGTAAGTTAACTGAGAGGGGAAGAAATCGACCTGTACCCTACTGGTAGAAGCAAACGTTCATTGATTTAACCGATCATCATAATGGGGAAGTTGCATATGTATTTTTTTAGCTATTAACAGAGACCAGTAGTGAAGAGATCTTCAGATTCACCACTTAGTTTTACATTTACTTGTAGCTTATACAATTCTGTCATTGTAAAAAAAAACTTTACTTTCACAAGCATTAATGACTAACCCATTGTCAGAGTTGACCTTTCCAAGCTGAGGGGCCAAATGAAGATATGGCCTCCGTGGCTCTCGAAGTGCATTTCTACCAATAGAAATCTAATTATGCTGGACAAATTTTAGTTAATGGAGCATCACTGAATCTCAATAATTTCTGCTAATGCAAAGTCTTACTTGAACATTCACTTTTCACGCACTTAGTTACAATCCCAACTGATGTTACGACTGGACAAGTCAGATCACAGAATGGAACCGGGCTTGACAAATCCTAACTATTTTTTGTTTATATACATGAATGGACAGAATCACAGGACTGCCAATAAACCGGTGACAAAATAATAAAACATTTATTTTAAAAAACTATATTCTACTCCTTGATCTCAGCTATACCTTTGCAGATATATACAGATTTATAAGGATAACACAAATTGAGAACATAAAGATATATTTTTCAAAGTACAAAGCCTATGTAAACCAATAGACAAAATATCGTCAGACACCCCACACTCTGAAACCAAGTGATAGATGCTACCTAATACAACTTCTGTAGATTTTTCAATCAATTCCCCCAAAATGTTTGTCACACTGTGAACCAACTGGTCTCACTGGAATATGGTCTTCCCAACTCCGCTTTTGAAGAACACACCTTGGAATCCTCTTCGACACAACGCTCTCTCTCGGTCGCCTTCACCACAGAACTACCTCCAAGGTTTTCGACCTATTGGAAGTCGTCTGCTCTGGATCGCTATGTGCATTCAAGCTTTGCCTTCCATACTCTCTCAGGTACCCAGCTATACCAACAGAAGACCTTACTTCACAGGCCTGCAATAAGGAGACACCAACCTTTTCATTACCTCAGATGTCTGGATTCAAAATCTGCTTTATGCAACTCTGAGCCCTCTCTATATTTTAAATTTTTGCTGAAGCCAAGGGCCTGGTTTAAATCCCTGTTTTTTGTTCCCGTGTCTTAATGGTCTGAGACATATTTTGTCCTATGCCTTGGTTTCTAGGATTCTTTTGGGAAATCTGCTCTCTGCAGTTCGCGGTCCTGTGTTCAGCTCCTCCTAGCACTAGCTTATAACTACTTCAAAAGCTCTTGCTGTCTCAGTTTGACCCCTGGCTGCTAAGCAACAGCCTAGTTTTTCTTTAAACGCTACTTGCTTTAATGTTGTTCAACCCTCATTACAATGCAAGCACCTGAAACAAAATTAACCCTTTAACAGACAAATACAAAAACTCCAAATCAAGCTTACTTAAAGATGTACCTTATTTCTAATACCTACAAAAACATAAAAACTCTATTTCCTGACAACTAATACAATCAATTAGAGGAGACTGCTAATAAGTCATTACCTGAACCATACAAGTTTGTAATAATGAAGATCTCAAAATAAATTGCAATCTTACATTAATTATTTTGCTACGAGACATTCCATGTCTCAAAAAAAAAGAGATAAATACATTTCCCGTGGGGTGCAGCATGGCTCAAACTATTCAGAACATTAACTATAAAGTCATGATTGGACCTAGTCACTGTCATATATCCTCAAGATTCTAATTGATATTCATAACTAGGAGCAGGAATAGGCCATCTAGCCCCTCGAGCCTGCCCACCATTCAATAAGATCATGGCTGATCTTTTTGTGGACTCAGCTCCACTTACCTGCCCACTCACTATAAGCCTCAATTCCTTTACTGGTCAAAATTCATCTATCCTTGCTTAAAAACATTCAATGAAGTAGCCTCAACTGCTTCACTGAGCAGGGGATTCCACAGATTCACAACCCTTGTGTGAAGTTCCTCCTCAACTCAGTCCTAAATCTGCTTCCCCTTATTTTGAGGCTATGCCCCCTAAGCTCTAGTTTCACCTGCCAGTGGAAACACCTTCCTGCTTCTATCTTATCTATTCCCTTTATAATCTTGTATGTTTCTATAAGATCTCCCCTCTTTCTTCTGAATTCCAATGAGTATAGCCCCAGTCTACTCAGTCTTTCCTCATAAACCAACCCTCTCAACTCCAGAATCAATCTAATGAATCTCCTCTGCAGCCCCTCCAGCGCCAGTGTATCCTTTCTCAAGCAAGGAGACCAAAACTATACACAGTACTCCAGGTATGGCCTCACCAGCACCTTATACAGCTGCAACATAACCTCCCTGTTTTTAAACTCCATCCCTCCAGCAATGAGGGACAAAATTCCATTTGCCGCCTTAATTACCTGCTGCACCTGCAAACCAACTCCTTGTAATTCTTGCACAAGGACACCCAGGTGCCTCTGCACGGCAGCATGCTGCAAGTTTTTAACCATTTAAATGATAGTCCCTTTTGCTGTTACTCTTACCAAAATGGGTGACCTCACATTTACCAACATTGTACTCCATCTGCCAAACCTCGCCTACTCACTTAGACCATCTATATCCCATTGCAGACTTTCAGCAGCCTTTGCACACTTTGCTCTGCCACTCATCTTGGTGTTATCTGCGAATTTTGACACACTACACTTGGTCCTGAACTCCAAATCATCTCCAGTCTCCCATCTCCTATGACAACATGGAAATGAAAGATATACTTTTGGGTGTCAGTAATGTAATGTTGTTCATAAAAGGAAATAAACAGCAAACAAGGACAGTTACATCTACCACGGTGACATGGCAAAGCTAATTATATAATTGTGGAGGTTCAGATTGGATTTGTCACATGTATTAACATAGTGAAAAGTATTGTTTCTTGCGCGCTATACAGACAAAACATACCGTTCATAGAGAAGGAAATGAGTGCAGAATGTAGTGTTACAGTCATAGTTAGGGTGTAGAGAAAGATCTACTTAATGCACAGGTAAGTCCATTCAAAAGTCTGACAGCAGCAGGGAAGAAGCTGTTCTGAGTCGGTTGGTACGTGACCTCCGACTTTTGTATCCTTTCTCGAAGGAAGGTGGAAGAGAGAATGTCCGGGGTGCGTGGGGTCATTAATTATGCTAGCTGCTTTGCTAAGACAGCGGGAAGTGTAGACAAAGTCAATGGATGGGAGGCTGGTTTTGCAATATTATAGCTAATGAAAGGAGTAGACTCAAAATTACTTTCATTTTAGAAACATTATTCTAACTCTCAAAATACATAAATAAATTGTTAATCATCAAATTAAATTTCCCTACAGCAGCAGCATAGCTTAAACTACCACACAGGTTTCCAGCAGCTTAGTTTGAAACTCTGCTGTCTGAAAATAAAACAATGACAAAACAGTCACATGGTAATTTGTGATTTGCAAGCGAGTCATAAATGACTGATCTCAAAATTACTGAGCTTGACAACTGTAGGAGCAATTCCACGGTGCACACATCAAGGATGACAACCTATCATCAAATCAAAACCAAAGTCAAATTCAGACAAGTGCCAAATCTTTACATCACTATTCACTCATCACCCTTTAGAGCACGGAATGGAGGGGAAACAAAAAATCATCAAAATCTGTAACCTTGGTTTTTGGCTCGTATCTACCACAAGGCCATGTTCAAGTATAAACACAGATTTGAAGTCTCATTTTTCACTGTTCCAGAAGACTTAACATCTTTAAATGGACAGAATATATATTTTTAAATAAAAGCAGATTAAAATGATGTAACTGACAAGCGGTCCAAATTGATTGCATAGTTTGTGCTTGGGAACAATTTATGGCAAATTTGTTGCCATTCTTAATAATACCTGTACTGGATAACAAAATCAGGGTCTCTTTGTAACCTTTGTGGTGGGTAACATAATAAGATCACTTATGAAAAAGATAAAACAGCCTTCTATATAAAAGGTAGAACACTTAAATGTTCTTTGCCGATGCCCAATATCTCTGTTCAAACACAGGTGCCATTACACCTTTTACAATCCGTATCCAAATCTCGCAGATGTAGGTGGGATTTAGATACAGATGTAGGTTCGATTTTAAAAATGTACATAGGTTCAACCAGATTAAAGAATGTATGGTCTCCAATATTGATTTTGGGTTGCACTGCTATATTTGCATTCCCAGAACCAGCTTAGAAATGTTACACATCTGCATTGCCTCACTAAAAGGTTGCTCAGTATGAAAACTAAGACAGTGAACAGGATGTCTTGCATGTCACACAAGACGACAAACATAACTTGGACTTGAATTAAGTAAAATGCTTTGACAATTCATTTGCTTGCATATGGCTCCAGGCACATCTCTCTCTTGCCATTTTATACATCTTAGTAGTGCATGACATTTGATAGAGCTCTTATCGTCAAATGTACTTTTATTTTTCATATTTCCACATGGTCAGTCAAGATTTCAGACATAATAAACATACATAGAGTTCTGAATTTCAGATCAAGGTGACCTCAGCAAGGACTGGATTTTAGTGATGTTAGAAACCTGCATTACACTGCAAAATATAAAAAATGCATAAGGAAATAAATTGTTATATTGCATCGATTAGGTGAGTTTAACCATCATTTGGTTAATGAAGGAGCCTGGAAAATTGTAACTACGATTTGTTTTTCAAGAAGTGCGTTCAAATTACCAAGAATTTGAAAAGTGTTCACTGAAATCTCCATTCAACAAACCAACTGATGCGCGATTGATTCACATCGGAGGCTAGGACGTACCCGGGAATAAAGGCTTTTATTCACAATAAGATTGGAGCACACTACTTAACAATACTATCCCAGATTAAGGGCTACTAGGAAGTAGCAGTGACCTTTACACTCCTGTAAGAAGGCGGAGCCGAACGGAGTGTACCACATAAACAATAATAACAGGTGGAACACCCAAACCCTAACCCCAACAGTAACAAGAGTAACATATATACAAGTACCCATAGTGGTAACCATCTATGGTTCAGCACATTCACCCCTCCTTTAAAAACAAAGGCCGGTGGGGTAAGGAGACAATACGAACTGTCCATATGTTCACAAGTTCAGACATATCGGAGGGCCGCACCGTCTCTGCGACCTCCGCAGCACTGGCTCCAGTGCCGGTTCTGGTGACCGTGGTGACGACCCTCTCTCAGAGGTGGTGTCCACTGACTCCTCCAGTTCCTCACACGCCTGTGGACCTCGAGGTGGCGACAATCTCCTGGATTCAGGCAAGTTGTACACGGGAGTAAGAGGATTAAGTTGAGGTCCCGATGCTGCCCGCGCCGTGTCAGGAGGGGAGAGAATGGGCAAAGGAATCTTAACCAGGGGTGCGGGAATGACGGGGGTTACCAGGTCCCCTGCAGGCGCCAGATCTCTGATAGAGACCGTGTCCTCTCGCCCGTCACGATATACCACATAGGCATATTGAGGGTTGGCGTGGAGGAGATGGACCTGTTCAACCAAAGGGTCGGACTTGAGGGCCCTAACATGCCGCCGCAGGACGACAGGTCCTGAGTACGTCAACAAAGACAGCAGTGAGGTCCCAGAAGAAGACTTCCTAGGGAAGGTAAACATCCGCTCATGTGGGGTAGCGTTGGTTGCCGTACACAGGAGGGACCGGATTGAATGGAGCGCATCAGAAAGTACCTCTTGCCAACGGGAGACTGGAAGACCCCTAGACCTTAGCGCCAGTAAAACAGCCTTCCAGACTGTAGCGTTTTCTCTCTCGACCTGTCCGTTACCCCCGGGGTTATAACTCGTAGTCCTACTTGAGGCAATTCCTTTAGAGAGCAGGTATTGCCTCAAGTTGTCGCTCATAAACGACGAACCCCTATCACTGTGGATATAACTGGGGTAGCCGAACAGGGTAAAAAGACTCCACAGGGCTTTGAAGACCGTGGCAGAGGACATGTCAGAACAGGGGATGGCAAAGGGGAATCGGGAGTATTCGTCAACCACGTTGAGGAAATACACATTTCGATCTGTCGAAGGAAGGGGGCCCTTGAAGTCGACACTCAGTCGTTCAAAAGGGCGAGTGGCCTTACTGAGGTGTGCCCTGTCAGGCCGGTAGAAGTGCGGCTTGCACTCTGCACATACCTGGCAGCTTCGAGTTATCGACCTGACATCCTCTATGGAGTTGGGCAGTTTCCGAGCCTTTACAAAATGGAAAAACCTAGTGATCCCCGGATGGCAGAGATCATTGTGGAGGGCCTGTAACCGGTCTTCCTGCACACTGGCACATGTTCCACACGACAGGGCATCTGAGGGCTCATTGAGCTTCCCCGGACGGTACATGATATCATAGTTGTAGGTGGAGAGTTCGATTCTCCACCTCAAGATTTTATCATTCTTAATTGTTCCCTTTAACGTGTTGTTGAACATGAAGGCCACGGACCGCTGGTCCGTGAGCAGGGTAAACTGTTTGCCAGCCAAATAATGGCGCCAATGCCGTATGGCCTCCACAATGGCCTGAGCCTCTTTCTCCACAGAGGAGTGCCGAATTTCAGGGCCTTGGAGGGTGTGAGAGAAAAAGGCGACGGGCCTGCCCGCCTGGTTAAGTGTGGCGGCCAGGGCGAAATCAGATGCATCACTCTCCACTTGAAAAGGGATGGACTCATCAACAGCGTGCATCGTGGCTTTCACGATGTCGGTTTTTATCCCTGCAAAGGCTAGGCGAGCCTCTGCTGTCAGGGGAAAAGAGGTAGATTTTATGAGCGGACGGGCTTTGTTCGCGTAATTGGGGACCCACTGTGCATAGTACGAGAAGAAGCCTAAACATCTTCACAGTGCTTTGATGCTAGTGGGTAGGGGAAGTTCAAGGAGGGGACGCATACGGTCTGGATCGGGGCCGATGATCCCGTTTTCCACCACGTATCCGAGGATTGCTAGGCGGTGCTTGCTAAATACGCACTTCTCCTTGTTTTAGGTCAGGTTCAGGAGAGACGCAGTGCGTAAAAACTTCTGGAGGTTTGTGTTGTGGTCCTGCTGGTCATGGCCGCAGATAGTGACGTTGTCCAGGTACGGGAAGGTAGCCCGTAGCAGTCCACCATTCAGTCCATCTCCCGCTGGAAGACCGAGACCCCATTAGTGACGCCGAAAGGGACTCTTAAGAAGTGGTAGAGACGGCCATCCGCCTCAAAGGCCGTGTATTTGCAGTCCTCTGGGCGAATGGGGAGCTGGTGGTAGGCTGACTTCAAGTCGATGGAGGAGAACACCCGGTACTGCGCAATCTGGTTGACCATGTCAGATATGCGCGGGAGAGGGTACGCGTCCAGCTGCGTATACCTATTAATGGTCTGACTATAGTCTATGACCATCCGGGGCTTGTCTCCAGTCTTAACCACCACGACTTGTGCTCTCCATGGGCTAGTGCTAGGTTGAATGACCCCTTCCCTGAGGAGCCGCTGAACCTCAGATCTAATAAAGATCCGATCCTCAGCGCTGTAACGCCTGCTCTTAGTCGCGATGGGCTTGCAGCCTGGCACGAGATTTGCGAATAGGGAAGGCGGGGTAATTTTGAGTGTCGAGAGGCCGCATGTGGAGCGCGCTGGACAATTTGGAGGCTGCTGTTCTCCCACTGAAAGTGGAGGGAGTGGCCCATCGTACCACAGGGTCACACTCTTCAGGTGGACCATAAAGTCTAGCCCCAGGAGTACCGGAGCGCAAAGGTGCGGTAACACGAGGAGCCTGAAGTTCTCGTAGACTGTGCCCCGCACCGTTAAGGTTACCAAGAACGAGGACAGATCGGGACCTCAACGCCATGGAGATTGTCTGCCTGACAGTTTGCACACGGAGAGCGCACCATTTCACTGTATCCGGGTGGATGAAGCTCTCCGTGTTCCCGCTGTCAAACAGGCAATGCGCCAGGCACCCGTTTACCTCTATGTCCATCATGGACTTGTCGAGTCTGTGAAGCTTGGCCTGGTCCAGGATGGTTGACGCCACTGTTGGATCCTGAGCGTAACTGCAGGCAGCTGAGATAGCCGACGACGAGGACCCCTGCTGGTCTTCTGCGGCCGGTGTCGACCAAAATGGCTGCGCCCATGAATCGCACGTGGTCGATGATGTTGAAAACGGCGGCACCCGCAGGTCGCACGTGGCTTGCGTCGTCATCATAGGAAATGGCGGCGCCCGTGGATCGCACGTGGCTGAAGACATCGATGAGGCCGGAGACGAGGAGATGGATCCTGGGGAGTCGCACGCAGCACTGCTGGGCTTGGAAGGGGTCTTTGCTCGGCACACTTTTGCATAGTGCCCTTTCTTTCCACAGGCGGAGCAAAACACCGTCCTGGCCAGACATCTGACGAGGATGCTTCGCCAATCCGCAGAAATAGCACCGTGGGCCTCCAGGAGCTGCCGCAGCCGTCAGGTCTGAAGTTGAGAGCATTATCGCGCAGTTCCGAGAAGCCGCCGAGTACAGCTGAGGCAGTGGCTGCGTTTGCCACATTGTTCCCACGTGGTCGGTGGGGTAGGTTTCGAGACTTCTGGAGGCCGTTTCCATTGCATCGGCCAATTCTACCGTCTTAGCCAGGTCCAAGTTACCCTGCTCTAGCAGCTGAATATAGGATGAGCCGATTCCCGCCACGAATGTGTCCCGAATAAGATCGTTGGTGTATTGAGTAGCCGACACCTCCTTCCAGTTGCAGGCTCTGGCTAGCTGTTGAAGTTCGCACAGGTACTGTCCCGTAGTTTCGCCGGGCTGCCGCCGTCGAGTGGCTAATAGGTGACGAGCATGAATTTCATTCGGCTGTTTATTATACAGCTTCTTGAGTAATTCGATAGCGGCACGGTAGCACAGTGGTTAGCACTGCTGCTTCACAGCTCCAGGGTCCCGGGTTTGATTCCCGGCTCGGGTCACTGTCTGTGTGGAGTTTGCACATTCTCCTCGTGTCTGCGTGGGTTTCCTCCGGGTGCTCCGGTTTCCTCCCACAGTCCAAAGATGTGCGGGTTAGGTGGATTGGCCAGGTTAAAAAAAATTGCCCCTGAGATGCGTAGGTTAGCGGGATTAGCGGGTAAATATGTGGGGGTAGGGCCTGGGTGGGATTGTGGTCGGTGCAGACTCGATGGGCTGAATGGCCTCCTTCTGCACTGTAGGGTTTCTATGATCTTTGTAATTTTGGGAATCGCGAATTGTTGCATACACAGTGTCGCTCACCCTGGCGTGGAGGACCCGCAATCTGTCGGCGTCAGACTGGACTGCTGTCGAGGCCTCAACGTAATCCCCGAAGCACTTCAACCAATGGTCGAAAGTATTCGACGCCCCAGCGGCATGCGGATCCAAGGTTAGCCGATCGGGCTTTAGCATCTGCTCCATTTTTTTTTCTTAACAAAATTTTCAGTATTTTGTTGTGAATAAAATTGATGCGCGATTGATTCACACGGGAGGCTAGGACGTACCTGGGAATAAAGGCTTTTATTCACAACAAGATTGGAGCACACTACTTAACAATACTATCCCAGACTAAGGGCTACTAGGAAGTAGCAGTGACCTTTACACTCCTGTAAGAAGGCGGAGCCGAACGGAGTGTACCACATAAACAATAATAACAGGTGGAACACCCAAACCCTAACCCCAACAGTAACAAGAGTAACATATGTACAAGTACCCATAGTGGTAACCATCTATGGTTCACCACACCAACATTCCACAATTTTGTTTCAAAGTAAATAGTTTTCATTTTGTGCTTTTCCCAGAAAAAGCTATGCACCAAAAGCAGCAATTTTGAATATCTTGGCTTTTGTCAAGTCCTGGGTGATTTCTATTGCGGGAGCCTATTAATACTGCCATGGTCTTTTTTGGTAATATTGACTCCTTTGACAGTCAAAAGATTAAATTGTGAGAATAATTAAATATTTAGTTATGAAAGGAGAGGGGGGGGATGAAAAATGTCTCACGTCAACATGAAGTGGGGAGAAGAAAAACATTCACAAAAGGAAAAGGGAAAGTTAAAAAAGGTGGGATCTTTCAAGAGTCAGTCCACCTTTCACTTAGATTGAGGAAACAGCTGAGTGTTTGTCCACTTTTGTCTCCTGATTCTGGAATCCCTCACCACCTACGCAAGGCAGACCAGGATATCATGTAGAGGATAAATATTCAGAGGGCAACATCATTGTGTGCATGGATCCATTTAATCAGCCAGCATAGGGACTGCCTGGTAGACCCTGAATAGGCCGTGTGGCCCCACCTACGCATACCTGCAACTTGACTCAGGACAGTAACTGGGCGCTGCTCTTAGGTTCAGTCCCTGGTCAGACAATGAACCATTTGGTATTCCATCACCCTGTTGAGCAAATAAGATACTAAATATTTAGTCAACGCAAAGGGTAATGCAAACCTATTTCCAAGTACCCTGTGCTTCCCTTCGCGACTAAACATGCTCTGCCACAATATAATTCCCTTGGAGAACCATATGTGACAGCACACAGAGCATGCAGTAATTGTGCACCGCATTGTATAACATGGACTGCTCAGTGAGGCAGTTGCCAGGAAAGACAATGCCTACATGCAGGAAGCTCTTACAGTCCAGACCAGTTAAACATTGAGTGGAAAGAAGCCTTTCCTAGTGATCAATCTGATTGGATGGTCATTGGAGCCATCATGGCTCCATGGATGTAATCAATAGTGCCCTGTACTTGGGGGAATCTGATTGTGGCAGAGAAACTCACTCCTTTTATGAAATTAGTATGCTGTCCAGCTCTGGAAAAGAGAAGGCATCAGTGACCTGTGAGATGCAGTGTGTGCTGCCAGTTAAGAGATGCTATTAAGATCGGCAGCTGATGCCTTAGATGAGTCATAAGTAAAGAAGTTCAAGGCAATGGCAATTGACAGCCACTGGCAGGACATGCAATCAGAGCTTTGAGGCGAGGTCTTCGGTGATATAGATACAGATCTCGATGACCATCTGGCACCTGTATTGAGCGTTTGGCCTCCATTGCCTTCCTTCTCTCTCCAATTTCCTTCTGTTACATGAGGTTCTGTCCTTCATGCAGAGGTGTTACCCCTCATCACCACTGGTCGAAAATCTGAGTGTCAAGTGGAATGCTGCCATGATTGCAAAGGGAATGGAACATTTTGCCACAGTTTACAGGATGCTTAAGGGACTGTATCCAGAGTACAGAATACAGTTTTAGTCTCTTTATTTTAGGAGCGGTACAAATGCATTAGAAGCAGTTTAGAGAAGGCTCATACAACTGATACCTGGGTGTAGGTTATCTTCTGAGGAAGGTTGGATAGGCTGGGCCATTATCCATTGGAGTTTAAAAGGAGAGGTAATCTTGAAACATTCAAGAACCCGAGGGGAATTGACAGGGTGGATGCTGAAATGATCTTTCTCCTTGTGGGACACATTAAAAATATAAAGGGGCCTCCCACTTAAGACAGACGAGATGAGAAAGCCATTCAGCCCATTGAATCTGCAACAACTCAACCCACCGCAATCTAGTCAGTGTGAACAATTAATAAAGTATATTTATTAATTTGAAAGCAAGACAAAAAAAACCACACAAGGACTATAATACTCCATGACACAGGCTATACACAATTTTATATGAAACTATCCTTTGGTCCCCAAAGCTACTTGCGTTTACCCGAATTCAGACACCACTTTTCTCAAACATCCAATATTAAGTAACTCTGAGCTAAATCTAGCAAATAATTACCACAACCAGGTTAAGGTGGCCACATCTGGGAAATAGCCCTCTGATCTCACATTGAGTGTGGACTTTTTAAACTCCAGTCTTTGGATCACCCAGTTCTTATTTTAATTTCTGACCTACATTCCCTTCAGAGCCATAGGTTCTCGAATATTTCCACTTTTAAAAAAAAGTCTCAGCTGGCCAACCATTTGAGCAATCTTCACATTTTAAACAGTTCTCCTTTGCTGCTTTAAGAATCTCATTGAGGTTACACTGATGCTCTAAAAAAAATCCTGACTTTTTTTTTTAAAAAATCAGCTTTTGCATACTTTCTTCCTTAGCATACGCTTTGTCCAATTCCTTCCAAGCAAGTGCCACAGTCTCTTCTTTTTAAAGTTTTATTTTTCACTCTAGGACTCTAATCCATCCTCAGTTTCAGAGTAACAGCATCAGTTAGAGCCAACCCTACTGATTTAAAGCACTGCCTCCCTTTGTTTATCCATCAGCCTGTAACCCTGCTGCTGATTTCTGTTTTGGCAACTGTGGCTTAGTGTCTGCAAGCAGGTTCAAATTTCAACTCTTTATTGTGGTGTCGACTTTCGTTAACTTTTCAATTTCAGTAGTTTGAACACATCTGGAGTTGAAACAGTACTTTCGACAGCAGAATTAAATAGCCGCACAAGTTTCAATGGACTTGCCTACCATCCCTGAAGATGGCAGCGCTTCTATGTCATTTCTTAGTATGAAAACACTAACAGGCAGCATCAACACCTCTCGCACAATAATAGACACACTGATTTAGGCACAGTTTAAATTCACTCTACACAATGGAACAGGTAAGCAATTTATATCAATACACTTGTGTAGCGAATGCTCTGCAGAGAAATTCATGTCTTTTGCCAATGTCAGGGTGCGAACCAACCCAGTATCTGTAAGAATAATTCCTTTATCAGAATGAAAACTGAGTTACTTCATCCTCAAATATAATACTCCCATGGGGCGAGATTTTCCACAACCCCCATGGCGTGTTTTGTGGTGACAGAGGCAGTCTGCCATTGGTCAACTGTGGGATGTTCCAGACCCGTCGGTCAACAGGGTTTCCTGTTGTTCGCACCCTCAGCCTCCTGGGAACACATGGTGGGGTCACCCCTGGTGCGACCAGAAGATCCCGGCAGCAGTAATGGCTGGAAATTGCTGCCCATAATCTTTTATATTCTGATTTACACCAACTGTAATTACATCAGATGATACCAGTTCATCAAGAGCTTCACTCACCAGTATTTTCTGGGGAAACACTAGACACTTCCATAAAAGGGTACTTGGCTTAGCTTTCAATCTCAATTGTCTGCCTTCACATCCCTTCTTATGGCAAAGTAAAAATTTGGTCTCCTTGAATTATTTATCTCCCACAACATCTTTCACTACTCAAGCATCGGTCTTTCCATTTCTGCCATTTCCCTCATTTTAATCAATGTTCTGTTCACTATCACTTCTCGTTGCAGTTTGCAAACAAAAGTTTACTGCCACCTATGCATTTGTGGGATAGTTGCAAACTTTTAACCACTTCCTGCATTTTATAAATTCCCAAAAGAACACTATTTTTAAATTCTACCATTAACAACAGCAAGGTTTTCAAAATCTTGATCTAGCCTCATTGCCCTAAACCACTGAACAAACCAGTTTTTTTTCCCCCCCCTCGAGCAAATGCCACAAATGATTTTGTCACTTCAAGAGTTCTAAATTTTTGCCTATATATTTCTGGAACATTCTCATATGTATTAAACACAGTGGTCTTAATAATATAGTCTGCCGACTTCTTCTGAAGGGGTTGAATAAACCTCCAATACTTTCCCCACCAAAACGCTTTGTAATAGAACTGTCCAAATTTCTTTTGGCCATTATAACTTTGTAGCAATTTTCTCAACTGAGACACAGGACGGAACTTTCCGGCCATTTGCGGTAGCAGGGTTTACTGGTCCTGCCGAAGGTGCACCCCTGCCATCCCCATTGATGGCAGGACCAGAAGATCCACTGCCAGCCAATGGTTGGCTGCCTCCACTGCCACAAAACACGTGGCAGGTTGCATAGAAAATCTCACCCAAAATACATGTCAACTCCATCACGGATTTAGGCACTAGGCCAAATCAAAGCTAGGAGTTAAATCTGACCTACTGTCAAATGTGTCTACTACCAATCCATATTTAGGTAATCAAAGTTCTTTTCCGTCCAATTCAAATTTCCTGCCTTACGTGGTCACTCAAGGGCCTCGACTGACCTCCATATGGGAAGGCCACCCATGCGCCTTCTCACCCCAGACTTGAGTGTGAGGCAGGAAGGCATCAGAATCTCGGCCCAGTACCTTCCTGCCCGATCACATGGCCACCCACCTTCAAATTTGCCTCGGGGAGGAGACTAAGCAGTAAGTTGCCAATGGGTTTCTAGGTTTCAAATTGCATTCTGCCTTCCTAATTACCCATAACTGCAACAATGGTTATCGCAAAAGGGCTGGAACACAAGGGAATAAATTATGTGATATTTTTATAGAACTTTGGTTAGATCCCACCTGGAGTACTGCATTCAGTTTTAGGCAACACTTGCATAACATTGCCTTGCATTTCTTTGAGTGTAGGAGATAAGGGAGGTGATCTGATGGAAATGTTTTAAAATGTTTAAGGATTAAATAGGCTAAATATAGGGAAACTGTTTAGTGGGGAAACCGATAACAAGGGTCAAATTCTTAAAATTAAGAGTTAGTCCACTCTGGTCTGAAATCAAGTAGCGCTTTTTCCACACCAAAGAGGTAGTTGAAAGCTGGAATTATCTTCTCCTGAGGGCTGTGGATGCTGGGACAATTGGAACTTTCATAGACTGAGATGGATATATTTTTGTTCGGCAAGAAGTAAATGTACGTAAATGGAGTCAAAGTACAGATCAGCCATGATATAACAGAATGCAGGTCCAAATGGCTGATTGGCTACAATTATAGGAACAGGAGTAGGCCAAAAATCTATAAAACAAACTAGCCAAGAGTTTGTACAGTAATACACTGACAACACAAAAACCATCTGAAGTTTTCATTAAAATCCGGAAAAAAGGTCACTGGTCCTTGGATGTCCAGTCCATTAGTGCATGTGTTAAGTATGCATGTGCAGAGTCTGAGTGACAGGAGGAGAGCAATTCATACAATCCAGTCTGCTCGTACTACTCCCAATTATTGTCAAACCAGCATTTGCAGAATAGGGAAAAGAAAGGTATGAGCCTTTTTATTTATCCATTGTACACAAGACAAATACTGGAGCTATGCTACAAGGAAATCAAGGTTACTAAAGAAAATTGGTGCTTTGAGGGTAAACAGCAAAGTGGCTGCCAAGTCAGAATTCATGCACATTGGAATCTCACACTGAAATCAGGCTGGAGGTACAAGCTTGGATTGTTATTTCAGCTGAATGCCAAACTTGACATGTCAATGCACATAATGGGTGGAATCATATGAAAAATGGCAAAGTGTTGGGTGCAGTGTGAAAAACAGTGTTTCGGACCAACAACACATTTTCAGGTCGAATCTTACACCTCATTAGTATCAACTTCTATTACCCTGAGTTTCACGCCACACCGGCAGAACGTTCCCTCTGATTTGCTGGTAGCGTAATGACTCAACAGCTGCAGACACTAGGGAGCACCATGTAAACTGCTCCCTCCAAGCACTTATTCAACAATGGGGATGGCAGACAAGAAGCCAGCACCACGCTTCAAGGAGGGAGCACTGATCAGACTGCTCAACGGATTAGTAGGCAGGCCTCTGGGTCACTCACCAATGAGCACCTCACAGCTGACGATCCCACTGCAGGTGGAGGCAGGGATGCAGCACTAGGAGGAACGCCGGAGACCAGGACTCTGCTGAGCTCCAGGCAATAATGAGCCCCTAGGACTGGTCAGCCCACAGCTCCTGGAGCTGCAAAGGCAGAGTCACGAGTATCAGGCAGGGATGATAGCAGCCTCCTTGGACTGCAAGGTCAATTGGAGAAGTCCCATCGCCTTCTATCCGAGGAGATGGTGCCATCACTGCAGCGCACCGAGGCCAAAACTGAGGGTGGCATCCACAGTGGAGGCCTTGGTGCAGGATGAGCACTCCATGGCAGGAGATGCCTGCACCATGGCTCAGCTCATGGTGCGTTTCATAGCACTCCACTGGTGAGGAGCCAGTAAGATTGGAACTCAAACTCACCAGCACGAATCACGCTCTGCTGCCATTCCCACTGTAAGTAGTCTAACACCAGGTTAAAGTCCAACAGGTTGATTTGGTAGCAAAAGCCACTAAGCCTTCGGAGCGCTGCTCCTTCGTCAGGCGAGTGGGAGATCTGCTAACAAACAGCAAACAGGGCATATAAAGACAAACTCAATTTACAGAATAATGAATAATGATTGGAATGCGAGTCTTTACAGCTAATCGCGTCTTAAAGGTACAGACAATGTGAGTGGAGAGAGCATTAAGCACAGGTTAAAGAGATGTGTATTGTCCCCAGACAGGACAGCCAGTGAGACTTTGCAAGTCCAGGCAAGTTGTGGGGGTTACAGATAGTGTGACATGAACCCAAAATCCCAGTTGAGGCCGTCCTCATGTGTGCGGAACCTGGCTATCAGTCTCTGCTCAGCAACTCTGCGCTGTGTGTCGTGAAGGCCACCTTGGAGAACGCTTACCCGAATATCAGAGGCAGAATGCCCGTGACCACTGAAGTGCTCCCCAACAGGAAGAGAACAGTCTTGCTTGGTGATTGTCGAGCGGTGTTCATTCATCCGTTGTCGCAGCGTCTGCATGGTTTCCCCAATGTACCATGCCTCGGGACATCCTTTCCTGCAGCTTATCAGGTAGACAACGTTGGCAGAGTTGCAAGAGTATGTACCGTGTACCTGGTGGATGGTGTTCTCACGTGACATGATGGCATCCGTGTCGATGATCTGGCACGTCTTGCAGCGGTTGCTGTGGCAGGGTTGTGTGGTGTCGTGGTCACGGTTCTCCTGAAGGCTGGGTAGTTTGCTGCGGACAATGGTCTGTTTGAGGTGGTGCGGTTGTTTGAAGGCAAGGAGTGGGTGTGTGGGGATGGCCTTGGCGAGATGTTCATCTTCATCAATGACATGTTGAAGGCTCCAGAGGAGATGTCGTAGCTTCTCCGCTCCAGGGAAGTACTGGACGACGAAGGCCATTCCCACTGACAGAGTGCAGCCTCAAAATTGCCCCCTATATCCCAAAAATTGACTTTACTAACTGCTTTAGAAAAACTACTTTATTAACTAGAGCAGGAGGAGCAGAGAGATAGACAGCAGCACCTAAAAGAGTGGGAGGAGGAGGAGGACCAGGAGGAGATGGAGCTATCCTGCCCAGTCCAGTGGCACCAGAGCTGACCAACCACTGGAGGAAAAAAAAATCAAAATTTGTCATTATTGGAAAATAGGAATTTGATTGGTCAGCCAGTGAGTATTTCTTATTCATCTTTCAAACACAGGTAATTTTTGTAAGGTTTAATTAGTAGTAAAGTTTTACTAACAATGGCAAACCTATTACATTGATTGATGAGTATTTCTTAATAATCTTAACTTGGGAATTTCAATCAGCTGTGTAGAACATTTATTGAAATAGAAATATGCACACAGGAAAGATTATACACAAGAATTAAAATGTGATCAGTAAAATCATCAAGATAACTGAGTGAGGCAGCACAGTGGTTAGCACTGCTGCCTCATAGCGCCAGGGACCCGGGTTCAATTCCAGCCTCGGGTCACTGTCTATGCGGTGTCTGCACGTTCTCCCCGTGTCTGCGTGGGTTTCCACTGGATGCTCCGGTTTCCTCCCACAGTCCAAAGATGTGGGGGTTAGGATTGGCCATGCTAAATTGTCCCTTGGTGTCAGGGAGACTAGCTAGGGTAAATGCATGGGGTTATGAGGATAGGGCCTGGGTGGGATTGTGGTCGGTGCAGACACGATGGGCCGAATGGCCTCCTTCTGCACTGTATGATTCTATGAGGCATGCCTGGGGATTGAGAAGGTAAAAGCGGAGGATTCACAGCCTTGGCAATTGTCCAACAAATTCAAGGTTTTTGCAGGCAATAATCATCCAAAATTCTAGAGATTCTGGAACTGATCCTGCAGATTGGAAGGTAGCAAATGTAACCCAAATACTAAAGGGATAGAGAAAACAGGGAACGACCACTTTTTGATAGCTTGACATCAGTAGTAGACAAAATGCTAGAATCTACTATAAAAGGATGCGATAATGAATAGTTAGAAAATAATGGAATGATTGGGGAGAGTCAACATAGATCTGTGAAAGGGAAATCTCGTTTGATGAGTTATTTATGAGAATGTAACACGCAGGTTAGATAAGAGGAAAACCACAGATTTTCAGAAGGCTTTTCAATAAGGTCCCACATGGGAGGTTAGGAAACAAAATTAGAGCACATGGGATTGGAGTACCATGTCGGCTTGGATTGAGAATTGAATAGTTGACAATGTAGGAATAAACTGGTTATTCTCAGTTAGGTAGTTGTGACTAGTAGAGTACCGCAAGGGTCCGAGAGTGTGCTTGGGCGAAACTATATCAATGAGTTAGACGTGAGGACCAATGTAATATTTTCAAGGTTGCTAATGGTATAAAACAAGGTGGGAACAAGAGCTATGAGAAGAATGCAAAGAAGTTCAAGGGGACTTAAACAGGTTAAGTGAGTGGACAAGAACATGGCAGGTGGAATATAATAATATAGAAAAATGTGAAGTTAACAACTTTGCTCAAGAATTACTCTTTTTCCTACTGTGAGAGATTGTGAAGTGTTTGTGCCCAAAGGGACCCCGAGTGTCCTTGTTCATAAGTCAATTAAAGTTAACACGAAGGTGCAGAAAGCAATTAGCGATGCCTTTATTGCAAGAAGATTTGAGCATAAGATTAAATAAGTCTTCCCATTATTATGGATCCTTGGCAATACCATATCTGGAATATGATGTACAATTTGGGTCTCCTTAACAAAAAGGAAGGATATAATTGCTATAGATGGAGTGGATGAAGGTTCACCAGACTGATTCCTGGGATGATGGAATATTGAGAGTGGGCCTGCATTCCCTAGAGTTAAGAATGGGATGTGATTTAATTGAAACACAAAATTCTTACAACCCTCGGCAAGGTGGATGCAAAAGGGAGGTTTTTCATCTACCTGGTTCAAGGTTCTAGAACTAATTTTCAGAATAAGAGGTATGCCATTAGGACTGAGATAAGGAGGAATTTCTTCACTAAGGAGGATAGTGAATCTTTGGAATGGTCTACCCAGAGGGCTGTGGGGTATTTTCAAGACAGGGATCGATAGATTTCTAAATATTAAGATATTTAGGGATCTGGGAATAGTGTGGGAATATGGCATTTTGAAGTAGAAGATTGGCCACATATTTAGTTAAATAGCAGAGCACGCTTTAGGGGCCAATATACTCTGGCTCCTATTTCCTATGTTTCCAATGTAACTGAATGCTTAAAATGATTTTTAGTGTCATTAGTTATTCTTCAGTGATAAATTCCATTTTTGGACTTGTATATTTAAATAAATTCTAGCATTTCTTAAAGTTCTCAAATACATTAAATCAAGATTGTTTGTAAAATTAAAGGATCAAATAGGCAGAGCTCAAAGCAATAGCTTTTCCTTTTGAAAGGAGTAGATCTGCACAAATGCCAACAAGAGTGAAGCGATTGAGCAAGTGCTAAGAAGCAGATTCTAATTGGTCTCTCATAAACGTTAATTAAATACATCAGTCCAGCAAACTCTCTGCCTTAGTATTTATAGCACTTCTGATTTGTAGACATGTTATAAAGTAATTGTTTTGCTGGAGTTCCTAGTTCTGCCTCCATGGCCAACATCAGACAGGCTATAAGCTACACAATTCTGTCAATCACGATTTGTTCCACATGTCGCACGTAATTAAAATTCACCATCCACATCCATATATGAAAATCCCACAAGACTTTGGATGATGTGAGCAGCATGACCTCCCTCCCGTTTGTTGCTATGCTGATAGAATCACTGTTGCCATATTTTGCACAGGGTCCATTGCGGAGAAGCTGTCCCTGTAGGTTAGGTTGAGCACCAAGGCATTGATCTGCAACTAAATCAAAGAACCTGCACTCTAATGTGTATGTGCACTTACAAGAATTGTGATGTGCCCATCCATTTAATGAAGGACATTTAAATCCTGACTGGATGGTATCAGCTAGCTAACCTCTCTCAGAATGCAACACCTACCACTCTGCTAGTGCCCATCAGGTAGCCAACCCAGCTCAGATGGATACGACACAGTATGAAGCAGGCCATCTAGGTCTAGAGCTGTTCAGGGTTACCCTTCAATGCCATCTGAAATCTCCTCAATTAAAAGGTTAGCAGGTTTCCAGCATTCCTGCTGCAACCACCGGGGAAACAGCTGGATTGAGGAAGGATAAGGCACACAGATGACAGCATGGACCTGTTAAAGACAATTCACATTTAACTAACTTGATTGAGTTTTTTGAACCAGTTACAATGAGGGTAATGTGATTGATGAGGTGTATATGAAATGATTTTTGGAAGATAATAAAGTGCTGCATAATATGCTTGCTGGCAAAGTTGAAGTCTATGGAATAAATGTAACAGTGGTAGCATGACTCAAGGTTGGCTGACTAACACTAACCAGAAAATGGTGAACAGTTGATGTCAGACTGGAATAAATTATACTGGGATTCTGCCAGGATTAGTACTGGTTTTCTTGATGTACATCAAGTGACCTAGCCTTGGGTGTACAGGGCACAATTTCAAAATTTGGCAAAAAGAAACTTGGAATTCCGAACAGGGAGGGAAAAACAATGATAGAATTCAAGAGGATGGAAAGACTGATTGATTGGGTGGACATGGGCAGCTAAAATTTAATGCAGATAAGTATGAATTGATGCATTTTGGTAGAAAGAATGAGGAGAGGCAATATAAATTGAAAGGATACAATTCTAAAATGCGAGCAGGAACATGAGACCTGGTTGTATACGTACAAAAGTGTTGAAAGTGGCAGGGCAGATTGAGAAAAAAATGGTCAAAATTTCATTGTTACAGGCATAGAGAACAAAAGCAAGGTGGTCATGGCGAAACTTTATAAAACACTGGTTTGACCTTAACTGGAATAGTCCAGGATGCATGGGTTTGAGATAAGATTTGTGAAAATAGTTTGTGGGATTATTGATGCAATAAGGTCGGTGTCCTTTCACCAAATCCAGATTTATTTACAGTAGTTAGTAATACTCAGACAGGTACTTCCCAGTACAGAATATACATCCAGAGTACCAGTAACTTGGACACCCTACATTATACACCTCTGCAGGGCTACCAGATTGGACAGCTTTAACTGCCTCAACCAGGAGCTCATATTTGATTTATTATGGTCATGTGTTGGTATACAGTGAAAAGTATTGTCTCCTGCACACTATACAGACAAAACACACTGTTCATATAGTACATAGGGGAGATGGAGCAGAATGTAGTGTTAGAGTCATAGCTAGGGTGCAGAGAAAGATCAGCTTTAAATTACATCCCTCCCCCTCTAGGCAACACATCAGGTCGTTCATCTTGCAAGCCTCTTGGTGTTTCAACGCCGGGTCCAGTTCCTCTAGCTGTGTGTCAGAAGTAGGTGGGATATAGCAGACCAGAGCTCGCCTCTCAGAGGGTCAAGGCACAGGCTCACTCTCCATCAGATGGCAAAGGAGTCAACGTGGCTAAGTACACCCTGTCCATTTTGAACTCCGAGGCTCAAATGACCGGAGATGGAGAGTGGGAGCCAGTGGGTTCCAGATTTTATTTGAGACTCCCAATGTGCTGGGTATAGATTGTTTTGGCATGGCCTAGAGCTTAAAAGCTTTTAAATAGTCTAGGTGTTTTCGTAAGATGGTATCTTCCTCGTGAACTTTGTAGGAAACTGGTCCTGTTCTGAAGTTCGGCCAGAATGGGCGGCAGCTATGGCTTGGGATGCCACCTCTGGAGCCCCAAAGGAGTATGCCATCTTCCATGGTCAGCTGCTCTCTCTGGCTCCTGTATGGGTGGAATGCAGGCTGTAATGGCTGTTTTATTTCCCCCACCAGTATGAGCTGTTTCAATTTCACGAGAACTGGGCCATTTTGAGACCATAGCTGTATATTATTTGCTGCCACTGGGAGAGTTTCCAAAAAGTTCATTGTCATCACCGTCTCTTCCATTGAGAGTACCACTAGTGGGATGTTTGCTAATGGTAGCCACCTCAAAGCATCTAAGTTGGCTACTCGGCCTCCTGGACAGTGTTCCAATTGGTAATTGTAGCGGCCAGTAATAAAGCCCACCAATGGATTTGGGCTGATGCTATGGGCAGCACTGATTTTAGTATGGCTTGTGGTCTTGATAATGCCAAATTTTCACCCATATTAGGTACCAGTGGAATTTCTTAATTCTGAACATCACGGCCAACTCTTCTTCTTCAATGTGGAAGAATTTGCATCCCACGATAGCCAAGGTCCTGGAAGCGTATGCAATCAGGCATCTCAGTTTGGCCACCTATGCCAATGTCGCCCCAATTCCATATAGGGACACATCACAGGTCAGCAACAGATCTTTCCTGGGATTGTAATGTGATAGAATGTTCAACAAGGAAAGCCAAGGATTGAGAGAAAGCCCACTCCCAAGGCTGATCCTATTTCAGTATCCTGGCTCCATTGTGCCAACTAGAGGCAAGGTTGGGTATAAATTTCCCGTAACCAGTTACTGACCCCATAAATGATCTTCACTCCTGGATAGGCATGGAAACCGGGGCCTGCACCTTGTCTTCTAAAGGATGTAGAAGACTGTCTACTCTGTAGCCTAGAAAGGTCACTTGGGGGACCTGGAGTACGCATTTTTCCTTTCTTAGGCATACACCTGCCTTGGAAAATCAACTTACAACTTCTGCAGGTTCTCTAGGTGTTCCATGTTCATTTTTCTGTTTACGAGGACATCATCCAAATAAATAGCCAAATGAGGTAGACCTTGTAAGATATTCTCCACTGTCCACTGGAAAATTGTGCAAGATGACGATAAGGCCTTTTGAGTATGAATTGTTGAATATCTTTGGGAATTCTTGTCTAGCTGTAAAAGTACGCACGCATGACTCTCAAATTTCAAAAACAAGTGTTAACTCTGCCAACTTTGCATACAAGTGCTCAAGGGATTGGGTATTTATCCAGCTGCGAAAAATTGGTTTACCATTTGTTTAAAATCCTCACAGGCAGACTGATTCACCCAAGCCCTCCACTACAAAAATGGTAACTGAAACCAGTCATAAGAGGCAGTGACAGAGGTTGCACCCACAATTCAAAGGTTCCCTGTATAGGTTCTTAATCTTGATTAAAGTTAAAGGTTGGAATCCACAGTGAATTTTATGGAACACTGATTCTCCACCCACTGATACAGCTGCACCCGTATCATCCTGCATTAGTACCAGATGTCCATTGGATCCAATGCAATTTAATTGTTCTAAATCAGATGAAGATGGGCCTTTCAGGGCGTGAACTCTCCTGGATACCAACCTATGGGTTGTTTATATAATCTACAGCTCCTTTGGTGTTTTGACTCCACACAGCGACAACAATTACAATGTACTATCGGATGGGATTTTGGAGACTTGATTGTTTGGTCACTGTTTAGCTTTGCTTTGTGGCTGACCTGTGGGCAGACCTAGCGTTACATGCATCTGGATGCTTCCTGAGTGAGGCTACATAATCGCTTGTGCTTGGGTGGTGGTCCCTGAACTCAAGCTGGCATGGGTGTCCAATTCCATTGGAATACTTTGCAATTCATATGCTCCGCTTGCAGCGTTTTCCAAAGATAAGGCCAGCTGTAGCACCTATTTGAAGTCCAGTTTAGCTTCAACTAATAGGCACTTTTGAATAGTTATGATATTAAGCCTGAGTACCAGATGACCTATAAGGATCTCGTTAAGGGTTAAATCACAGTCACATGCTTCTGCCAGTCATCTTAACCTAGTTAGGAAAACTGTAACTGATTCCTTTGGCTCTTGGATTGCAGAGTAAAACTTACAATGTCTCAGAATCAGAGGTGGCTTTGGGGTCGTAGTATTCTCCAACTAGTTCAGTCAATTCTTCAAAGCTTTCACTATCTGGTGACTCGGACACCAAATGCTGAAGCCCCAAAAGCAGTCAGGGGAAAAAAGTAATGCATGTGTTCCATATATTGGGCCCAGTCCTCAACGGTAGGGTTGGATGAGTCCAGTCTTTCAAATAAAGGCATGATGCACAAAAATGGCTTACCCCAACTTAGGCCAACTGTAATGAGCAAGTTACTTCAGAATTGTGATTTACCTCGTGAGAGACCAGTGTCCCTTCATAATAGTAATAATCAGAAGGTGCCATCCAGTACACAGTATACACTCGAGTGCTGGTAACTCAGCCACTCCATGTTATATACCTCAGCAGGGCTCCAGAATTGGACAGCTTTAACTGCCTCAATCAAGGAGCTCATCTTTAACAGGTTCAACTTGTTAAAGTCATTACAATTGATTTCAGTGACGAGGATAGATCAGAGAATGTGGGACAGTTTTCCTTGGGTGAAAAGATCAAGAGAAGATTTGATTGAGGTATCTAAAATTTTGTGGATCCGAGACAATAGATAAAAAGAAAACTGTTCCCATTGGCTGAAGGATCATGAGCCAAGGACACCAATTTAAGGTGATTGGCTGAAGAACCAGCAGCAAAATGAGGAAGGAGTTTTTCATGCAGCAAGTGTACATGATCTGGAATGCACTGCTGCCTCAAGAGGGAGGTGGCAGGAAATTCATTAGTGACTTTGGAAAGGGAGTGAGATGAGCATCTGAAGAGAAAAAAAATGCCTGACTGCAGGGAAAGGATAGGGAATTAGTAAGAGTTAAATTGTTCTTTCAGCAGGGCGTGGAACATTAAGTGTTGCAACTATTCCGTGCTGCAACCATTCCATAATTCTATGAGATGACGTGATGATCAGATCTACAAGGAAGGGTAGAGCATCAAAGTAGGAAAGCGTTATTGCAACTGTACAAGGCATTAGTGAGACCACACTGGAGTATCGTGCAGAGTTTTGGTCCCCTTACTTAAGGGGAGATGTAGTTGTATTAGAGGCAGTTCAGACGAGGCTCACTAGATTGATTCCAGAGTAATGGAAGAGAGGATGAGCAGTTCAGGCCTATACTCCCTGGAGTTTAGAAAAATGAAGGGAGATCTAATTGAGGTATAAAAGATGGTAAAGGAGATTGATAGAGTTGACGTAAAGAGGATGTTTTTTCTTGTGGGATAATCTAGAATGAGATGTCATAGTTTTAGGATAAGGGGTAGCAGATTCAAAACAGAAGTGAGGAGAAATAATTTTTCTCAAAAAGTCACGATTCTGTGGAATTCACTACCCCAGAGTGTGGTGGATGCCGGGACACTGAGTAAATTTGAGATACAGATTTTTAATTAGCAATGGGTTGAAAGGTTATGGAGAACGGGCAGGAAAGTGGAGTTGAGGCTGAGACAAGATCAGTCATGGTCATGCTAAATGGCAGAGTAGGCTCAAGAGGCTGAATTGCCTACTCCTGTTCCTAGTTCTTATGAGTAGAGCTTGGACAGAAAGGCCTGGGTCCTGTGCAGAGTTTGCACATTCTCCGTGTCCGAGTAGGTTTCCTCCGGGTGCTCTGGTTTCCTCCCACAGTCCAAAGATGTGTGGGTTAGGTTGATTTAGGCTTTAGTGTCAGGGGGATTGGCAAGGATTCATATACTAGGACACCCAGATCCTGCTGTAAAATTCTGCGATCTCTCTCCTTTTAGAGAGTATGCTACTTTTCTATGCTTCATGCAAAAGTGGCCACGTTCACACTATACTTCATCTTCCAATTTTTTGCCCAGTCACTTGAGACCATTCTATGTCCCCTTCCAATTTGTCTTCTTCACAACCTACTCTCCTACCTATCTTTGTGTCATCAGCAAATCCCATTCCTTCATGCAGGTCATTGATATAGATTGCAAATAGTGGAGGCTCCAGCCCTGATATCTGTGTACTCCACAAGTTATAGCTTGCCAATCTGAAAATGGCACATTTCTATACTTAATAGGATGGAGGGTTATAGGTAGGCCTTGAAGGTAGGGATATGTTCGGCACAACTTGTGGGACCGAAGGGCCTGTTTTGTGCTGTAGTTTTTCTATGTTTCTTCTAACCTTACTTTCCACTTCCTGTTAGGTAAACCATCCTCTACACATTAATATGTTGCCCCCTACACCACGAACTCTTATGTTGTCATAACTTTTGTTAAGGCACCTTACCGAATGCGTTTTTGAAACCAAGTACACCACATCTAGGCGATTCCCCTTTATCCCCGTTATTTTGTTACTTCCTCAAAGTGCTCTAATAAAATTAGTCAAACACAACTTCCCCTTCACAAAACAATGCTGATTTTGCCCGGTCGCATTAAGATCTTTTAGTGCCCTGCTATAACTCTTTAATAATAATAGGCTCTAGCATTTTCTCCATGACAGACGTTAGGCTAACTGGCCTTTGGTTTGCTTTCTTCTGTCTCCCTCCCTCCTTGAATAGAGAGGAGCTACTTGGCTAATCTGTTCAATGGTTCTACCATTTTCCATTATAAACTCCCCATTTTTGCTCACCAATGCTCCCAGTAATTAAAGAATTACTCTTTAAATACTTGTAAAAATTCTTACCATCTGTTTTTAAATTTCTAGCTAGCTCTTTCATTATTTTTTGCTGTTTTTAAATTCTGTACAATCTTCAGACCTACCACTAATCTTCAAAGAAAATACACTTTTTTTTCCCCCCAATGTCATCGGCTTCCTTCGTTAGCCATAGATGGGGCAAGAAGAGTCTCTCTCTCTCTGGAATGTAGGTTTAAGACATACTGGCTGGAATGTTACAGCCATGCACACCAGCGGGATTTTCCCATCCCACTACTATGAACCAACATTTGCTTGGGCACCAAATTCTCCAATCTCGCTGCAGCGGGAAATTGACGTGACTGGCTGCTAAGATCCATGTCTCCTTTTAAAAGCCTATACTCATATCTGTATCCAGTTGTTCACTAGATTTCAGTCTCTCTCTCTCTCTTTCTTCGCCCCCCGCCCCCCCAAAAGTACAGGTGATTGTCCCTTTTAAGGATCCATCTGCAGAGCAAGGGTCTTATAACCCAGAGAACCAATCAGGGAGCAGGATGAGGGGAATCAGGATTTAGTTCCAGAACCTTCTCAGAAACCGACTGGTAGCCATGAGCCTGAAAGCCTCTGTATTATAGTTATATGCAAATAAACATTGCAGTTGTTATTTATTATTGAACAGGAATTACAGAATCTGAAAATCTTGAAACAGACATGGCCACAACAACCCACGCACCAAACACCTGCAATAAAATTCTAAAGACCACTGGGAAAAACATCCAAATCCCTAGTGAAAACCGATATTTCAACAAAACATCTAACAAGTGACTGACACAAACATAGTCCAAATCCCTGCTGGAAACTACACTTGGCTTCACCCATTCAAAATCAATGATAAATACACCATAGTCCACTCTACAGATCAGTAGACACCATACCAGCTGCATGCATCTCCTACAATTCACTTCACATACTCCACTGTTCACTTAAACAGTTACTTCTTTTCTCATCTGACTTTCCATCAATGTTCTCTCAACCAAAAAAGGACAAAACGCATTCAAAAAGCAATTACACAACTACATCCATTCTATTAACGCTGCACTTGTACCCTCCCAGCATCTCCTATCCAAATTTTTGTTTTAATGATCAATTTTTAAACTGACATTTACATCACATTGAGAAATTCAAACATAGCCCAGACTACTGTACATCTCATCCTACCTCAGCTATCAATTCCAATCACATTTCTCACCCCAACTGTTCAGTTCCCACATTTCCCACTATGCAAGTCCTATAAAACTATTCACCCCAAATGCTCAGTGGCACCTATCTTATCCATATACTCCTCTCATACATTTTAATTCACTAACCAAAAATCTCCTTCCCAAAAGCATATCCACACCATCAAACTCATTTCTTTTAAGCAATACCATTAGAGAGGATCAATTACAACATAAACATATAATAAAGTGCATGAAGAATAGATCTGTAGAACAAAGCAAATATTTCAATATACCACAATTTTCTGTATTTTGGCAGGCTTTACCATGGAATCAACTTTAAAAAGGTCAATTTTATCAAAATCATATGCAAATTTCAGAAATAGCACTCAAAACATCCAACTAATGGGTGGCATGGTGGCTAGCACTGCAGCCTCTCAGGGCCAGGGACCCGAGTTTGATTCCCAACTTGGGTCACTGTCTGTGTGGAGTTTGCACGTTCTCCCAATGTCTGCATGGGTTTCCTCCGGGTGCTCCAGTTTCCTCCCACAATCCAAAATATGGTGTTGGTTAGGTGCATTGGGCATGTTAAATTCTCCCTCAGTGTACCCAAATAGGCACCGGAGTGCGATGACTAGGGGATTTTCACAGTAACTTCATTGTGGTGTTAATGTAAGCCTACTTGTGACACTAATAAATAAACTTTAAATTAATTTTGATTTAGGCAGACAAAAACATCCATAACAAAAATTAAAACACAATTAAAAATGTACCACTTATATTTTGATACCAGTCACATCACAACTCTTGCACTGTTAAAGCTCACTACCCTACACAAACCACATACAAGCTGTACGTCATACAACTGAAACTGCCTTTGCCGAGTTGCCTCAACAATGGGAAATCTTTCAATCAGCCGGTTGAAGGTCCACCATTCTTAGTTAGTGTCCCCAAATATTCAACGAGAGCTGCAATTTTCTTTTCTAACATGACAACAGTAGTTTATTTGTTTTATTAATTAAGGTATACAGAAGTCTGACATTTTTAAAGTGAATCTCAAGTGATGTTGCTCATGGAATGGTATAAACTGCATTATAATCACACATGGGTACACTATTGTCCTAAGTGAGTGAACATGTGGCTTACGTATTGTATATCTGTGGTTTGAGAGTGAAGTATGGGGCACTGAACAATAGAAGAGATATTATACCACAATGCAAGATTTTCCATACTAACGATTAGTTTCAAGCCTGACAGTTTATTCTCAAAACTCTTATTGTAAATGCAAGTGCTTTTAGGATATACGTCAGGAAGATAATAATGCAAATAATTTGTAATATTGGAATACCATTTTGGCTTGGGTTGTGCAGGCAAATAGCTTCAAATTTACTTGAGATACAAGTAGATCATGTGGCAGGCTGGTGACAAAGAAAGATTTTCTATTGATGAATGATCTAGGAGACAGCCGATGTTCTCCCTCATCTGTTCTTACCCAAATCATTTGTATGAAATTGCAAAAGTAAGCAATTCCATCATAGGAAACCTGTGCTTTCAAAGAGAGTTTTTTTAAATGTTGAAATAAATAACATTCATATATACTGCATTTTTAACATCAAAACTTTAATATAAAAAGAAAATACCGCAGCTGTTGGAAATCAAATGAAAACAGAAAATGCTGGAAATACCAAGCAGCTCTGGCAACATCCATGGAGAGAGAAGGAAGAGTTAAGTGGCCAGAGTTTTAGGCCCGAGAGCTAAAAATAGCCGTATTGGCCCGTGTTCAGTTCCCTGGTTCAGCCACACCATCCAGCCATTTTCCAAGTAGAGGGATTTGGGGGGGCATCCAATTAAGGGATTATTACAGATGTTGAATATGATTTTCCAGTTGGCCTCCAGATTCCCACAGATGGAGCCACTGCTGCAGCTAATCAAATTCAGCCTAACGCAGGCTTCTGACCCTCATTTGATGCTGACAGAGGATTTCAGAGGTCAGCAGGAAAAATCCCATCCAAAGTTATGGGTCAACAATGAAGGTCCTGATGAAAGAATAATAAAATAGTTATAGTATAGGAGGCCATTGTGCCAGCTTCCTGCAAGAGCAACTCAGCTGGTCCAAACATCCTGCCTTTTCCCCTTGGCCCTGCAAATGTTTGTTTCAGATAACTATGCTCTTTTGAAAGCTATAATTCTCTCTGCCTCCACTACACTCAGGCAGTTTATTCTAGGTCCTACATACTCACTGCATTAAAAAGTTTTTCATGTCACCTTTAGTTTTTTGCGATTCACCTTAAAATTGTTGTCCTCAGCTTCTCGACCTATTCACCCAAGGGAAGTTTCCTTTTACCTACTTGATTTTGAGCAGCTCTAACAATCTCCTCTCAGCCTTCCAGTCTCTAAAGGAGAAGAGCCCCAACTTCTCCAATCGATCCACGCAATTGAAGTCTCATGTCCAACTGGAACAATTCATGCAAATCTTTTCTGCCACTGCTTTAATGCCGGGGGGAGTTCAGAGCCAATGGTAGCTCAAGTCTGCCTAGCCTCCTGGCATCATCCAAGCCTGAAGGAAACCACATGGGTCGTGTTCAATGACTTGATTGATTGGTGTTTGATTATAGTAATTGTTTATCCACGTAAATACACTTGATTGCTAAACATTGTGATTTAGAGAGCAAGAAACTGAAAGATTTCCAGAGAAAATACCCAGACTATATTTTCCATCCTCAAGGTGGGTAGCTTGGTTTAGCACACTTGCCTCAGGAGAAGTACCTGCGGAGCCTAGCCTCGCCCAGAAAAGTTGGAAGTCAGCCACAGGGGCTGCTGCATGCGGTGGCCTAGTGGTATTATTGCTAGACTATTAATCCAGAAACTCAGCTAACATTCTGGGGACCCATGCTCAAATCCAACCACAGATGGTGGAATGCGAATTCAATAAAATATCTGGAATTCAGAATCTATTGATGACCATGAAACCATTGTCAATTGTTGGAAAAATCCATCTGGTTCACTAATGTCCTTTAGGGAAAGAAATCTGCCGTCCTTACCTGGTCTGGCCTACATGTGACTCCAGAGCCACAGCAGTGTGGTTGACTCTGAGCTGCCCTCTGAAATAGCCTAGCAAGCCACTCAATTCAAAGGCGACTAGGAATGGGCAATAAATGCTGGCCAGCCAACAACGCCGCCCATGTCCCACGCATGAATTTTAAAAAAGCAGGTTGCTTAGCCTGCCACAGTGCTTTGGGACTTTGTTTTACTACAACTGGGACAGTCTGGCCCTCGAGCTCTTACTCCACCTCACCCTTCACTCTGCACACTCCCCATGCTCCATCCATTCCACCTCATGCCTTCGGTCCACCTTCCATGGCAAGCTATGACCCTCCAATTATCCCCTCACCCCCTCCCATGGCCCTCATATCCTCCATAAGATGATACTTGCACTCTGTATAGAACCAAACTCCGTAGTGACAACAGGGTGTTACAAAATATTTTTAAAAGTCAGCTCAATAAGTGCAATCATCCAAATATTTAAGCTATCAATAGCAGAAACTGCAAGCACTTGAAACATCTTTATCTTGTGTAAATAAGCAGTGCTCGATTTACAGCTTTGGTTCTCTGATCTTCTGTCAATTGTGCAATGTATTCCCTGGGATGTAACTGATTCAGCACTCTATAATGGACATTTGGACACTCAACCAATAGTGCAGAATGAGGCTTGGGAGACAACTCACTGGAGTCACAGTTAAAAACAATACCCACATCCATGAAGGAATTAAAAAATACAACTTCCTCCTCAAAACCCTGCAATCTTTCAAATCATTTTTTGACTAATTGTGGCTTCCACTATTTTTGAATGAATCTTCCCCCGATACAAAACATTTTAGAACCCTCCATTTCACAACTGTCCAACACCACTCCAGTCCAGAAAATCAAACAAGCCAAAACAGCTCTCAAAGTATTTCTCCACACATGGATATGCAAGCAAAAATTATGAACAATTTCCAAGTAAGAAATCACACGGAAATAAAAGTCATAAATTATGCCTTAGTCACTTTCGGTTTGGCAATACTACACAAGTATGGTGTGCAGTTCAGGTGTCCATTTTATAAAATGGAGAGCAAACACTGTTGAAACACTGAAAAGATTTAGATGGATGTTACCAGAATTGATACAATGCAGATAGCAACAAAAAAAAATTGAGCAGGCTGGGGCTCTTGAACAAAGATGAGACCTAAGAGAGGTCTTTAAATTGTAAAAGGTATTCAGTTGGGTGGATGTGAAGAAGCATCCTCCACTTATTTATTAATAGATATATAGAATAGCCACTAAAACGGCAAATGAAATAGAAGGAACTCTACATTTTTTTAAAAATCACCCGCTGCCGTATAGCATTGTTATATTTACAGGGAGGTTTGATGCATACGTGATAGAGAAAGGAATAAAGGGGTGAGGGGAAAATTTAGAGTGGAAGGATGCTGGTGTGAAGTATAAACACCAAGTTAAACCAGTTGACCAAATGGCCCTCTGTGCTATAGATTCTATGCAACATCCCCTCATGCTTTCTATCACATGGGTCAATCTAGTGACCTTGTTCCGTGGTGGCATGGGAAGACAAGGTAGGATAAACAGAATCTTAGATCAGCTTTCTTTTTAAGCAAAGCCATTTACTGGTCTGGATAGAGCTAATTCAACCTCAAATGGTTAAATGTTGCAAGAATCTAGACAGTGCACAGTTCAGTTCATATGTTTAGCCTGCAAAACTGTCACCTTAGTACAGGGCTGACTTTCTAACATACCAAACCAAAAATGTGTGTATTTAAAAATACTAAACTCCACAATATTTTAAATAAAAGATTAAATGTGTGCAGTAAGAATGAAAGATTTCCACATAGATGCAAGCAACAGTAACAATGCTATTGCATGCCTACCAATTTAATTCTGCTACCTCCATTCTGGTTTTTCCAGTTAAGGCACATATCCAGGGCGTAGTCGAAGGAACACTATGTCCTTGAAGACTGCCAACTCATATCTGCCAGTTTCAAGACTGTATATTTAGTCAAATATACCCCCCAAGGTATAAATGAAAACTATGTAGTGAGGAATCAGACATTTATGCAACTCAAAATTAACATTTGTATTCCATTAGTACTATTTGGAAAGATTTTCCAAATTCAGAAAAAAAAATCCAGATGAGACTTCCCATTTTCCCCACTAGACTAGGTACTCACCTGCTCATGAATGTGCTGACAGGTATTGTGAAATCTCACCTTCTGTATCATGATCCTTCAAATTCTCAAACTCTGTGCACATCACTGCTTGTAATTGCACCCAGTTCTGTTTTCAGGTTACCTTTCAATTGGAAATAATTGATGGAAAAAGCTGTTTATTGCACTTGTACCCGAGGATCATGGGAACCAACTCCTTTGGGTTAGGATCTAAAAATGGAATAAATGTAGCTGCTAAAAATGACTGCACTGTCCAGTCATGGCACAGTTATTAGGACACGATTTCAATACAAGCAGGGGAATTGGAAAAAAGTAACAAAAGTATTATAAAATAAATAAAAGCACTTCTTTGTGGGACAAACCAGCAATGTCTATTCAAATCATTAAAGCAAAATACTCGTCAGACAGATAATGGATGCACAGTGTGGATATGGGGGTATTTACTATATCTTAGGAATAGGAAAGCCTACGAGTTGAGTTGGAAAGAATCACAAGAAACGAGAGATTCCTGTTTATTTGCTTAAAGCCAAAGATCCACCCTTGATACATGAGAATCTCTCGGAACTGATGGGCAGAAGGACATAGTGGGGATGTATGTGTTAATGATTGCGTACATCTGTATCAATGATCACAAAGTACACGCATGCATTTACACAACAGGCAAAATCGTAGAAGTCTAAATTAACTCTGTAGAATCACCGAAGCATCCATAATTCAACATAAACACAAGCCTTATTAGCAGATACATTAGTATAGGGAGGCAATCAAATGGAAAAGGAACATCAGCAACATATTAGGGCGGAATCTTATGCTAATCAACCAAATGTTTGTGTGTATGTGCAAGGGATCAATTTGTTTGCAGTTTTTGCGAACAGTTGCAGTTCCACTGGCCATGCTCCAGAATGTGCCAATTTACTGGACAATGCAAGATGCAGAAGCTTTTAAAAGAGACACCATCTGTACATGTCTGAGAGTTCATTCTGGCCAATAAAAAAAGGGAGGGATTCAAACACGTACATGTATTTTTTTTTGAACAGGAACCAAATGGGCATCAGCCAGGACCTTAGAGAAATAATAGTTGGAATACTATGGCGACAGAGGTCCTGCCACCGGATTGTGGGGGATGCAAACCTGCTTCAGTGGGTAACAGGACCCAAGAGACCATTTTGTTAGTGGCAGCCAATTAACGAGAGGGCTGGCAGCTCAGCAGAACCGCCACTAGTAAAGGCCATTGCTGGACTGCATCTGGGGAATGAGGATGGGCAACTGGGATAGAGGGACAAGTCACAAAAGGAAATGAGGGAAGAAGGAGGAGTTAGAGGACAGGAGATGCTGCTGCCATGAGATGCCCACTGCCACCTCACTGGAGGCAAGCAAAGCTCTCACTGCTGCCCCCAGGAGCTTTCCGAGAAGCCGCTGGCAGTCTCCCCAAATGGCAGAGTCCTTCCCATGCAAGGGAAAATGCAAATAAAAAGGTGGGAAAAGGCCCTTAATTGGTTTCTGAAGTATCCCAATTGGATAAAAGCAAGTTACTGCTGATGCTGGAATCTGAAACCAAAAGAGAAAATGCTGGAAAACCTCAGCAGGTCTGGAAGCATCTGTAAGGAGAGTAAAGAGCTGACATTGAGTCTAGATGACCGTTTGTCAAAGCTAAAAGGCATAGAAAGTGGGAGATATTTATACTCTTGGGCGAGAGAATAAAAGAGTCATAGCCACAGAAACAAGGGACAAGAAACAGTCCATACAGAGAATAGAAGGTGTGAATGGCCAAACGGCTGAGGTGGGGTAGAGCTAATCATCTGAAGTTGTTGAATTTGATGTCGAGACCAGAAGGTCTTCATGCCTAGCCAGAAGACGAGATGCTGTTCCTCCAATTTGCATTGAGCTTCACCTGGAAAATTGCAGCAGGGCAAGGACAGACATATGGGCATGGGAGCAGGATCGTGTGTTAAAATGGCAAACAACAGGAAGGTCAGGGTCCTGATTGCTGAGCACCTTCAGTCTGTGCGCAAAGCGATCACCCAGTTTATGTTAGGTCTCTCCAATATAGAGGAGACCACATTTGGAGCAGGGAATGCAATAGACCAAATTGAAAGAGGTGCAAATGAAACGCTACTTAATCTGGAATTAGTGTTTTGGGTCTTGGATGGTAAGCATGAGAGGTAAAGGGGCAGGTGTTACACCTTCTGTGATTGCATGAGAAGGTGCCATGGATGATGGGAGAGGTGTTGGTGTACCCCAACTGGACTCTGGCGGTCCATCTGCCACCTTTTCCACAGCTGGCAAAATAGCATGGCAGCAGTTAGGAGTCAGGCATGTCACATGACACTTGCTTGCACCACTTTGCCTTCCCATCTCCTCGCTACTCCCCAAAGGGCTGGGAAAACTCCGCCCAATGTTACAGGGATATCAATATATCTGCAGGTGCTTAAAAATTAAAATAGAAAAATGAAAATTCAGATTTTCTAGTCATGTGTTCCACCTGAACTAGTAGAGGAGCAACATTTACAATAGTCCTTGTTGACAGCAGAGTACAGCAATCACCTGATGAAGGAGCAGGGCTCTGAAAACTCGTGATTCCAAATAAACCTGTTGGACTTTAACCTGGTGGCATGAGACTTCTTACTGTACCCACACCAGTCCAACACCGACATTTCCACATCATGACAGCAGAGTAGGCATGACCGGCTAAATGACATACTCCTGCTCCTATTTCTTATGCAACCTTAGTAGCAGCAATCACCCATGTAAAAATAAGCTGTCATACATAATTCTCAGAACAGCATGTCTTATGTTGGGGTTACCATTTTTATGTGGGCAGACAGCATCTGGTTAAGAAAACAGTTTTAATTTTAGTTAGGCGAACATGGGGCTATGCAGTTCATAACAATTGCCCTATGGAGCATTATGAAGCGTTTTCCCTTTCAAGTTAAAGAGTGAAGGGAAAAAAGGACCAGAGTATAATCTGGTACTATGCTTGTTCTAACAATAGACATTATTTGGAGTGTATTGATGAATTTTAAAGTTCCTCTGGCCTCTTGAAACTGGAGAACTAAAAAAGAAATGTGAAAAAGGAATGTCAAATATGAGAATGTATTCTGGTAGTGCAGTATCCTTTAGATCTATTTTAAATAGCATTTATGTACTTAATATCAAGTTGTCCATTATCAGCAGCCCTAACTAAAATGCTGGCAGTGCTCATGAAGCCAAATAGTTAAATTCAATTATAAGCTTTAGTTGCACATATATGGTAGTAAGCTAGCAACAAGGAAAATGCTGCTATTTGACAGATGAAAAGCTTGAAACTTTTCTTCCACCTCTTTCTTGGGGATCAGATGCAAAATCTACAGTGCATTGTCCCTGAATAAGCAGATGTAATATTAGTTTGTCAGGAATTTGTACTTTAGAACAATGTCACAAAATATATTAATTATATATTAATATATATGTATTAATCGGGGACTCGATGGTGAAGGGGACAGACAGGCGTTTCTGCGGAGGTAGGCGGGATTCTCGCATGGTGGTCTGCCTCCCTGGGGCCGGGATCCAGGATGTCGCTAGTCGCGTCCCGGAAATCCTGAGGTGGGAGGGAGAGGAGCCTGAGGTAGCGGTACATATTGGTACCGCTGATGTGGGTAGGAAGGGAGAAGGGGTCATGAAAAGGGAGTACAGGGAATTAGGGAGACAGCTGAGAAAGAGGAAAGCAAAGGTAGTAATCTCAGGATTACTGCCTGTGCCACGGGAAGGTGAGGGCAGGAATGGAGTGAGGTGGAAGATGAATGTGTGGCTGAGGGACTGGTGCAGGGGGCAGGGATTCAGGTTCCTGGACCATTGGGACCTCTTTAGGGGCAGGGGTGATCTGTATACAAAAAACGGGTGGAACTTGAATCACACGGGGACCAATATCCTGGCCGGTAGGTTGGCTAAGGTTACTGGGGAGAATTTAAACTAGATAGGTTGGGGGGAGGGGAGCTAGAAGAGTTGACTAGGATCAAGGAACTAATTGATGGGGTGGAGGATGCAGGGGTAAGGGGAATTACAAAATTAATGGTAGAGGAGAGGGTGCAAGTGAATGAAGGCGGTAATTTAGATAAGGGAGTAGAGGGAGAGGGTGTTCGCGACTCATCAAAGCGGGTCCAGATAAAAGCTGGAATAAGGACACTTTGCCTGAATGCACGAAGCATTCGGAACAAGGTAAATGAGTTGATGGTGCAAATCAGCACGAGTGGGTACGATCTAGTGGCCATTACAGAAACGTGGCTGAAAGGTGACCAGGACTGGGAGATGAATATCCAGGGGTATCAGGCGTTTAGGAAGAATAGACAGGAAGGAAAAGGTGGTGGGGTCGCGCTATTAATAAGAGATAATATCAGGGTAGTACTGAGGGATGACATAGGCTCTGAGGAACAAAACGTGGAATCATTATGGGTAGAGATGAGGAATAGTAGAGGGAGAAAGACACTAGTAGGTGTGGTATATAGGCCCCCAAATAATAATGTTGAGGTAGGGAGGGCTATAAACAAGCAGATAAGGGATGCGTGTAAAAACGGAACGGCAATAATCATGGGGGACTTCAACATGCACATTGACTGGCAGACTCAAGTCGGTAAGGGTGGAATGGAGGAAGAGTTCTTAGAATGCTGTCGGGATAGTTTCCTTGAACAGCATGTTACGGAACCGACGAGGGAACGAGCTATTTTGGATCTGGTATTGTGTAACGAGGTAGGTAGAATTAAGGATCTTATTGTGAAGGACCCACTTGGGTCTAGTGACCACAATATGGTCGAATTTCTGATTCAGATGGAAGAGGAGAAAGTTTGGTCCCAAACCAGTGTCCTCTGTTTGAACAGAGGGAAATATGATAGGATGAGGGATGAATTGGCTAAGGTAGACTGGGAGAGCAGGCTGGCAGGTAGGATAGCTGAGGAACAGTGGAGGATTTTTAAGGAGATCCTTTTCAGTTCTCAGCAAAAATATATTCCAGCAAAAAACAAGGATTGTAAGAAAAGGGAGAACCAGCCGTGGATAACGAAGGAAATAAAGGAGAGTATTAAAATAAAAACAGCTGCGTACAGAGTGGCCAAAAATAGTGGAGAAACAAGTGATTGGGAAAAATTTAAGAAACAACAAAGAGAGACTAAGAAAGCCATAAAGAAAGGAAGGATAGACTATGAAGCTAGGCTAGCAATTAATATAAAAAATGATAGTAAAAGTTTTTATAAATATATAAAAAGGAATAGAGTGGCTAGAGTGAATGTTGGACCCTTGGAGGACGAGAGGGGGGAGTTAATAGTGGGAAATGAGGATATGGCTGAGTCTTTAAATAAGTTTTTTGTGTCGGTCTTCACGGTGGAGGACACAAATAGTTTGCCAAATATTAACGATAGAGGGTTGGCAGCAGGAGAAATACTTAATACGATTAATGTTACCAGAGAGGCAGTGCTGGGTAGACTAATGGGACTGAAGGTGGATAAGTCCCCGGGTCCGGATGGAATGCATCCCAGGGTATTGAAAGAAATGTCAGAGGTAATAGTGGATGCGTTAGTGATTATTTATCAAAACTCGTTGCATTCTGGGGTAGTGCCGGTTGATTGGAAAACGGCTAATGTTACGCCGCTGTTTAAAAAAGGAAGGAGACAAAAGGCGGGTAACTATAGGCCGGTCAGCTTAACGTCTGTAGTAGGGAAAATGCTGGAATCCATTATTAAAGAGGAGATAGCAGGGCATCTGGATAGAAATGGTTCGATCAATCAGACGCAGCATGGATTCATGAGGGGAAAGTCGTGCTTGACGAACATGTTGGATTTTTATGAAGATGTGACTAGGGCGGTTGATGGAGGAGAACCGGTGGATGCGGTGTTTTTGGATTTCCAAAAGGCGTTTGATAAGGTGCCCCATAAAAGGCTACTGAAGAAGATTAGGGCACACGGAGTTGGGGGTAGTGTGTTAAAGTGGATTGGGGACTGGCTATCCGACAGGAAGCAAAGAGTCGGAATAAATGGGTGTTTTTCCGGTTGGAGGAAGGTAACTAGTGGCGTGCCGCAGGGATCGGTACTCGGGCCGCAACTATTTACCATTTATATAGATGATCTGGAGGAGGGGACGGAGTGTAGGGTAACGAAGTTTGCAGACGACACAAAGATAAGTGGAAAAGTGAATCGTGTGGAGGACGGAGAAGATCTGCAGAGAGATTTGGACAGGCTGAGTGAGTGGGCGAGGATATGGCAAATGGAGTATAACGTTGAGAAATGCGAGGTTATACACTTGAGGAAATAATAACAAATGGGATTACTATCTCAATGGAAACAAATTAAAACATGCTACCGTGCAAAGGGACCTGGGGGTCCTTGTGCATGAGATGCAAAAGCCCAGTCTGCAGGTACAACAGGTGATCAAGAAGGCAAATGGGATGTTGGCCTATATTGCGAAGGGGATAGAATATAAAAGCAGGGATGTCTTGATGCACCTGTACAGGGCATTGGTGAGGCCGCAGCTGGAATACTGTGTGCAGTATTGGTCCCCTTATATGAGGAAGGATATATTGGCATTGGAGGGAGTGCAGAGAAGGTTCACCAGGTTGATACCGGAGATGAGGGGTTTGGATTATGAGGAGAGGCTGAGGAGATTGGGTTTGTACTCGTTGGAGTTTAGAAGGATGAGGGGGGATCTTATGGAGACTTATAAGATAATGCGGGGGCTGGATAGGGTGGAGGCGGAGAGATTCTTTCCACTTAGTAAGGAAGTTAAAACTAGAGGACACAGCCTCAAAATAAAGGGGGGTCGGTTTAAGACAGAGTTGAGGAGGAACTTCTTCTCCCAGAGGGTGGTGAATCTCTGGAATTCTCTGCCCACTGAGGTGGTGGAGGCTACCTCGCTGAATATGTTTAAAGCGCGGATGGATGGATTCCTGATCGGTAAGGGAATTAAGGGTTATGGGGATCAGGCGGGTAAGTGGTACTGATCCACGTCAGATCAGCCATGATCTTATTGAATGGCGGGGCAGGCTCGAGGGGCTAGATGGCCTACTCCTGCTCCTATTTCTTATGTTCTTATATGCCAACAGTATCTGTTTACAGACACACCCTCCTTTGCCCAAGAGAGACCAGAGAATTATTAGAAGGGGGACGGGGAAGGAAAAAAAAGAATGAAACAGAGGCAAGAGAAAGAAAGGGTTTCAAACATGTACCTAGTTAAACTCTCTAAAACACATTTCCTTAACACGCGCCATGGGATAATTTACTATAAATGCAGTCCTGTATACGAAAAAGAGAATTAGTCAGAGCTTTTGGGGAGAAAAATAATTCCTGGCACTTGTTAATGTATACTAATATGAGCAAAAAGCAATTTGTGGCGGAGTTGTGAAACCCAAAATTGCTGGACAATGTGTTGTTCTGCCATTATTCTCAAGTGTCACAAAATTGCTGGATTTGCACCACAAATACAGAAATATCAATCACCATAGAAAGTTAGTGCTGTGTTTTCAACATTGTAGGGTTCCTATTAGAAGCGTGATTCATGGTCTTGCCTCGCATGCTACTCACACTTAAAGATCCAAAAAGGGAACAAACAAGAGTTTGCTCCTACAAGTAGTAAATTGTTCCTAGAGGTGTTTTAAGCACGAATTTGGATCTTCCTTTTCCTCCCCTCCCCTCAATATTTCTCGTATGACTTCAATTCATCCTATTTACTTTCCTGTCATTCACTTTTTTTCCTTCTATCCATAAATGTAATTGGTTGGTCCTGTCATTCACTAAATTTCCAGCTACCTCATTTGACAATATCATCAAAAGGCACTTCCAGCATTTTGACTCCAATTATTATTGCACAGCAAAGAGTGAAGAAAAAAAGATTCAACTCAGTGCACACCGCAATATGTCCTGCTCCAGCAAATTCTGGGCAGAATTCTCTGATCTCTCTCGCAGTCAGGATTCTTCGGACTCGCTGCAGGAAACGGAGATTTGGCTGAACACCAAATTCTTCGTTCTTGCTGACAGTGGGGCAAGAAGGGCCAGGGAATTCTGGTTTCTGTTAAATAATCAAAATTTCAGCACATGCTATGTACCAGTTACATATCACACAACTGTTTTTGTCACAGCTGAACTTGAGGGATATTATATGAAACTAACTGCACTACAATGGTGAACTAAATTTAGCTTTCATGATGGGACAGAGATTAATTAGCTTTCAGACCTGACATCTGTATTAGCAATTGGAGACACAATGAAAGGTGGTTTCAGCTTAATATTAGTGATTCCTCATACAACACTCATTGTTCCAACAATTGAATTTAAGTTAGGGTCATTGCTGGGTGTACCAAAACAACCAACGGCTACAAGGAAGATAAAACACAGAAGAGCAATTGAAAATTTGATTTTAAGATGAACACTGAAGTGGAATAGAAATAATGAATACGTTTTCTATGTTACTAACAAAAACCAAGTTGTATTGATGAAAATGAGTGAAACTTAATTCCTGTAGATTAAAACAGCTTAACCATTTGAAACAAGATTTGCCTGATCTATTAATAACGGTCCAGGTTGAGAAGATTTAAGAAAAACACACAAATAGTTATGACCATCTGGTCCATTCACACAGGGATGCTATAGGTACATCTCTGGATTATACTAGAACTGTACAATGGTGAAGCAACTCTGGCAAAATGAAGATGCTCAGACTGCTTAAAGAACTAACGTCACTGAGCCTAACTGAAGGTTAGTTAAGTTGTTACATAAAAAAAGTAACAACAGGGTTAAATTAATCACAACTGGGTACAAACGTACCCAGGTTGTAGGTTCTAATCTTAAAATAATAATGCATAATTGATGCACGATTGATTCACACGGGAGGCTAGGACGTACCCGGGAATAAAGGCTTTTATTCACAACAAGATTGGAGCACACTACTTAACAATGCTATCCCAGACTAAGGGCTACTAGGAAGTAGCAGTGACCCTTTATACTCCTGTAAGAAGGCGGAGCCCAACGGAGTGTACAACATAAACAATGATAACAGGTGGAACACCCCAACCCTAACCCCAAAAGTAACAAGAGTAACATATGTACAAGTACCCATAGTGGTAACCATCTATGGTTCACCACAATAATGTCAATGTAATAAATTAAAAATGAAAGAGTCAGCCCAGGAAGTATGAAATGTTAGAGGCCAACTTAAATGTGAGGTATAATTAGTCTTTTTATTTGAAAGGGGCTTTAACTTTAAGAGCAATAAACTGATATGTGAAAAGGATAAAAGTGACTACAAAAATATCCTACACAAGAACATCAGACCAGACAATCCACTTAGCCTGTCCCACACAGTTAGTATGCACTGGGTCAGGCCATTCCTTGCCTCCCCCCCACCCCCCTTCCTGCGAAGGGCAAACATCCAGATTTGGTTTTTTTTAAAAAGACCAAACGAAAATCTGGTATTTCACTCACCAATCTCTCTAGGCAAGCAAAACTAGTCAAGGAGCCCACAATGGCCATGATTTATGTTAGCTTGTATCTACTTTCTATGATGCAACTCCATCCACCCCAACTTCTCCTTTAAATGGTTTACACTGAATCAGCAGAGATTGCACAGTTATTCCCTGGAAAAGAATTGCCTAACATCCAACTAACTTCTTCCCTCATTTAACTGGAGTATGATCCTTGCTCCTCACCAACCTAGCAAACTGAAACAATTTGTCACCGTGTAAATAATGGAGTCTCTTATCATTCTACAATCCACAACTGAAGTTACCCAGGTTCATGATTCCCTAAACTACATACTTTGGGTTCCAATCTGGGTAGCGAGGGTGTTATAAACTGGAGTACATACTTGAAGCTCTCCCCTGAACCCACTTCCAAGCTTCAATATCAGCCAGCATTCTAAAATGAGACAAAACCAAGATCTTATACAAGGGCAATAAAGTATGTTTCATTTAATAATAGACAGTTCTATGAATGTATGCTAGTGCACCATATTGCTTTAGCTGCAAGAAAAGCAATAATTTTTTAAAAATTTATATACCCCATAAACCAAAGCTTATCCCAAAACACTGCTGCCCATATCAGAGTCCCATGCACCCCTGTGCTCGCTGACTTACATCGACTCCCATCTAAGCACACCTAATTAGGTTTTCAATTTCCTTCATTTCCTCATCCGTCGTCATCACTGTAACCCACTCCAGCCCTAAGAGGTATCTGGACCGTTCCAATTCTGACTTCTTGCATATCAGATGTTAATCATGTTACCATCAGCAGCCATACTCTCAGCTGCCAAGGCCCTAAACTGGGGAATTCAACTCCCCACACACTTTTCAACCCATCTTTTCCCCTTAATAGACGCTCCAAAATCTACTTCAACCACGGTTTTGGTCATCGGCCCTAATATTGTCTTTTGCACCATAGTGCCAGATTTCTCTTAGTAAATGCCCCAAGGCTCTTCACATGTTAAAGCTGTTATATAAATGCAAGTTGTTGAAGAACTTCAAGTAATTCATTAGTTGCAGGACAGTGTAAAAGGCAGCATATTCTTTCTTCACATATTCTAATGCTAAATGCATGGTACAGAGTTTGACATTGCACATGGAATCAATGTACAAAAAAAAGAGTGAACATTTTAAGATTCAAATATGTAAAGAAGGAAAAGGTGCCTTTTACACTGCCTTGCAGCCAATGAATTACTTGAAGTTCTTCAGCAAATGCATTTAAATAAAATTCAATAAAAGGCACCACAAACAGCAAATAAATGGCAAGATTATGCTTTTAGTAGGGTTGGTTAGATGTTAAATTTGTATCACTTACAATGCAACTGACATAATGAAATATACAAGTAATTAAAATTATAGGAAGATCAAGGATTTATAAAAAGGCTTGCATACATCAAATAATGTATCTAACGGGATGAAATTTCTGGTCACACCTGCCACAGGAATTGCCGTAGGTGGGCCTGAAAATTTGACCAACCATTTAAAGGTCCATTGTCCTCAGGTGGAAATTTCCAGTTTTGGGGTGGGCACGATTGTAAAATCTTGTCCAAAATGCCTTGAAGGAATGGGCACAAGACCTTTTTCTCTAAAAATTGATTTCTTTTGCAGTAGAATCTTGGTACGTTATTAATGGCTCTATAAATAAAAACAGATGCATTCAAAAGCTTTGAGTATACAGAATGTGATTCAGGACCACTTACGATTTATGTCTCAATTACATCTATGCAATGTTGAAGTTCCCTTCAAGAGTCGAGATGTTGCATTTATTGATTTTTTTTCCCTTTGCCATTGAGATTCTCTTGCTCTCTCTAAAGAGCTTTCTTTGTGCTCAGTCACTCAAGAAAAATGCTTTTTTAAAAAAAAATCACAATCCCTACCACCAAGAAAAGGCAAGAACCGCAAAATCATGAAAATGTCACTTCAAGTCATAAAGAATCCCAATTAAGTTAACATTCTAGAATCCTCTACTTAAGACACTTATGGGAACACCACAAGAACTCAAGCAGAAGACCACAACCTTTTTTGGACAATTAGAAATGGTCAATAAATATAGTCTTGCCAGGGTCACCCACATTGACTTTTTTTTAAAAAAAGACATATATCCTCCGTAACTGTTTGCCCTCCAAAAGAAAAGCCTAGATAGTAATCAGTCCTCTTTTGGCAAAGAACAGCTGTCCTTCCCCATCCCAAATCTGATAGTGTAATAGCAGCCCCCCTAAAATCACAACTATTGCGACCAAACTTTTTTTTAGGTAATCCCTCAGAGTCAAGGATGACTTGCATTCACACCAAAAATTCTCAAAGTCCAATGCACGACCTACCACCTCTGTCACAGGTGGGGCACAGTGGTTGGAGTGCTTGGTTTGCCTTAAGAGGGCAAGACAATCTGAGTAATGCTAGTAAGATCTCATTTGTATGTCAGTTTCTCTTCCTCTACCCGTGATAACTAATCTACCCGACACTACCATTTTAGAACATAAATTATCCACAGGAGAGTTAAGACAGGATTCACTAGGCAGAAAACCTAACTGCAACTGTCAACCTAATGCCAACATATTAAATTCACCCAACTATAATTTTTATGATTGCTTTCCAATCAAATCTCGGAGAATAGTCCACCTACACATATGAGGGTGCAAGTGGCTCCAGAACAATGCCACATCCTCCTCACTCAGCTGGGCACAGACACTGCTGGGCAGAACCACGAAGAATGTTGTTACATACCTCTCGTATACCACAGTAAAGGAACTCCCACCACCAGCACGTGACCATCTATTATTGTCACTATTGGAATTTTTAAAATTAATAATGAAATACCTACTAAATGCTACATAACAACATAACTTGAATGAGTGAATTTAATTTGGCCAGCCTGCTAAGCTTAACAGAGGGAACAAAACAATGCTGGAAACAAAAACCAGAAAATAATGGAACATCCAGCAGGTGTGATAGCATCTGTGAATGCAACAGATAAGTTAGTCAGCCAAACCTTGCTGGATAAATAGTGGCACGTTAACAATGCTGTCAGTATTAATATGCAAATCAGAGAGAACTCAGCGATTGAGATAAACATCCAAGTTGCATACAGTCAAAACCTTGGTGGTTAATTCAAGCTGTTCTGCAATTTGCTTTTGGCCACCTTACTGGATTTATTCATGAATTGAGCATTAAAATTTGTTGCAGAATGTTGGGGTTGGAATTTAACAGCTCAAGTATATGAATGCAATGCCAATGAACCAACTTCCAATTTCATTCCTGAAAGTAATAAGTTGTTGAAATTTTTAAAATGTCAACATCTTTCTTACTTTATCAGGTTCGACCCCCCTTCTGGTTATTCCTGTGTTTCTTACTGATTTCTTAAAAATGCCCCATTGCACTCACCACATTACTACAAACTTGCACTTCCAGCAAGTTATGGCACAAGAAAAATTTGAGTTGAAGGGTGCAGAAAAAGAGTCCAGTAGGGTACATGGTGAGATGCCCTACTTCCCAAAATCTGGATCACTTTTCAGATTGGACCTTTATAGCTAAATCAAAGAAATTGTTCCGGGTAGCAAAATCAAGATCTGTACTTTCATCCTTCTACTTAAACTCCCTGAAACAGGTATACAAAACTAAATCTATTAACGAACATTCTTTTCATTCATTTGTGGGATATGGGCATCGCTGGCTGGCCAGCATTTATTGCCCATCCCTAGTTGCTAGGGGCAGTTAAGAGTCAACCACATTGTTGTGGCTCTGGAATCAGAAGTAGGCCAGACCAGATAAGGACAGCATATTTTCTTCCCTGAAAAGGACATTAGTGAATCAGATTGGTGTTTCTGACAAACAACAATGGTTTCATGGTCATCAGTAGATTCTTAATTCCCGATTTTCTTTTATTGAATTCAAATTTCACCATCTGCCGTGGCAGGATTTGAACCCGGGTCCCCTAAACATTAGTCGAGTTGCTGGATTAATAGTCTAACGATAATACCACTAGGCCATCACTTCACCAATATTAATGACAAAAGTTCTTAAATGTTGATGCACTAAAACATACTTAAATGTTACTATAAAATTGAACTATTTTTGTAAATCTATATTTTAAAAATATCTACAAATAATTACTGCCAAAATATCTAATATTTTATGATCACTATATTATATGGCAGGTCAATTATACCACGTGGTTATCCTGGACAAATTGGATAAAGGAAAAACTGAACCTTTGAGTGGCCTGACAATTTGCTGTTGCAACCTTTCCCTACCCGCCAGTTCAACCTTTTTCCTTGTTGAATCTGGTTGTGTCTTCTCCTTTGCAGACTACCTCCATGTACGGTTTTTTCCCTAACTGATCCAATCTCCTGATTACTCTCTCCCAACAAATTCCATCTCTTTCAAGATTTGGCCCAATACTCCCACCCCTGAATTTGGCCTTGTATACATGGTGAAAAATATATGACTGACAATGAGTTGTCCAATGTGTAATACACTTGTTAACCCAGTATTCAAGATTGGGCTCCTTCAGAAAGTCAGCACCTGGTATCTTACTTCCTCTTAGCATGCAAATTTTGCCATCAGTAGTTTCCCAAAATAAATCATATAAAAATGTGTTTTTCCCCTTTGAACGTACTGAGAAATTAGAACCCTTCTTGCATAAATTTACAAGTCAGCATCTTATATCCAAGTTCATTTTTCCTCTTCACATCCCTTTTCACAATGTACAGGGATTTAAAATAAGGCCTTTCATCATCTAACCACTATAACTTGATTCATCTCATGTCCGCCTAGCCGTTTCAACATTTTGTCATGCGCTTTTGCACTGGACCTTTATGTCTTCATTTAGTTTTCTCAGCAGGATATTTTTCACCTTCATTTAATGGGAAGGCAAAAAAAAATGAATGACAGTTGAAACTATTAACAACTCTTAAATGCAATAATGTGGGAATATTTTCAATAACTACTAAAGGACATCTTGTTAGTACTTCAAAGTTTGAGGTCATTTCATCTATGTATTAATTCACTATAAACATAGCTAATGGCCATTCATTTAGTTAGAATGAATTCAATATAATTTTGACATTCTACATTAAAAATAATTTCAATTATTTAATACCATTAATTAGAAGCCTTGCTAAGACACTGTATATTACATGGAATGACTAAATCTTATAAAATAGCATACCCTTCATCTCAACTGTGAATCTGGGTGCGTCAAGTAGAACTTGTACAGGAACATTCAATTCTAATAATTTGTCAATAGGTTGGTGTAAATGTTGGTCTTTGTCATCACACCATGATTTTAAATTATCAGTTCAGGATGCTATTGAAATATGGAACATAGCTCTGACTGATAGCTGGGGAAGAGACTTAGTACCAAAAGACAACACATGCTATAAATATGGTTAAAGTGCATGGTTTCATAAATCTGTACTTGCTTACAATGCCTATGATTTGAATTACTGACAAGCAGGTTCTTCAAAAATGGTTAAAAAACAAATATTCACTAAAGCAGTATAAATTTCCACATAAGGTTGGTGTTATAATGATATTGTCCTAGACCAAATTAGTAATACTCCCACAAGTAGACTGGTCTGATTGCTAAGGAGTAGCAAAGCCACAAATGGACCAAGAATCACAATTCAACTTTATTCAATAGGTATATCATATCTTTGATATTGCCCTTGTGAATTTGCTTTGTGTCATTGATAAGCCAAGGAACTAAAAAGTGATGAACATAACTAAAATCTCTGCAAAAAGGGCTCAGGCAGAAAAGATAATATAATTATAAAACAGATAGAAAGGAGGATTGTAGTTATAAAAATTGTGTTTTAGGAACTACAGGTCAAGGGAAAACTAAAAGTATGTAAAGTAATTAAACCAGGCGAGAGAAATAAGAACTGAGTAAATATTGAGAGTGTTTCTGAAAAAAAACTTGTCAAAAGGTTTTCATCTTGCACTCATCAGGACATCTGGAAGAATACAATGGAAAGGAAATCAACAACTTTATACTATACGAGAAGAGAATACGGATCAGTTGGCAAGTCATTGCAGAGCATTTCCATGGAGAATGCACCAGTTGATGGTAACTGACAGTTAACTGCTAAGCATTGTTTCAAATTTAAAGCAGGCAGTTTGACTAACTCATTTCATGTTTACATAGAAAATAGGCGCAGGAGTAGGTCATTCTGCCCTTTGAGATTGCTCCACCATTCATTATCATGGTCTTCCAACTCCCTAACCTGTTCCTGCTTTCCCCCAGATCCTTTTAGCCCCAAGAGCTATGTCTAACTCCTTCTTGAAAACTTACAATGTTTTGGCCTCAACTGCCTTTCTAGTAATGAATTCCACCGGCTCATCACTCTGGATGAAAAAATCTTTCCTCATCTCAGTCCAAAACGGTCTACCCTGTATCCTCCAACTCCGATCCCAGGTTCTGGACACCCCCACTACCAGGAATATCTTTCTTGCATCTACCTGGTTTAGTCCTGTCATAAATTTTATAGATTTCTAGTAGATATCCCCTCACTCTTCTAAACTTCAGTAAATATAATCCTAACCAACTCAATGTCAGTCCCACCATCCCAGGATTCAATCTGGTAAACATTCACTGCACTCCCTCCATAGCAACAACATCCTTCCTTAGATAAGGAAGCCAACATTCCACGTATGGTCTCACCAAGGCCCTGCATAACTGCTCCTGCGCTGGAATCTCTCTTATGAAAGCCAACATACCACTTGCCAGTTTTACCGCTGGCTGCGCCTGCAAGCTTACTTTCAACGACTCCAGATTTCATTGCACATTCCCCTCTTTCAATCTACAGCCATTCAACTAATAATCTGCCTTCTTGTTTTTGTTCCAAAGTGGATAACCTCAGTTATCCACATTGTACTGCATCTGCCATGCATTTGTCCACTCACTATCCAAGTCATACTGAAGCATCCATGTATCCTCCTCACAGCTCACTTCCCACCCAGCTGTGTCATCTGCAAATTTGGAGATATTACCTTTAGTTCCCTCATCTAAATCATTTATATGAATAGCTGGGGTCCTAGTACTGATACCTGCCTTACCCCACTAGTCACTGCTTGCCATTTGGAAAAAACTGTTTATGTCTATTCTTTGTTTTCTATTTGCCACCCAGTTTTCGATGAATCTCAATACACATGCTGTATAATTTCACGCACTAATCTCTTATGTGGATCCTTGTTGAAAGCTTCTGAAAGTCCAAACAAACTACATCCACTGCTCTCCCTTGTCAACTCTTAGTTACATCCTTGAAGAATTCCAGTAGATTTGTCAAGCATGATATCCCTTTCGTAAATCCATGCTGACTCTGTCTGATCCTGCCACTATTTTCCAAGTGCTCTGCTTTAAGAATGGACTATAGCATTTTCTCCACTACCGATGTCACACTGATTGGTCTATAATTGTGTTTTCTCTCTATCGCCTTTTTAAATAGAAGTGTTACATTAGCTACCCTCCTATCTGTAGGAACTGTTCCAGCTTCTATGGAATCTTGGAAGATGATCACCAATGCATCCACTACTTCTAGGGCAACCTCCAGAATTTAGATCATCAGGCCCTGGGGATTTATTGGCCTTCAATCGCTTCAATTTCCCCAACACCATTTCTCTAATAATACTAATTTCCTTCAGTGCCTTCTTCTCACTCTACCCTGTGGGGTTCCCCAACATTTCTGTTGCGTTGTCTCTCCTTTGTGAAGCATACATTTAGTTGGTCAGCCATTTATTTGTTCCCCATTATAAGTTCCCCTGTTTCTAACTGTAACGGACCTACATTTGTTTTCACCAATCTATTTTTTCTTCAAAAAAAAAGTCAGTTTTATGTTCCCTGCCAGCTCTCTCTCTTGTACTCTGTATCCCTTCTTAATAAATCCCTTTGCTGAATTCTAAACTATTCCCAATCCTCAGGTCTGTTGTTTTTATGGCCAATATATATGCCTCTTCCTTGGATCTAATGACGGTATTGATCTAATTTCCCTTATAAGCCATGGTATGGCCACCTTTCCCAGTTTGTGTGCTAGACAGGAATGAACAATTGTTGCGCTCTTTGAATGTTTGCCATTACTTAATGGGATGACGGTGAATAGGTAATGTTCTCCAATCCATCACAGCCAACTCATGTTTCATACTGTCGTAGTTCACTTTATTTAGATTCAGGGCACTGGTCTCAGAATCAACTACGCTACTCTCCATCTTGATGAAGAATTCTGTGTGATGATACTGTGCCTTTAAGAATAGTGTTTTAGTCATGTTTTTGGATAGGATATTTCTAGCAGTCCTTTCCATTTTATTGGTGTTTTGTCTACAACCGGCATCCTCAATTGTTACTGCAGCAGTATAATTGCTAGAATGTAAAACAATCTGGACGAATGCTGTTCTGTTGTTCCCCTGGGATCTTGCAAAGTGGGGTTTGATTGACAAGTATGGTCATGTGATGGGGTAAAGCTAGGCTTACACAGAATATTCAAGCTTAGATGTTGCTTTGAATCAAGAGAAAACAACATCTCTCTTTTCCCCTCTCTGAAGTCTGGTGACTAGGGAGCTCACAATACCAGGTTAAAGTCCAACAGGTTTATTTGGACTTTAACCTGGTGTTGAGACTTCTTACTGTATTCACCCTAGTCCAATGCCGGCATCTCCACATCATATCTAGGGAGCTGCCAGAGACTAGGTTTACACCTCTGAAATTTTGTTGTTGAGGATATATCCTTTGAATACAGAGATTGGATCTCTGTCCAGAAGTCAAGCGTCTGGAAATCTAGCATCACAAGCATCTTTGGTTCCTGTGCTAACTGGTTCAACAAAAGGGATTTATGTCTGTGGGATATTGCTTTAAATTGGAACAATGGAGATAGCTAGTTGTTAAGAATTATACTTTGTCATGTTTAAGTATTTTAATTGATAAAGTTATTCTAATTCTTTGTTATATTCCACCTGTGTTCTTAAATAAAGTTTGTTTTGATAAAAGCTTCCTAATGGGACATTCGAAACACCTTTTGCTTACGCTAATGCAAGAAGGGTTTGACGTGAGCCAAAAGAAAAAGAGGACATGGCCTAGCAAGCTACTCATTCAAGGGCAAGTAGGGATGGGCAATAAATGCTGTTAAGCAACGTCCACTCTCTCTGAAGTCAATTTCCAATACTGACAGAACATGTTATATTCTGCCTGGTTGCTACAAATCAAGTGACCAACAAATAGATCAACAGTGTTTATTGATATCAGTGTGTGTGTGTGTGTGTATGTGTATATGGGGGGGGGTTATTCTTAAACATGTAATAATCCATAAATGTTGCAAAAGTATGACAATAAATCTATTTCCAACTTAAAAGTCAAAATATACCAATCTCAAATTTTTGGTCAATGCTTCATCTCATTTTGCATATAGTTTTTAATTGCATGAATGTGCATAAAGCTGTGGAAGTTAAATGCAGGTATGGCATTTACTAACAAGCTTCAAAAAACAATGGAATCTATTCATGAGCAAAAAGCAAGATTCATACTGAATATATATAATTCAGAAGGTAGAGATCATCTATCTTCTTAACCCAATTTTATTCAGATTTATTTTCCATTCACTACTTTTCAACCGAGCAGTTCCTAACTATGAGCATTGAAAGGATAAAGCCTTTTTGAAAATCAATTCTCTTTTGTTCCAAATATCTAAATGATTTTTTGTTAAGCGAGAGAGAAAAGAGAGAAGGAACGTCACACAATGGGGAGGCAGTAGTGTAGTGGTATCATCTCTCAATTACTTATCCAGAAGCCCAGGACGAGGCTCTGGGGACCTGGGTTCAAATCCCACCATGGCAGATGGTGGGATTTGAAATCAATAAAAGTATGGAATTAATGACCATAAAACCATTTTCAATTGTCACAAAAACCCATTTGGTTCACTGATGTCCTTCAGTGAGGGATCGCTGCAGTTGTTACCTGGTCTGGCCTACACTTAACTCTAGATCTACAGCAATGCGATTGATACTAAAAGGTCCTCTGAAAATGGCCTAGCAAGCTAAGTGAAGGCTTTGAATGAAGAATCCTGTCCAAAACATTAACTTTTCCTTCAGGGGCAAGAATGGCTACAATTATATTTCCCTACCGATCTTCATTGGTTATGTAGGCTGAGCTCTTACATTGAAGACAATTTTCCAGCTGCATTCAGCAAGATGTTTGCACATTTTTACTTTATAGACTGCCAAAATGTGACCAAAAAAAAAAAGAGGATGCTTGCCCAGGTATAACTAATCTATTCTAAACTGCCCCATTAGTCTACTCTCAAAGTGACAGAAGGAGCCATGAATAGCACCATCAAGAGGCAACTGCGCAAAAATACTGAATGAGTTTCTCCATGATCACCCAGCTCTAGACCATCTTAGTCCAAATATGGACATACCACCCAAATTCCAGATGCAGAGGAGACATCAAGACAACATTTAACCAAATGTGGTACAGAAGTGCCCCGAATTCAAGTTAACAAGGATCAGGATGTCTGGCTGGATTAATTCATAACTGCTAATCATCTCAGTCCAAGACATCACAGCAGGAGTTCCTTATGGCAGTATCCTAGGTTCAACTATCATCTGCTACTTCAATGAGCATCCCTCCAAAGTCAAGAGGGGGGCCATTTGTTGCCAACTGCACCAGTGTGCCTGCTTAATTTGTAATTCTTCAAATAACAAAACGTCAAGGAACATTTGCACCACAAAACGTGTTGGGCAATGGCAATCTTACAGCACTTTGCCATTGAATGCGATCGGGAAATGGATTTCTCATTGACAAGTCTCTCAACAACTTCCTTGGGTCATCACTGATCAGAACCGAGTATGTCAGCCGATAAATGACCTGACTAACACAGCAGGTCAGAGATTTGATTAGGCATTCTGTAGTCAATGGCTCACCAGATTCCTCAGAATCTCTCTACTACCGACAAGGCATGCAAGGAGTTTATTTACCAATGTCACAAGTAGGCTTATATTAACACTGTAATGAAGTTACTCTGAAAATCCCCTAACCACCACACTCCAGCACCTGTTTGGGTACATGGGGGGAGAATTTAGCATGGCCAATGCACCTAACCAGCACCTCTTTTGGACATTGGAAGGAAACTGGAGCCTCCAGAGGAAACCCACGCAGACACGGGGAGAATGTGCAGACTCCACATGGACAGTGACCCAAACCAGGAATTGAACTTGGGCCCTGGCACTAAGGCAGCAGTGCTACCCACTGTGCCACCCATACTGTGACAGAATAACTTGCATTTGCCTGCATGAGTGCAGCTGTAATAAAACTTGAGCTCAATGCTATCCAAAAGCAGTCTACTCAATGGACACTTCATCTACTGGCATACATAGTTAGTCCCTTCACCATAACGCATATTATCTAGAGGATGTGCAGCGGAAACTTGCCACAACATATTTGCCATCTCCAAAGTCCACAACTTCAACCATCTAGAAGGATATGGACAGGAACATGGGAACATCACTTTCAAGTCACCAACAGTCCTGTCTTGAACATAGATTGATGCTACTGGGCTAAAGTAGACTGCTCAGCATTGTGGTGGGTTCACCTTTACCTCACCTGACTGCAGCAAGTCAAGGCGGCCCACCACCTTCAAGAGCAACTAACAATGTGCAATGAATGTCAGCCTTGCCAGTTATGTTCACATTATGGGAATGCTTAGAAAGGATTGCTTTGGTATAATGTATGTAGAATGCTCCACAAAAACTTGGGATAATGAAATTGAACATAATTTAGAAAACCCATTTTAGAACCATGCAATTTTAAAGAAAATTTGCTTGTGACCAATCAACTTGCATCCTTTTCATACCTGCTAGATAAGAAAAATTTCAAAATAATAATAAAAATAATTCACTTCTGATGTGATTAAGAATTATTTCAACAAACAACAAGTTACAAAGTAGTAATTATCTGGATGCATTTACACAGAAGATACCGTATTGAAACCATCAGGGAACTTCCACAATATCTTTCAAACTATTTAATATGATGCAACAAGTCCTAACCAATATTACCTGAAATAAACACACTTTGAATAGTTTTAAAGAAATATTCTTAAAAGTTTCCCCATTTACCTTCTTTCTTCTTCTTCTCTCTCTCCTCCTCCTCCCCCCCCCCCCCCCCCCAACCGAGTTGCTGCTGTGAGCTGCCCACTTTCTACCACGTGTGTTACATGGCCATCACACTGGCAGGTGTCACTTTTTGCTTTGCAAAATTTTCATGCTGACAGTTCAAAATGTCACAATACCTTTCACTACGGATCTCAATAGTTTTAAAGAAACATTCTCAAAAGTACATTCATGATTCCTCCGATGCCACAAGTCATATCAACAATTTCCATTTCTTTGGCCTAAGTGCCTCCTCCTCTTCATTATGGAAGCCCAATACCTCTACACCTCCAGCCCCCACCAGAACGGTTTGAAGGCTCTCCTCTTCTGCTCTGAATGGAGGCCCGAACAATCCCTGTCCACCACCCTTCTCCTCCGCCTGGCTAAACCAGTTTTTTCACTCAATTTTAATTTATCCTTTTAAACTTGTCTCACTTCTTGTAAATAAAAAGTGCCCAGTTATGCCTGTCTTCTTATTGGTTATGTGGAACACTCCTTGTTTCAGTCCCTCTCCCGTAACTCAATTTTCCCATTATATCAATGCCTGTATTGGTGCCATACTCTCATCTGGAAAAATCAAATCTTCTCATTTCCACCCCTCTCACCTTCCCTTCCTTGACCTCTGTCACGATTTCTGGTGATAGATCGGCTAACAATATTCATTACAAGCCCACCAACTCCCACAGCTACCTCGACTACAGGTCCTCACACCCTGCCCCCTGCAAGGATACCATCCCATTCTCCTAGTTTCTCAGCTCAGTTGCTGTTCTGATGATGCAACCTTTGAAAATAGCGCTCCTGACATGTTCCGAGTTCTTCCAGCATCCGCAGTATTTCACTTATTTGAAAAAGGCTCCCCATTTAGCCTATTTTTTTTTCCCCCAATGCATTACTGTTGTGAGTTGCCTGTTCTTCCATGTGTACAACATGGCCAAACTGACAGATGTCACTTTCTGCTTTGCAAGATCATCATCATGCAGGACAATTACTTTCAGCTCAAGGCACTTCAGTACAATACTTTCCACTACTGATCTAAAAGTTTAACAACTGTAAGATTAATTTACTGTTCCAAAAATATTCACACAGCACAAATGTCACTTGTCACACTATCAAGAAAAAGGAAAGAAATTTAACCATTTCAGTCATGAAAAAAATATTTAACTCCCACCTCACCCTCTTTCTGCAATAAAGCTAAAGATTGCTGTTGTACAAGTTGAGTTTCTGCACAGTGCAAAAATGCAGCCCCGACATGTCTCCACGAGGAAGGAAAGAAGAAGAAAAATAAGTAATTATTGGTCTATGTTGCATTCCTGGCAGCCAGCTCAACACAAACAATAAATGGATTAGGCACTGCCTTCTTGCCTGTAGAGCAAGATGATCCAAGAACATTGATGCAAATGATAACAGGTATGAATAAGGAGGGGAGAAGGAGAATACAATGCACAAAGGATCCCCAAATTTAAGTGAACAGAACAGATACAGATATTAAACTACATACCAAAATGGAATGATGCCAATTTATTTTTTAAAGAACTAAAAGCTCCATAAGCCAGTACATATTTTGGTGATTATCACAAGACTATGCCCCTTTATTTTTTAAAATATTAAATTTTTTAAAAACTGACTGGAACTTTTGAACTGAGACAGAGCAAACTACTTCAAAATGCAAGGCCACATTCGAACAATGAAAAAACAAAATCACCCTCGGGGGACTATGAAGACAGGCAGGTCAAATTTTCCCGAATATTGACAAAGGCTGATGGTGGATGGAGAGGATAGCTTTCTCTGCCATAATCACAAAAATTAAATGGCAAGCAGTAGGTCCCACAATGTCATGATGGTGGGACAGATTCTGATTTAGCCCAGCATGTGATCAACTTTGAAGATTGCAGTGTCATTTTTAAAGCACCACCGCCCAACCACCCGGAGCAGAAAATCTCAGCCAATGACTACATCAAACCTGTCACTGTGCAAGGAAGAAACAATACTGAAACAATGGCTGCACAGCCTGACACACCCAGAACCTCTTGGATGAAGTATTTCAAGGCAATGGTGTCCAGCCACATGAGAGAGTTTAAGAGTGACACAGGCAGTATCAAGAAAAAGTCTTCAACAGAGGAGTCAGGCTGAAGGCTGCTTTCTCTTCTAGAATAGCTCTGTCTCCCAAATTGAGAGGCTAACTTTGCTAGAAACAGAGATCTTGTAATAACTGCAACATCTCCAACCACACCCAAGAAACCAGCGAACTTAAATTGGTTGTAGCATTTAATATCTTCGCCTCAAGGGAAAAAAAGGGTGTTTAACCATAAATTATTTTACTTCTTAAAATTGGACTCCAATACCCTTTATTTCTGATATGGATGTGCACCTGTACATCAGCCCGAGGGCCAAATGCTTAACCTCACATTTTTATTTTGCAGGTTTTAAGGGTTAATAATCTTGTTCACTCTTTAATTCAAGAAAAACTCATTTGAATGGCTTCTTATTACTCGCAGCTTGAATTGTTAAATATATTCCTGAGCAGATTGAATAGAGTGGAGCCAGTTCACCCCTTCACACCTGGTGGCAGCAATATAGCCTAGGAACATCCAAGATTCAATACTAACTTAGCTTCAACCATGGAAGCGATGTTCAACTAGACTAGATGGTGTGAACTTTGGCCAAGTACAAGATTCAGTTTGGTCATGAAATTCCCTAGAGTCAAACAGTTTGCTGACACTCATATGGAGATTACCCAATTTGGGGAACGTACCAAAGGTCAGCTAATTTCATGGGATGATAGACCATTATAAATTAGAGTGGCTGAATTCAATGCCAAATCAAGTTTTTAAAAAACAAAGCGAGCAAAAGAAAATGGGATTCAAGAAAGAGAAATAAAAGGGAATGTTAAAAAAAAAAACATTTTAGAATCTCCAACAATCACCAGGTGAGACTTCATAAACTTGTTTGGATGTACATTTATTAAAAGGGCACCGGACAAGACTTCTGGAGTATATTTAGTTATCAATTACACAAATGTAACAACTTCTTAGCATTCAATGCACGTCAAAGGCAGACAGAAAGAGATGCCATTTTTGTAAAGGCAAAGGCAGTGACAATTTTTCGATTTCTGCATTTATACTATCAGTCTCATGATTTTGACAACATATCACCAATATATTTTATGCATCAGTATTCACAAAGGAGAAGGATGTGGTGGATGGTGAGTGTAGAGGATGTTGACATTCTAGGACATGATAAAAAGGGAGGTGGTTTCGAAAAACATTAAGGTGGACAAGTCCCCAGGACCAGATAGGGTCTATCCCAGAATACTGAGAGAGGCGAGGGAAGAAATTGCTGAGGCCTTGGCCAAAATCTTTGTATCCTCTTTAGCCATGGGCGAGGTACCAGAGGATTGAGTAGCAGCTAATATTGTTCCTCTGTTTAAGAAGGGCAGAAGAGACAATCTGGGAAATGACAGACCTGTGAGCCTTACATCACTGGTGGGGAAATTATTGGGGAAGATTCTTATGGATGGGATATACTCACACCTGGAAGAGAATAGGCTTATTAGCAATAGGCAGCATGGTTTTGTAAAGGGGTGGGCATGTCTCAAACTTGATTGAGTTCTTTGAGGAAGTGACAAAAAAAAATGACTAGGGCAGGTCAGTGGATGCCTTCAATAAAAGGTTCCTCATGGCAGGCTGTGTACAACTCTGGTTGCTACACTATCGGAAGGATGATGATGCATTGGAAAGGGTGCAGGAGAGATTTGCCTGGTTTGGAGGATATAGATGAAGAAGAAACGTTGAACAAACTTGGATTGTTTTAATTGGAGCGGAGGAGGATGAGGGGGGAACTTGATTAAGGTTTACAAAGATTATGACAGGCTTGGATAGAGTCTTTTTCCCCAGGGTCGAAGGGTCAATTACTCGGGGGCATAGGTTGAAAATGAGGGGAGTTTAAAAGAGATGCAAGGGGCAAGTTTTTCCACACAGAGGGTGCTGAATGCCTGGAACACGCTGCCCAGGGAGGTGGTGGTGGAGGAAGCAGATTCTATAACAACATTCAAGAGGCATCTGGATAGATACATAAATAGGCAGGGTATAGGAGGGATACGGACCACATAGAGGCATGAAGATATTGAATTAGAGACATCTGTGTTGGCACAGACTTGGTGGGCTGAAGGGCCTGTTCCTGTGCTATACTGTTCTTTGTTCCAAATGCAATTCAAGCTGAGCATGAATTGGCAGTTACCGACAGATAACACCAATGACTGGAACAAGTGAGCCTTCCGAGATTTTCTTTCACGCTGGAGCATGATGATCAAAACAACAAATACTAACCAGATCAGTTGCAACAAGACTGAATTCAAAACCATCAAGAAACAAGCAAGAAAAAAAAAATCCAACAATGTAGTTAAGTACAAGAGCAGATTTAAATGCTCCAGATTTACTAAATCTAGTGAAACAGCTTTTCTCATTCGGAGGATGATTGAAATCACAAACAATTGATAAAAATAAATCAATCCTGTTCAACTCAATGGTCTCTATCAAAATGGCATAGCAGAAATGGACTTCTGGCAGGGAATATCCAGCAGCTAACATTTTGTACAACTTTAATCTGCACAATGATTAAATCCATTGAAAGTTGCAGTTTGGTGTTAAAAGTTCCACTTGAATGATTGTGCGTAAAAAAAAATCATTAAGTAATTAAAATAATAGGCGCCAGATATCTTGGACATAATTCATATCCCTGTTAAGGTGCATCCAAATTTTTTTTTTTTTTAAAAAGGTGCTTTATGTTGGCCTACAATTGTCCAGTAGATCTGTACTTTTGTTATCAAAATTTCTATATACTACGTAGAATATCTCAGTCACTTGAAATACTAGTTTCAAAAATTGCCCATCATTCAATAGTGGCTTTTATTCACACCATTCCTTAGTTTGCCACCAACTCAACTCCTGTCCCGAGCAAATGTACGAGGTCGAACCACACTGTTTGCAACGTTGATGACTAAGGGATGAGTTTCTAACCACGTATCTGCAGCATCATTTAGACTGTCAATTTCCAGCTCTGCATCATGGCCTTTTTCTGGCCCTGCCTCAGTGAATCTGGTACTCATAACCTCATCCATGCTAGTCTCCCAAATTCTACCTTCCCTAAACTGGAAGTCATCCGAAACTCTAATGTCAATGTCCTAACTGGCATTAAATTTCCACCTAACTCGTTTCCACTTGAGATGATCAATGACTTCAAAAAGGAAATTGGATGGGCACTTAATGGAAATTAACATGCAGGGCAATGGAGCTGGCTAGACTGCAATGGACTGAGTGGACTCCTTCTGTGCTGGAATCACCACATCCATCACCCCTTAGCTATATTTGCTGACCTACACAAGTTTCCCATTAAGCAACACCTTAATTTTAAAATTTTCATCCTTATTTTCAAACTCTCTATGTCCTGGTCTCTTGCTATCCATGTAATATTCTCCTGTTGCAACTTGGAGTGATGTGCCCTCATCTAATTCTGACTGCCTAAACATCTCCAACTTAATTTGCTTCACTATTGGTGGCAGTGCCTTACGCTGCGTAGGCCCCAACATCTGGAATTCCCTCCATAAGCATTTCATTCCTCCTTACTTATTTAACCAAAGTTTTGGTCATCTTCCTTAATATACCATTATGTAGTTTGACATCAGGTTTTGATAATAATCCACCTGCAAAGTGACTTGGGAAGCTTTGTTAAAAGTGCTATATGAATAAAAGTCAACAGCTCAAAAATTCCTGTATAAATGAAACACTGATCCTTCGATCAGAACATATGGAATCACTTTGTGAACTGGAAACAGAAGGTAGTCAAGATGGAGGTAAGGAATTTATTTTCTCAGAGGATCATTCATCTTTGGATTGCTCTTCTACGTTGAATACATTTGAGACTGGAATTATACTTCAAGGCAGTAAAGGGTTGGAAGGCAAGGGAGCAGAGATAGGGCCATAAACAGATCAGCCATGATCTTATTGAATGGGAGCGCAGACTTGATGATTGAATGGCGTACTCCTATTTATGGTGTTATGACAAAACAGAAATACTTAACTGCAATACTGTTTGGTTTTCTATAAATTATCAACTACTTATTTTTACATGTCCCTTGGGATATCTGGCCCACCAGTTCCTGAACAGCCTACTTTAAAAACTCTGTTGAACATCCGCCATGTTGTTCATTGGGAGATATTTACTCTATTGCAAAAGAAGTTTGTGATATTATCCCCCACAGCCCCATCTTTATTATATGAAATAAAATTCATGCCAGATAGATCATTGCACAATGTTTATGAACATAGAAAATCTCATGAGTCACTTTGCTGGGTGACGTGTACCCTTTATGTCAACCTTTGCTGCTACACCTACTCAATTCCAAGTAAAAACATTTAGCATTGGGATGAAGAGTATACATTTAGATAGATGACGACCACAGTCAAAACGATTTTGTTACAAACTCATTCTGACCAAAATACAGAAATTTATCTTGATGGAACAGAGGTCCAGTAGAAAACAGATTGGAAGTTTTAACAACGCTGGTTGCAAACAATAAGCTTTCTTCAAGGTATATAATAGTGAAGAATTTCAGAGGTCAAGTATTAAAAGAAAATATCAAATCAATTTCGATCTTTAACCAAATTCCCCTGCAGGAGACAGAAATTTCAGTGCAATATTTCAAACGTGTAGGTACCCAGAGAAGGTTGCAATGAGATTCTACTCTTTTTTTTCCTGGGTTTCTGAGTACGGAAACCATTTCACTCAAAAAAATTAAGACGTAGACCAAGCGATCTCGCTCAGCAGGTACGAACTCACGGTGACGACGTTACCGTTTAATTGTAGACTAGATAAAAGTTAGCAATATAAATAAGAAATTATAATTGCAAAATAAATCATTGTATTTCGCTCAAAGTAACGTCAACCGTTAACTGACACAATGCTATTTTTTTTAATCCAAACTGTAAGTAAAGTCAAAACCGTTTGTGAGTGCAGATGTGCACAATCCTACTCATTTGCGCGAAAAATAGAAACAAAGATAATCATGTCAAACTGAAGCTTTCCACATCCCTGAACAGGGGCGGGCAGGTGTGAGGGTGTCTCGGAGGACTCGCTAGAGTTAATAGCAATTTTCTTTAACTCGTTACCTTCTTCATTACTCCTCTCCTGGCAGGCTGCGGTGATGGGGCTGGGGCAGAGGCTGCGGATTCGTGTCGGCACACAATCTTTACAGAACGTATGGAGACATGGCAGCAATCTGGGCTCGCGATTTGTAAACTCCGATTTGCAAACCAGGCAGATCTTGAGCAGATTGTAGTCGTCCTTTGTAGAGTTACTCTTCCATTCGTTCTCGGCTTCATTGCTGATCACACTGTCCGCACCACTTTGGTCCATATTCCCCCCCCCGCTCCTTGCCAAGCAAACGTTTGACCCTTTTCACCACCCCCTACGCGCAGTTGGAGGATCCCTAGATGGCAGTGATGTGAAGTGTTGCTCTTTTAAATTACATCATTCCCCGAGAGAAAAGGAAAACGAGTCAAACCGTGAAAAAGGCGAAGTATGCGGGTTGTTAAGCTTCACACTGAAGCTCATTCTGTCACTGCGTTTTCAAGGTCTTAATAAAATCGACTTCTAACGTCATGTCAGCTCCTGGGACTGGTTGAATGTGAATGACGTACTCGATCGGTAATAGGCAAATGAACTGCAGCTCAGTAAATAGCAATTAAAGCACACAAGTGTTATCAGGCTTTTAAGGTCCGCAGATAAAAGCTGTGACATTCGAAATGAAGCGATCAATAAATAGTGTCAAAAATAAAGAAGCGCAATTCTTTATTTAAAATTGGACCCCTGGACTGTTGTAAATAAAAGTTTGTTGGACAAATATTTATTTGTTTGTTTTGTGATTGGGAAATGGAAAATTCATTTTCTACAGTTTTGTTTGTCAAGTGATTTTTTTTTGTGATAAGCAGGATTTCTTTGGAGGTGAAGGGATCAAGGTGTGGTCGCCACAACAATGCCAGGCAATCATAGAATCCCTACGGTGCAGAAGCAATGACCAACTCCAACAAGAGAGGATCTAACCATCACCTCCTGACATTCAATGGCATCATCATTGATGAATTTGCCACTATCAACATCCTGGGGGCTTAAACATTGAACATAAACTGAACTGGACCAACCATACAAATACTGTGGCTGCAAGAACAAATCAGAAGCTGGGAATTATGTGGCAAGTAACTCATATCCTGACCCCACAAAGCTTGTCAACCATCTAGTAAGCACAAGTTTGGAATGTGATCAAATCCTCTCCACTTTCCTGATGAGCACAACTCCAATAATACTCAAGAAGAGCGAAGAGGGAGCATGAAAAAACACTGGCAGGTAAAATAAAGGAAAATCCAAAGGTGTTTTATTAAAGTATAAGAGCTAGAAATTGGCAATATATTAGGCAGGAGGATGACTTGGGAAAGAGTAGGGCCTATTAGGGACCAATGTGGTAATTTGAAGATGTAGGTGAGGTTTTGAAGGAGTACTTTGCATCTGTGTTCACCGTGGAGGATGATGTAGGTATAAAGATTGGGAAGGGGCATTGTGATTTACTTGAACATCTTAACATTGAAAGGGAGGAGGTATTCATCATTTTACTGAGCTAAAAGTGGATAAATCCCCAGGCCCAGATGAGATGTATCCCAGGCTGATGTGAGAGGCAAGAGATTGCAGCTGCTCTGATGCTCTGGATATTCAAATCTTCCCTGGCCACAGGAGAGGTGCCAGAGCACAGCTAATGTGGTACCACTATTCAAGAAGAGAAGTAGGGAAAAACCAGGAAATTATAGGCCAGTGAGTCTAACCTCAGTGGTAGGGAAACTATTGGAAAAAAATTTGAGGGACAGAATTAATTTCCACTTGGAGAAGCAAGGGAGATCATGTCTTACAAATTTGATTGAATTTTTCAAGGACTGGACTGAGTGCGTCGATGAGGGTAGTGCAGTTGATGTAGTCTACATGGACTTTATTAAGGCTTTTGTCAAGGTCCCACATGGGAGGCTGATGAAGAAGTTAAGAACTAATGGGAATCCAGGATAATTTGGCAAACTGGATCCAGAATTGGCTTAGCGGCAGAGGGTGTTGGTTAAATGTTGTTTTTTTGACAGGAATCCTGTCATAAAAACAAGCCTGCTGGGATCAGTGCTGAGTCCCTTGTTTGCTGTGTACAGTAATGATCCAGAAAGGAATTTGGAGTAAATTCACAGATTACAAAAATAGGTGGTGTGGTAAATAGTGAGGAGCAAAGCCTTAGATTATAGAATTATATAGATAGATAGGCTGGTTAGATGGGCAGAACAGTAGCAAATGAAATTTAACCCTGAAAAGTATGAGGTCATGCATTTTAGGAGGACTAACTAAGCAAGGGAAAATACAATGAATGGTCAGTCCCTAGGAAGTACAGAGGATCAGAGGAACCTTGGTGTGCATGTCCACAGATCTCTGAAGACAGCAGGACAGGTAGATAAGGTGGTTAAGAAGGCATTTGGGATGCTTGCCTTTATTAACATTGAATATAAGAGGAGGGAGGTTATGATGGAGCTGTATAAAACACTGCTTAGGCCACAGCTGGAATACTATGTGCAGTTCTGGTCACCACACTATAGGAAGGAAGTGATTGCACTAGAGAAGGTGCAGAGGAGATTCACCAGGGTGTTGCCTGGGCTGGAGCGTTTCAGCTATCAAGAGAGACTGTTTAGGTTGGGGTTGTTTTCCTTGGAGCAGAGAAGGCTGAGGGGGTCCTGATTGAGGTATATAAAATTATGAGGACTCTAGCCACAGCAGTCTGTGGCAAGGAGTTCCAAAGACTCACAACTCTGAGAGAAGAAATTCTTCTTCATCTGAGTTTTCAATTGGCACCCCTTTATTCTGAGATTATCCCTTCTGGTCCTAGACTAACCCATAAGGGGAAACATCCTCTCAGCATTGAAAAGGACAAGAAAAAAAGAGTTCCACAGAGAACCAACTAGAAAAAGACTTAATCTCAGAGGGACATAGATACAGGCATCTAAAAACAGTTACTGGTCTGCTGTAAAGAAAATAGGCAGCTAAAAGTGCCACACCTGCAGAATAGAAGTAAGGAAATTTCTTTCCTCTTTGTAAACTCTGATTCCACCCACTAAGCTCACCATTTAAAGCAAACTCTGGCAAATCGACAGTGAAAGCCTTTGCAGCTGCAGAAACAACTCTTCAATCTCAGGACCTTCATTTCAGAAAATGCACCACTTCAACTTCAAAATATATGGGTGCCAATTTTCAGCCTACCTTAGCCATCAGCCAGAATCATGATGCAGGCACAAAATACGGCAAGAATCGGGAAACACAATTCTCATCGGTGTTTTCCATTTTTCCAGTCTCTCACCGGTGACATAACGGAAATCCCGCCACAGAATGTCAGGAACCTCATTTAAATACATTAGCACCTTATTAGCAAGTCTCCCCACCAGAAATTCCCTCCTCAATGAATATTTTTTTAATAAGCTGATCTCTTTCAGGCATCCTCTTCAGTCTAGTCGGACCTGGGTTCGATTCCCAGCTTGGGTCACTGTCTGGGTGGAGTCTGCACGTTCTCCTCATGTCTGCGCGGGTTTCCTCCGGGTGCTCGAGTTTCCTCCCACAGTCCGAAAGACGTGCTGGTTAGGTGCATTGGCCATGCTAAATTCTCCCTCAGTGTACCTGAACAGGTGCCGGAATGTGGCGACTAGAGGATTCTCACAGTAACTTCATTGCAGTGTTAATGTAAGCCTACTTGTGACTAATAAATACATTTTAACTTTACCTGAGCTGACTGCTAAGTGATTAGGATCAACTTCCTGCTGATTCCTCCTAGTAAGAAGTTTAACAACACCAGGTTAAAGTCCAACAGGTTTATTTGGTAGCAAAAGATTCCTCCTATGGCCAGCCCTTCTTACTTTGTGGGCTAGATTTTTCAGCCCTTCCCACTGGCAGGATCTTCCAGACCCTCCGAAGAAAATCTTTCTGCGGCGGGTTCCCCAGCAAACAAAACAAATGATCATTCACTTTAGCATGACTGGAAGATTCCTGCTGTAGCCAATGGCAAGCCACCTCCACCATCAGAAAACCTACCATATGGGGGTGGGGCAGGGAAGGGGTGGTGAAAAATCCAGCCAGCATCTCCAGCAATGTAGCTTGCGAGCTGCAGATATTTACTGTAGCAATCTTTCTTCTAAGGGTCAGGCAGGCTCAAAACATTGGCTCTATTCTCTCCCCACAAATGTTGTCAGGCTTGCTGAGATTTTCCAGCATTTTCTGTTTTTGTTTAATCCGCAGCCCACGAGAGCTGAGGGAATGAGGGTACCATCTAAGGATGAAGTTGACTGCAAATTTCAGTCTTCACATGCATCAGGTGTGCCTCGCCTGCCACAAGATATGCCAGTTGCCTCATCAGCTTCCTGACCCTTCCTTGATGAGTCAATTGTGTCAAATTAGTCAGCCTTGCACTGTATGCGTTTGCCACGGATTTGCATCCAATTATTAACCCTTTGAAGGCCATCATGAAACTGCATCCCACTAATTGGATGCAGATGAAAGCCTGACCACCCATGCACAATTCTCTGTGGGGCAGTGGGAAAACACAACCATGCGAAACGTGTTTGGAAACTATGGCATAGACATTGGGACTCATCTGAACAATGCCTGGGACTGTCTCCGGAGTTCGATATGGAGGCCACCAGCAACCCTGGACCTTGGAACACCACAGCAGTGGGTGGGGGAGCATCGGCAGGTGGATCTTCCAGATTCAGTCCTGGAGTACATCCATCTTTCAGTCTCAGAATGTTCCTGGAGATCCATCTTCATTTTCAGGAGGTTCACCTTCTTTCTTCAATAGTGGGTCAGTGATGTTGGACACCTTTTCAACATGGCACCCAGATAGGATGGAGGACTACATGCCACAGAAAATAGTGCACAACCCCCGGGTGCTTAATTAATGACGTCAGATTGGAAGATTTGGTGTGTTTTCCAGCCAGCCTCCTCAACGGGAAACACTCCACATTGCCACCCCACCAAAGGAATTAGTACAAGGATGGGAGAATTGCGCCCTATTTCTCATTCCACAGTAAAAAAAAATGCACACACACATACAAACACAATGTTCACCTGTAACTTTGAGGAATTTCATTAAATATGGCCAGTCTCATTTCAGCTCCACCTATTTGAGGAGGGCCTTATCATCCTTATCCCTGAAGTTTAGGTGCTTTTTATTTACCTTTCCTGATTTCGCAACATAAATGTGGAATGGAGATGCACTGGCATTGTTAATTACTTTTAGCAGGATTTTAAAACATTTTTAACAAAAGTAAACTCTTAAAATTGATGTAAAATAGTTTCCAAACAGACAACTCACTTACCTCCTTTTTTGTAGCGTCATGCCGTAGGCCTGCAGAGTAAGCCATTGACTGTATGGCAAACAAGATTCCTGAATCATCATTGTACTTACTGTGTCATAGACAAATTGATTTTCCAGGATTCTTTGGTGCAAAAGTATAGTTTTAAAAGATCAGTAATGCTTCTGAATGATTTATGCCATTCATCTTATATTGTGCAGTTACAGGAACTTCCAAGCCAATACACTTTACTGATTCATGCTACTCTATAGAAAAAAAATTTAATGTACTATTATACTGAGTCACCATGAAATAGTTCATTTGTGTAATTGCTGTATGCAAATTTGGAAAAATGTAATACAATTATGGTTATCCCTATTAAAATAATAATGTCCACTCCAAGTTTTAAAGATAGGACTTAGTGTCTTTTTAATTACTTATGGAAAATAATAATATTGCCCTTGTCATACAGAGAGGGCAACCTGCAGCTAGAAATGTCCTTCCAATTCTCTGTTAAATTACAACTTTGTATAATCTCACATAATCAAAACAGTCGATCATCAGTTTATGTTTGTTATTGCTGAAATATTGAATAATTGCCCTCATTGTAGCTATTATGCATCAAATTAATGTGATAAAACTGATGAGCAGTTTGCAACGAGTAGAAGCTGAAGATGAAAACAATCAGCAAAACAGGCAACTAATATTTTTTCATCTATAAAGTGCATAGGAAATCTTGAGAAAAAAAATATTGAGCTACTGATCTGGAGCTATGCCCGACGTTGAAAGCACAGATCCAGACAGCTATAACAAACTAATTGTTGTTCATCTTCAAATCATGGCTGGAATTTTACTATCCCACCCACCACAGGAATCGGAGTAAACGAGGGGCGGACCATGAAAAGGTCCATTGACCTCGGGCAGGATTTTACGGTTTCAAGATGAGCGAGGCCGTAAAATCCTGTCCCATATATTTTATTTTCCTATTTGTTAAATTTTATATCAATTGTTAGATAGTTTTAAACTTTGTATTTAACACTACAGTGATAGTGAATGCCTGTTATTGATGATACAGCTTTGTTATGGTCCAGTTAGGAACCAGTAATGTTTTGTTTAAAGCAGACAAAGTGTCAAATCCCAATTACCAATTAGGAGAATAAAGCAATAAGATTCCACAGTTTCAAACAAATAAAATAAAACTTTACTACACAAAGTCAGAAAGGTAAAATAGTCTGTAATATCCATTTTATACTCTAACATTCAGAATTAACATTAATATGAGATAAATATGAATTAACAAGCAAAACATGGTTCCCTTCTCCATCACTTCATTATGGTTTTCAAAGTCTAATTTTTCTGCCAGTGTCTTCAATTAACCTTTGTTAACTGTTCTAAGGCACTAGGAAACAGGTCTTCTCTTGCTGGAAATGCCTGAGCGTTAAAAGTAGCCATGTTAACTTTGCACTAAATACAGCAAAGTAAATGTGAAATCTTAAACTCTGGAAAATTCCAGACTACCCATTTGACAGCCTCTGGGTTTCAATCACACAAGAGCCCAAAATTTGATATGATCCCGATAGAGACTAATGATAACTTTTAAAGAGAGATGAAGATCCCAGATGAGCAACTGAATTACAAATGACAAGATTTCACATTTTAAGACTTTTCTTCTAACAAGCAAACTAAAATCACATAATTCAAACATTATTTAACAGCTAACTAATACATCAAACTACAAAAAGGTACTTTTGCATTAACTAACTAAAGCAACTAACAAGATACATTTTAGAACTTCTTTCACTGTGCTTTGCACTTCTAGCAGATGACTAGCATTAGAAAAATCAATCCCAGGTTACTCACAACTTTCCATCAAATTTATTTCTCTGCCATGTCAGGTCAAATCTTCCAGTGGCCTTTGAAAATTGTTCCAGTCAGGCTGAGTATTTGTCTATTGATGGTGTAGTTTTCATTTATTAGGAAATGACTTGACTGAGGATAAGGTAGCCATTTCCAGTGATTTTGGAAAAACCCATTGAAACTGTGGAAACTGAAGCTGTACAAGAAAACATGGGTTGAATAAAAGAATTCATGACTTGCTGTAACCTTGCTGTGAAAATTACTATTTTGACTAATGATGTGTCCAAAGAATCAGAAACTTAGGCTTTTAATCATAAAAGGATATTGGACCATTGTGTTGAAAGGAAAGAGTTAACGGTAGTTGAAGATTAGGCAAAGCCATCTTAAGTAAAAATGTAAAGCATAAACAAAGTGTGGCAAAGCAAATAGTAATAGTACTCAAAGCTAAAGACGGAACAAAGACAAGGAATATTTTGAAAGAAAATGAAACAGCTGAATTCACTGCTGACACAATAGAACAGTGGTTCCCAACCTTTTCAGTAACATGGCATACTTCAATGAGCCAAACAATTCCACGGCACACCCACTTTTTTCAGCTGTATTGATTGCTCAGAAATGTCACATTTATTTTGGTTAAGATCGTACAACATATGGTCTTACAAACATAGATTTGCAACATAGTGCATACAACAAGCTAAATAAGGATCAAATGCATTAATGTTTCAAATCCACCACAGAACACAGGTGCATTTTCAAAATCTGCTCAACTCAACTTTATTTCTAACTATTCATAGCCCTAAATCTGTTCCACGCGCAGCATTTGGTTCAGGTGTCTAAATTCGTCTTTTCACGTTATGAATTTCATACTTGTTTCAATATTTTTTAAAATACAAATTTTATTAAATAATTGAAGCGATAAACAATTGAAATTCAATGAATCAGAGCAAAAAACAAAGTACAGCAAATAACAACTTACCAGGTTAGTGCGAAACATGGGGCTGCTAATTTGGATACGGTCAATTTAGCTGTGTCTGCTGGCTTGTTTTGTCTTGTTTTACTATCAATAAAAAAGCACGCGAACATCATTACTTGGTTTCTATGGTGACTTGTAAAAACTATCATGTCATCTCAATTTCACCCTTTGGTCACCTGTGTTTAGAATGTTCACGTTTTAGAATCAAAAGACTGATATCTCACTTCTAAAGTATTTGATGATTAATTTTACGAGTTTTATGAGTTGTAATTTTGGTTGGATTAAATATTGTTTAAGATGAAAAAATGGGCAGGATTCTCTGGCTGTTCACACTTGTGGGATTCTCCCATCCCACTCCAGTGAACAGAGATTTGGTTGAGCATCAAATTGTCTGTCCTCTCTGGCAACGACTGCGGGCCGTGAACAGCCAGAGAATTCCAGCCAATATGTTTGTTTGATCTATATTGATTTTTATTGCTTTTGTATAAAATTTCATGGCACACTTGGACAGTTCTCACAGCACACCAGTGTCTTCTCAGAAAGAAATCAGACAATGTTCATACACAATTTAACTAGGTTGGTAGGGAGATGGGAATCTGAGAGGGAGCTCAGTTTGGAGGGAAGCAAAACTGGCACAGGAAGTAGAAAAGTAGTGAAATAGGTAGGCATACGAAGCGAAGGCAAGCACCAGTTGCTCAAGGCTGCACTGGACAGCAGGAACAGTGAGTGTTGGTAAGCCTTGATACGCAGGAAGACTATGGATGTTGGAAGAAATTGAGGGTCCAGGGAGGGGTTGGCTAGTGGGGGGACAAGGGGTACCTGCTAAGGTCATAGCTGATGACACCAGTGCAGAGGCCCAACACCAAGGCAGCAACCCAGGACAATGAGGCCCACTATGCCACCAGGAACATCTTCTCAAGATGCAGTTTCACTGTATGGACCACTGTAGTGGCACTCCAATACAGCCCCCAGAGGGTCACGTAGATCATGATCACATGCTGTGTCCTCCACAACCTGAAACAGCAGCAGGCCAACATGATAGAGAAGGAAGATACAGCTCTTTGGAAGAGGATGAGGACCAGAATGGGGGCGAAGAGGAGGACCCACAGGACAGTGGACAGGCAGCAGCCAGGGTCCGACATGTCTGGAGGACAAGGGAGGCCCTCATGGCGTCCAGATTTACCAACTCGGAGGCTCTTTGACCAGCAGCTCTATCCACTCCATCCCCTTACCCTCAAACCCTGCCTTGACCGATCCTTTGTTCATCCTTTCCCATTACCCTTGTTCCCCCCTTGCCAGGACACTGGTCTCCCCCCCTTCCTCCAAACCTTGTCACTCCTTCCCACGACTGGTGCTCCCCCTCCCCACTCCAAGGGTCAACATTGCATCACACCAGGGTAATGGGCCTGGGTTGAGAGTATTGTGAGGAATTTTCAGTCAGGGAACAGGGTTCCCTGGTTGTGTGGTGGTCCCCCCCCCCCCCCCCCCCCCGACATTAGCTGGACGAAAAGGTATGTAGGGAAAACTCCTTGGTGTCACTGCTCAGATCCCTGCTGCTTGTGTGCCAACCCGCGTCAGTGAGAACAAATGTAATAGGCTGAGCTAGTTAATAAACGTTGAGGTGGGTTGTATATGTATTTTGTGTGTTTAAAATAGTCAAAAACAGCTGGGCATTGTGAACGCGCATAACCTTGTTACGGGAGGGCAGTTAAAGAGAGATGAATATCTGTGAGTAGACAATAGTATCAATATTCATCGGAGTTCAGTTCCGATTGTTAACAGGCTATCAACACTTATCAGAGTTTACATCCGGTTGTATTGTAACATGAACTTGACTGTACAATCATTAATATGAGATGGGAAGTTTCTGCTGCATTGTTAGCCATAGCAATGAATGAAACTGTCTTACTATAAAAACTGGATACATGCTTGTAGTCATCAGCTGTGACTCTGGTGTAATCCACATCTCTCATTGCAATGATAATAAAATCAACTGTGTCTTCGCCTCCAGCTGGGGTTTCGTGGCTTTCTCTTGTTTTCTCCAAGCCACACTAATTCAACAGGAAGCCTTCAGCAAATTAATAGACCCCAAAAAGCATAATTGAAGCATAAATCTCCACAACAGCAGTGTCAGTGGGTCTCTTCTCAAGGCAGGAGGGTGATGTCGACTCACTGTGTTGAAAGCAGTGGTGCTCCTCAGATTCTGCTGAAGTCTGACTCCTGTCTTTCTGATGACAGACCTCTGACCTCCTGGCTCATGCTTGAGTGTGCAACAGGGGCAATTTCTTTTGGGCCACAGCTAAAGGGTTGGGGGGGGACAAGATTTGGGCTCATAGACTGGTGATGCTGTCATATCAGGATGCCTGAGACTGGTGGTCTCACAGTCTCTCACTTCTGGGTGAGGATGGAGGGCTTGTGGGAAGTGCAGAGGTCTGATGGGGAGATAACCCACTTCCCTTGTGAGAAAGCAGTGAGAGAGAGGCTTCTCAGTTTTGAGCTGCAGGTTTCTTTAATTGTGATTATTTACACAGATAGAATCCCCACTAATGTTTTAAAATGTGGTCGAGAGGCACTCTCAACAAGAATCCACAACCTCATCACCCTTTTCTCTCTAACTATATCTGTCTGCCTTTACCCATGCCTACTTAGTTGTCCTCTATCTTAATCTTATGTGTCCTACCGCTCCTTCAAGGTGTCTCCCCAAAAGTGGAGGCGTCCTGCTGCATTCTGTGCCCTCTGACCTGTGATGCCCTAGGCGGGTGCCATTTGGAGGAGCTGGACCTGGAGGGCTGACTTTCAGGTGTCACAGGTGTCACTGTCTCACCCTGTTCTGCCCACTGGCCACGAGATGCACCAGAGTCAAGAGAGAGGATTCAGATAGGACGGAGACTGCTGGGATCTCCCTGGTGGACAGTACAGCACTTCAGCACTTCCTTCTCCCTCTGGGTGCTTGCTGGTCCCTGGGTTACTCCATAGGATGGAGGGGCAGCTGGAGGGAACTCAGGGATGTGGCTAAACACCAAATTTTATTTTCTCAATGGCAGCGGTGGCGCAGTGTGAACAGCCAGAGAATTTCGGCTGATGCATTGAAGAACCAAGGAGGGGCTAGGCTGTTTCAGATTCAATATTGTGTAATGAGAAAGGGCTAATTAATAACCTTGCTGTAAAGTAACATTTTTGGAAATAGTGATCATAATATGAAGAATTTTACATTATGTTTGAAAGTGATAGGGACTTAAATTTGAACAAAGGAAATTATAAAGGTATGAGAGGCAAGTTAGCTAAGGTGGATTGGGAAAACACATTAATAAATTGGATGGCTAGTATTTAAAGTTTATTTATTAGTGTCACAAGTAGTCTTACATTAACACTGCAATGAAGTTACTGTGAAAATCCCCTAGTTGCCACACTTCGGTACCTGTTCAGGTACACTGAGGGAGAATTTAGCATGGCCAGTGCACCTAACGAGCACATCTTTTGGACTGTGGGAGGAAACCGGAGCACTTGGAGGAAATCCCTACAGTCAAGAGTAGAACATGCAGACTTAGAACAGACAGTGACCCAAGCCGGGAATCGAACCGGGCCCCTAGCACTGTGAGGCAGCCGTGCTAACCACTGCGCCACTGTGCCATCCTATAAGGAAGTATTACATGGTCAAAACCAATATATGTGCCTCTAAAACACAAAAGCTTAACAGAAAAGTTAAATAAACTGTTGCTGACAAAAGATGTTAAAGATTGCAGTAGTTTATAAGATTGCCAAAAAAGTCCAAGGATTTGGAGCAATTCAGAATTCAGCAAAGGAGGAAACTGAAAAAGAAAAGGAAAAGAGAATATTAATGCAAGTTAGCACAAAACATAAAGGCAGACTGTAAAAGCTTCTTTAGCTATATAAAAAAGAAAAGATTAGCAAGGACAAATGTGGGTCCATTATAGGCAGAGACAGGAGAATTCATAATGGAAAGCAGGGAAATGGAAAAATTAAACAATTACTTTGTGTCTGTCTTCACAGAGGAAGATATAGAAAATCTCTCAGAGAATCTGGAAATTAAGGGGATTGTGAAAGAAATTAGTTGTAATAAAGAGGTAATACTCAAAAAAATTAATTGGATTGAAGGCTGATAAATCTCCTGGGTCAAATGAGCTACATTCCAGAGTGGCCATAGAGATAGTGGTTGCAGTGGTAATTATCTTTAAAAATCCTATAAATGCTGGCAAGGTTTCTGCAGACTGGAAAGTAGCAAATGTTACCCCACTATTCAATAAAGGTGGGAAATAGAAAACTGAAAACCACAGATCTGTTAGTTTGACAGATAGCAGGGAAAATGTTAGAATCTATTGTAAAGGATGTAAAACTGGACAGTTAGAAAATAATGAGATAATTAGGCAGAGCCAACATGGATTTATGAAAGGAAAATCCTGTTTGACAAACTTGTTGGGAGCTTTTTGAGGATGATACATGTAGCATAGAACGAGTGGATATGGTGTATTTGGAATTTCAGAAGGCTCTTGATAGGGTCCCACAGAGGAGGTTAGTAAACAAAATTAAATTCTTAGGATGGCAGGCTGTTACTAGTGGGGTACCACAAACTAGGACCACAGCTATCCACACTCTATATAAATGATTTAGATGTGGGGAACAAAATGTAATATCTTTACATTTGCTAATGATGTAAAACTAATGACTGTAAGTATTGAGGAGGATGCAAGGAGGCTTCGAGGGGACTTGGAAAGGCTAAGTGAGTGGGCAAGAACATGGCAGATGGATTATAATGTGAATAAATGTAAAGCTATCCATTTTGGTAGTTAAAACGGAAAAGCAGAGCATCTCCTAAATGGTGAGAGATTGGGAACAGTTGATGTCCAAAGGGACTGTTCATGAGTCATTAAACGCTAGCATGCAGGTGCAGCAAACAATTAAGAAGGTAAGTGATATGTTGACCTACACCACAAGGGGGTTTTTGAGGACAGGAATAAAGCAATTGTATACAACCTTGGTGAGACCGCATTTGGAGTATTTTGTACAATTTTGGTCTCGTTATCTATAAGAAGGATGTATTTGCCATGAAGAGAGTGCAAAGGAGGTTCACAAAACTAATTATTGGGATGACAGGATTGTCTTATGAGAAGATATTGAGGAAATTAAGCCTGTATTCTCCAGAGTTTCAAAGAATGAGAGGTAATCTCATTGATCTAATTGAAGCTTATCAAATTTTTACAGGGCATGATAGGTTAGATGCAGGAAGGATATTTCACCTGGTGAGTCTAGCACAAAAGAACACAAAATAAGGGGCAGACCATTTAAGATTGAAGTGAGGGTGAACTTCTTCACTTAGAGGATCGTGAATCTTTGGAATTCTCTATCCCACAGAGCTGTGCAAGCTCAATCACTGAGCATGTTCAAGACATAAATCAACAGATTTCTGGATCCTAATGACGTCAAGGGATATGGGGATAGGGACGAAAAATAGATTAGAGGAAGATGATCAGTCATGATCTGTTGGAATGACAGAGCAGGCGTGGCAGGCCAAATAGCCGACACCTGTTCCTGTGTAAAGTAAGTAACTTCTCGCCACACAAGTGCCAGGCAATGACCAACTCCAACAAGAGAGAATCTAACCATCGACCCATGGCATTCAAAGGCATCACCCCCCCCCCCCCCCCCCCCCCCCCACCATCACCGAATCCATCACTATCAACATCCTGTGGGCTTAGCATTGACCAGAAAGTCAACTGGACTAGCCATATACTTGTGGCTACAAGAGCAGGTCAGAAGCTAGGAATCCTGTGGCGAGTAACAAACCTCCTGACTCCCCAAAGCCTATCCACAATCTATAAGGCACAAGTCAAAGGTATGATGTGATACTCCCCCGTCGCCTGGATGAGTGCAACTCCAATAACACTCATAAACTTGACACTTGATTGGCATCCCTTCCATAAACATTCACTCCCTCCACCACCAATGCACAGTAGCAGCAGCATGTACCATCTACCAGACTCACTGCAGGAACTTACCAGGCTTCTTTAGACAGCACCTTCCAAACTCACAACATTGCCATGTAGAAGGACAAAGGCAACAGATATATGGTAACACCACCACCTGGAAGTTCCCCTCCAAGACTCTCACCATCCTGACTTGGAAATATATCACTGTTCCTTCACGGTTGGCCTAGCCAGGGAAGCACACATTTCATGAAGGAACATAAGAAATGTTGACATGTTGTATTTTATTTATAGGAAAAAAAAATCATCTCTACGGTACTGTTTTTTTTAAATTTGGGGAGAGCTGCTTTGAATGCTGTACTTTACATGACAGTTATGTTTTAAAATTTCTCCTTTAACAATGTAAAACCAACTGTTCTGAATAGAAGGGAGGGTGGTCATAATGAACCTCTGCCTAGGCTCATGTCATCTGGTTGTCATAGGGAAAGAAACTCAAACTGAAATCACTTGAAAATCAAGTCACAGTTTTTGCACCTTGACACAGAAAAGGAACAGCTGCTTTTGTAGACAGACACAGATATAGCGAGAGAAAGAGGAAGAGGGAGAAAGAAAGAATGCAGCTACAGCTCTATAAAGCAGGTAAAAACTGTTTCAAGAAATTCGGCATGTTTACAATGACTCTGGCCCAACTTCTATTGATGCACCATAGAAAACATTCTATCTGGATGCATCACAGCTTGGTATGGCAACTGCTCTGCCCAAGACCAAAAGAGTGTGAAGAAGAAGTAGAGTTGTGAACGCAGCTCAGTCCATCATGTAAACCAACCTTCCATCCATTGACTCTTTCTATACTTCGTGCTACCTCGGGAGAGCAGCCAAAGTAATCAAACACCCCTCCTACCTCGACTCTCTTACTCTCTTCCACTCTCTTCCGTCGGGCAGAAGATACAAATGTTTGAAAACATATACCAACAGACTCAAGAACAGCTTCTCTCCTGTTGTTTTCTTTCAGATATGAACTGATCTTCTTTGCACCTTCTCTGTAGCTGTAATGCTACATTCTGCAATCTGCTCCAATACCCTGATGTACTTATGTATGTTATGATGGCAATAAATCCAAAGCTAAATCTTTTTGTGTTAGCAACCAAGGTGGATGCTGTTTGGAGTTGGTTCTCTGTTTGAAAAGCAGAAGATGGAATAGACACGATTTTTGGAGATTTAACAAACAAGGGAGTGAATTTTATAGTCTTCCTACCCTCCCCCGACCTGTCTCTAATATTATGGTGAGCGGATAATGTGTCTGGACCTATTGAGGCCACTTAAAGGCCTCATTCCAAATCCTCCACTGTAATTTGTGCAGCAGGAAAAGGTAGACAGTTTTCACTCTGCAGCCTGCTGTCAGGTGTGGGAAGGCATATTTTTGGGGGAATCCACTGTGCACATCTGAGGCATTTCCCAAGATTACACTCCCCTTTATCCCTCCCACCCCAGCCTCTAATACCCCTTATCCCCTCCTTTGCTGGGGTATGCCAGGCAAGCCTGCCCAAAATCCCTGGATTTAGCTAAAGTTCAGGATCCATTATTAATTTTCTCTGGAGACTGATTGTAGTCCCAGCAGTGGCCAGACAGACCAGACTATTCAGCTGGGGAGGTGCAGGTAATCTCTTTCTCCCATAAAATCCATCTCAAGGAGTCATCACCAGGGGTGAGCCTTGCTGGTGGAAGTTGGTTCCTGACTACTCAAGCTGAATGGAATCATTTCTAAATGACACCAGAAAATCTGACCAGATGCGGCCAGAAGCCTGCTGGAAACATGGGAGTAATTTGGACTCGTTTTTGTAATGCTATCCCTCTGCCAGAAGTGTAGTGCACAGCGAAAGGAGGAGTAAGACGTATCCCAATGTATTTGTTGCATAATGCAACGGTACCTTTTCTTTAATTCAAAGTATTAGTTGCCTGTTAAGTAATGTTTAATGATATTGATGTTAAGTTGCACTTGTAAAAGTCACAAATTTCCATCTTGACTGACCTTCGACAGCCCTCCCTCCTCACCGTCTTGTCGTGACCCTCAACATATCCCTCTCTTTCATGACCCCCTTTGTGATCCACCCCTGCATGACCCTTCTGCATTACCCCTCTGCATAGCCCCCCTGGTCTTTGACTCTACCGAGGCCCCAGAACATAAATGAGGGAGAGTGGCCATATAAAAATGAAGAGCTGTAATAGAAAACACCTGTAAAATAAACCATTCAATTTGTCTTCTGAAAAGACAACATGACCAAAAGTAACATCTTGCACCTACAACTCTGACCAGAAACCATTTGCCTGGAAGTTAGAAGTGGCAAATAAACAATATCCCATATTGGACTAAAGCACTTATATTCAGCAGTGGAAGCAGAATTACTTTTTAAACAGAAATCCAAGATTTTTTTCAATATGCCCATGAGAGTGACAGCACAGCTATTTAAACGTTTCCTTTAAAGAAGGGTTGTTTACATTACTTTTGTACCAGTAACTTTTAGAATGGGTGGGGGAATCCTTAGAAGTGGCTGATGCTGAAAACCACTTCAGACAGAAACAAGTGCACAATGCCTTTCAACACAGCAATGGCCACATTTTTTGCTGCCTCTTCCTGCCCTATTGTGAAAAGTATGTTGGGAAGGTAGTTTTAGCTGCAGTGCAGCAGGCCTGAAAACCAAATCAGCAGAACATTTTCTGAAATCTGCTACAAAACAGTAAACTATTTATCTGGTCTACTCATTTTCCCTGTCATTCAAGCACCTTCAGCCAACAGCAGTGCTCAGGCAAGGACTTGAACCCTGGACCTTCAGGTTAAAAATCTTATGTTCTACTGACTGAGCTACGCTAATGGTATTATTGCTCGATTATTAATCCAGAAACTCAGCTAATGTTCTGGGGACCCAAGTTTGAATCCCGCCATAGCAGATGGTGGAATCTGAATTCAACAAAAAATATCTGGAATTAAGAACCTACTGATGACCATGAAACCATTGTCGATGGTCGGAAAAACCCATCTGGTTCATTAATGTCCTTTAGGGAAGGAAATCTGCCATCCTGGCCTGATCTGGCTTACACGTGACTCCAGAGCCACAGCAATGTGGTTGACTCTCAATTGCCTTTGAAATGACTTAGCAAGTCACTCAGTTCAAGGGCAACAGGGGATGGACAACAAATGCTGGCAAGCCAGCGATGCCCATGTCCCATGAATGAATAAAAATTATTAGATTTAGTTGTCACATTTCTATTTGGCATCCAGTGGCAGGAATCTAACACTACTATCACTATAAAATGATTATTTTCTGTTGCCCACATGGCTGTAGAACAGGTTGGCATAGGGTGGGCTGGCGCGAAGTGAGTTGGCTCCATGCAACCTTACTTCAGGCGGACAGGTTGCCTATCCTCCCTCCAATAATATTGAAGCCCTCATCTCAATCTTCTACCACATCTTTCTTCGTAACATTTAGTAGCAATCTTAGATTACAATTCCTAGTTTTGAATTCTCTATAATTCTATCTTATGCAACGCATTTATAATTTTAAATGCCTCTATCAATTAGTTTAGAAGCTGCTAGACAGGATTATAGCAAGGAGAAGTTGTAGGCATATCAAGGTTTTTAAAAACTAGTTTATTCACACTATATCTTGTATGCATATAGTTAGTTATCAGGAAGGCACATCACCGTTCAAGTACTTAGCATACATCATCATGTGCCCCATAGATTAGCGTATCCATTCTTGTGGTAGCTTGAACCCACAATAAAGTCAAAAGAACAATCTTCTTTATACAAGATAACAAAGTTTATGAACAGCAATAACTAATCAACAGCAAGAGCCAAGAAAACAGGAACAACTGGAACACAAGTCTTGCTTGCAGAACACTCTCTTGCAGGCTCCCCAAAACCCTGCCAATGTCCACACTGCTGATGATGTCACGTGTGTGTGCAAACCCACTCAAAGACATCAGTAATGCATAACATAAACAGATGCTACACAACACTTGGTAACACCTCTCCCCCCTTAAATTTCAAACATTCATCAAGACTGAAGTAGTGTCTCAACTAAATGACAGTCTTTCAGGAGCTCTTCGATTGTGTCGTGATCTACGCTATACCACTGGTAATTCATCAACCACTGGCGAATCTTCACAGAGAATCACAGAATACTACAGTGCAGAAGAGACCCTTCGGCCCATCGAGTCTGCACCAATGCATGAAATGCCCTGACCTGCACACTTAATCCCACTTGCCAGCACTTGGCCCATAGCCTTGAATGTTATGGCATGCCAAGTGCTCATCTAGGTACTTTTTAAAGGATGTGAGGCATACTGCCTCCACCACTCTCCCAGGCAGTGCATTCCAGACTGTCATCACCCTCTGAGTTAGAAAGTTTTTCCTCAAATCCCCCCTAAAACTCCCACCCCTCACTTTTAACTTGTATCCCCTTGTAAGTGACCTTCACTTTTAACTTGTGTCCCCTCATAACTGATCCTTCAATGAAGGGGAACAGCTGCTCCCTATCCACTCTGTCCATCTCTCATAATCTTGTACACCTCGATCAGGTCACCCCTCAGTCTACTCTGCTTCAACGAAAACAACCCAAGCCTATCCAATCTCTCTTCATATCTTAAATGTTCCATCCCAGGCAGCATCCTCGTAAATCTCTTCTGCACCCCATCCAGTGAGTTCACATCCTTCCTATAATGTGGCGACCAGAACTGCACACAGTACTCCACCTTTGGCCTTACCAAAGTTCTACACAACTCCATCATGACCTCTGCTTTTCTAATCTATACCCTGATTGATAAACGCAAGTGTGCCATATGCCTTTTTCACCACCTATTAACCTGCCTTTCCACCTTCAGAGATCTCGCCAAGGTCCCTTTGTTCTTTGGAATTCCCAGTGTCAGACCTTTCATAGTCTACTTCCTTGTCAAATTACTCTTTCCAAAGTGCATCACCTCACACTTTTCAGGGTTAAATTCCATCTGCCGCTTATCCACCCATTTGACCATTTTGTCTATACCTTCCTGTAACCCAAGACACTCAACCTCACTGTTAGCCACCCGGCCAATCTTTGTGTCATCGGCAAACTTACCAGTCCTACCCCCCACATAGTCATAGATCATAGAAATCATCATAGAAACCCTACAGTACAGAAAGAGGCCATTCGACCCATCGAGTCTGCACCTGACCACAATCCCACCCAGGCCCTACCCCCATATCCCTACATATTTTACCCACTAATCCCTCTAACCTATGCATCTCAGGACACTAAGGGACAATTTTAGCATGGCCAATCAACCTAACCCGCACATCTTTGTCATTTATGTCATCTATGTCATTTGTCATCTACATCTTTGTCATCTATGTCATTTATATAAATGACAAACAATAGGGGGCCCAGCACGGATCCCTCTGGTATGCTACTAGTCACTGGCCTCCAGTCACTAAAGCAGCCACCTGTCACCACCCTCTGTCTCCTACCACTAAGCCAATTATGAATCCACTTTGTCAGATCATCCTGTATCCCATGTGCATTGATCTTCTAAATAACTCTCCCATGTGGGACTTTGTCAAAGGCTTTGCTGAAATCCATGTAAACTACATCTACCGCACTACCCTCATCCACACACTTGATTACATGCTCAAAAAATTCAATGAAATTTGTTAGACATGACCTCCCACTGACAAAACCATGCTCTCTATCCCTGATCAAACCTTGCCTCTCCAAATGGAGGTAGATTCTCTCCTTCAGAATCTTCTCCAGTAGTTTCCTAACCACAGACGTGAGACTTACTGGTCTGTAGTTCCCTGGCTTGTCTGTACAACCTTTCTTAAATACTGGGACCACATTAGTTGCTCTCCAGTCCTCTGGCACCTCCTGGTGCATCTCCACATCATGACCTCCTGGTGGCCAGGGAGGAATTAAAAATTTGGGTCAGAGCCCCTGCAATTTCCTCCCTTGTCTCCTCCCACAACAGCCTGGGACACAGTTAAAGTTAAAAGTTAAAGTTTATTTATTAGTCACAAATAAGACTTACATTAACACTGCAATTAAGTTACTGTGAAATTCCCCTAGTCATCACACTCCGGCGCCTGTTTGGGTCAATGGACCTAACTATTCATCCGGACCTGGAGATTTGTCCAATTTTAAGCCCGCCAATACCTCTAATACTTTGTCACTCCCTATGATAATTTTCTCTGGAGCCCCACAGTTCCATAACTACCTCCTCATTCTCATGGGTGAAGGCAGATGTGAAATAGTGGTTTAACACCCTACCAATGTCCTCTGCATCCACCCACAGATTTCCCCCTTGGTCCCTAATGGGCCCTACTCTTTCCCTGGTTATCTTCTTCCCATTGATATACTTATAGAATATCTTAGGATTTTCCCTACTTTTACCAGCCAGAGCAATTGTGTCAATTGATCTGGATCTGTAGGCATAGAGGAAGACTGAGAATCTATGCTTGAACATTCTTCATCCACTCCCACAGGAGAGTCTTGTGCAACAGGAACCACTTCCTGATGAACATCCACAACAGTATTACCTTCTGCCACATTTTCAGCAACCGTTGTTGACTCTGAAACCATTGCTGACTCAGAGTCATAACATAAATGAATATGATCTTAGTGTCAGCAAACAGCTCTTCCAATGTGCAGCTGCACTATCCAAGATACTGAACCAATTTTATTTAGAATTATTCCCATTTCTGGTAGTATTTCTGGGTACTACCAAAGTTCTTGATGTAAACACAATCATCCCTGTTGAAATTTCTCTCCTTCGCACGATATTTGTGTCCCTCCTTCTGCTTCTCTTGTCCCCTGCCACTCTTGCTCTGAGATCTGGATGAAGCAGATCCAGGTGAGACTTCACCAACAATAATTCAGCTGGAGAGAGCTGTGTTGTTGATTGTGGCATGATACAATATTGGAACAAGAACCTTGAGAGCCTGGTTCTCAAAGTATCACCTACCATTCTCTTCAATCCCTCTTTCAACCGCTCACTCAGTTAAACCATTGGAAGCTGAATGAAACGGACATGGTGTATACCATTCTTCTGCATAAATTCTTGAAACAATTCACATGTAAACCTGAGTAACCTATGGGTTGCAAAAACATGATGTGGCTTCTCTTGTAATAGGAGCTGTAATGTTACTCATGATACGTGTTTCTAACACTTAGAATGTGCATCTAAGATGACCAAAACATGTAATTCATGAAAGGTCCTGCAAAGTCCACATGAAGTCTGGACCACGGCCGATCAGGCCACCCCCAAGAATGAAGTGGTGCTGATTGTGCCATCTTCTGACACGCAGAACAGGATTTCACCCTATTCTCAGGTGCTGGTCCATATTAGGCTCCTAAACTTAAGATCTGGCTCGACTTTTCATGCGAGAGGTACCTGAATGAGCCTCATGAATTTCATCTATGACTTGCGAAGGACCCAGGGGTGGAACGGCCACTCTCGACCCCACAATATAGAACCGTCCTTCATATTAACTCATGTTGAGCTTCATATAAGGGTTCAACCCATCATCTCCTACAATAGTAGGCCATCTTTGCATCAGAAATCTCTTGACGTGAGACAGAACAGAGTCCCTGCCTGTCCATTGCCTAATTTGCATAGCATTCACTGGAGGATTTGCAAGTCTCTCAAATAAGAAAATCGGCTTAGGAGAAAACAATACCTTGGTTGGTGTATCCAGAAAAGGGAGATGACTCAGTGTATCTGCATTTGCATTGTTCTTCCCTGCCCTGTACACAATATTGTACTGGTAAGCTGATAATGTAAGGGCCCAACGCTGTATTTTCACTGAGGCCATGGGATGAATACATTTTGACTCACTGAACAGACTCATTAACAGCTTGTGGTCGGTACATAAGGTGAATGAACAACCAGAGGTAGTGATGCAATCTTCTCACAGCAAAAATCTTCCTTGTCCAAATATTAATACCTTTTTTCAGCATTTGTCAGTGTAGGAGATGCAAAACCAATGGGTTTTTCTGACCCGTCCTCCATTAAATGCTAGAATACAGCCCCAACACCGTAGGCAAGGCACCACAAGACAGAATGAGTTCCCTGTCTTGATCAAAATGAACCAGCAGATTAACTGATTGCAGCAGTGCTTTCACATTCTTGAAAACTTTCTTTTGTGCTGACTCCCACTTACATTTGGTTTATTTGTGAAGCAGTATATACAGTGGTGTCAACAAAGTTGAAAGGTCTAGCAAAATCTTTGCATAATAGTTCACCAGGTCCAAAAATGACCTGAGCTCTGGCATATTCCTTGGATCCAGAGATTCCCAGCTTGAACTTCCCCTTCTACAGGAGATAAGCCTTGTGCCATGATTTTATGACCTAGGTACTCCACACTTTGTCCCTGGAAAATGCCCTTACACTGCTTCAGCTGCCGTCCCACCTCTGAAAACCTTTTTAAAACTTGATCCAGATTGCTGAGCTGCTCTTCTTCAGTCTTTCCCATAATCAAAATGTCATCCAAGTAGACTGCTACATGAGGGATGCCTTGTAACAGGTTGTCCATTGTTCTTTGAAAATCGCCGAATACCCCAAAAACCAAATGACTGTAGTTGAACAGACCTATATGTGTGTTAACATACAGTTTAGAGTCCGTCTTTAACTGGTGTTGATAGGTATGGCTCATGTCCAGTTTTAATAATGTCTTGCCTGCAGCAAGAGTTGAAAACAGATATTCCACCCTAGGTAATGGATAAGCATGCAATTTGGAAACCCAATTAATGTTGAGCTTATAGTCCTCACATACACGCATCATACCATCATTTTTAAGGAGGGGAACAATTGGTGCTGACCAACAAAAAAACTGAACTGGCTAAATGATTCCAAGTCTTTGAAGTCATTCCAACTCCTCCTCCATTTTACTTTTAATGGAATAGGGCACTGTACTGGGTTTGAAAAAGTGAGGAGTAGCCTGAGAATCTATGAATAACTAGACTGTAGTAACACACAATGTACCCAGTTCATCCTTGAGGACTTCAGGATACTTCTTAACAACATCCTCGGTCACCCTCATGCGCTTGATCTTACCCCACTTCAATGGAATTTTGCTGAGCCAATCATGGTCTAGCAAAATAGGCCCCTTCCCTTTACCACAAGGACCATTTACATAACCATTTACATAACCATGTTTTTAAACTATTTATGTTGCTGTTCCTCTGGGAGTGGGTCCTGAGGGTGGGTCAACATCCCTTGGAGCATCTGGAGTGATTCAAGTTCCTCTGGCCACATCATGTGGTTGTCAAAAGGGTGTGATCTGTTGGGAGTGAGTGCAATGAGGGCTCTTCTGTTTCTTCAGATAGCGCTAGATGGAGTCTGGATGAAATACGAGTGCAGGTGTTCCATGCTAGTGAGAATGAGGCCTTCGTCTTTTTGATTCCAAATCCAAACTCGCTGGCCCAATGTCAAAGGTGGCAAGGCTTTCACTCTGTGCCTGGCATTGTACCACTGCCATTGGGCAGAATTTTACCATTTATTTTCAAAATGTTGTCTCGGGCAGGGAAAGCCCAGGGATTCCCCACACCACTCTGAACCTGGTTGCAGATAACCATGCTTATGGCATGGTGTGGTGGTAACCTGGCCCTTAACATATAGTTGTATCTGACCCCACCCCTAGAGTTTCATACTGGAAGACTGAAGGGGAATTATGCAGAGCCATGCAAAGTGATCAGCCTGTACAAATATCCCTGTGCCTGTGTCAAATTTGAAGCATCTTGGGAACCCTCTAACCTCTCAGAAGTCCTGGGAATGCTGGTAAACTTTGCCTAGTAAGTGTCAGCGTGTGCTAATTGCTGGTGGCATCATATTTTGTCCCATTTGTTAAGAGACTCTAATGGAGCAGAAATGCTTGAAATGTCCCAACCTGCCATATCTGAAACACTCAGCATCCCCTGCTGTTTGTGCTGTTATCTCTCAAAATGGCTCCGCAGCTATTTGTCACCTTTTGATCTATTTTGGTGGACTTCGACTCAGGAGAAATTACTGAGTGTGGCCCCACAAAAGAAGGGAAAGGGTCAACCTGTATTCGTTTTGGATATTTTCCCATGACACGTCTGCAGCAGCCATCATCATGCAAGTCTCCAGGGCTTTAGAAACAAGCGGAATAGGGGCAGTGGCTGTTCATGCGGTGCCACCATTGCTACTCATCTACGGTGTGTCAATGGATGCTCAACAAAGCATATTGGCAAAGCGGGACCGCAGTCATCTTGGACCATGGATGTTCATCGCTTGACACCAACAATAAAATTGTTGCCACTAAATTGGTGCCACCATCGCCGTTACCATGTTGGAGAAGGTACTAGGCCAGGATGTAGCAAGGAGGAGCCACAGACGTATCAGGGTATTTGCTAAAAAAAAATTGTTTATTTACACTATTTAGAGTATGTACATAGTGAATTATCAGGAAAGGACATCACTCCTCAGGTCTGCTCATCTGCTCCCCACAGTACCTAGCAGATGACTGCCTGACATCACTGCCACATGGTCATGTGCCCCATAGACTAACATATCTATTCTGTTAATATTATATCACTCACCTCCAAGTTTAGCCTTTTCCAAAGGAAAAAAAAACCCTCGCAGTTCAATCGCTGCCATTTGCTATAATCTCTCTGTTCTGGTACCATCCTTGCAAAACTTTGCAACTTCTTCAGTGCTTTTATGCCATTTTTACAGTTTGGAGACCAGAACTATGCACAGTGCTCCAAATGCAGTCTGACCAAGGCTCTACACACGTTCAACATCACTTCACTACTTTTTAATTCTATATCCCGAGAAATAAATCAGGAAGAAAGCAAAATACTGCAGTTGCTGGAGATCTGAAATAAAAACAAAAAGCCCTTGAAAAGCATAACGGTCTGGCAGCATGTGTGAAGAGAGAAACAGAGTTAGTGTTTCGAGTCCAAAAAGACACTCTGGAATAAATCCAAAGTACTTGGTTAGCGTTTTTAATGGCTTTTGATGATCTGAGTCGCTGCTTTTAATGACTTGTTGACCTATATTCCTAGAACTCTTCACTCTTCTACCATTCAATTTCTTATTTTTTAAGGTATATGTGATGTTTCTGTCTTTCTTTCGACCTCTGTTCCTTCAACATCACTCTGTCATTATCCCACCAGACACCATCTCAAGCACTGCTGCAATTCAGGAAAGCCACCTTAAAGATAAATGGGTACTAAATGCAGCTTGGACAGAAAAAGACCAAGAAAACTCCAAGTCCATTTGGTTCATCTTCCACCATCTTGGTAGTCTTATGCTACAAAATCATCCTGATATATAGATTGAACTTGTTGAATTTCTTTTGTTCTTTTACAGGAAATGGATGTCGCTGGCTAGGCCAGGATTTATTGCCCAACCCTAGTTGCCCTTGAGGAGGCGGTGGAGCGTCGCTTTCTTGAACTACTACAGTCATGTGGTGTGGGTACACCCACAGTGCTGTTAAGGAGGGAGTTCTAGGATTTTGACCCAGTGACAGTGAGGGAACAGTAATATATTTCCAAGTTATGATGGTGCGTGTCTTGGAGGGAAACTTGCAGGTGGTAGTTCCCATCCATCTACTACCCTTGTCCTTCTAGATAATATAGGTTGCAGGTTTGAAAGGTGCTATTGAAAGAGCCTTGATGAGTTGCTGGAGTGCATCTTGTTGATGGTACATACTGCTGCCACCCTGCATCAGTCTTGGAGAGAACAGATGTGGAAGGTGGTGGATGGAGTGTCAATCAAGCTTTGTCCTGGATGATGTTGAGCTCCTTGAGTGTTGTTGGAGCTGCAGTCATCCAGGCAAGGGGAGCATTTTCCATCACAATCCTGACTTGTGCCTTGAGATGGTGGACAGGCGTTTGGGTGTCAGGGTTCCTAGCCTCTAACCTGCTCTTGTAGCCACAGTATTTGTATGGCTAGTCCAGTTTAGTTTCTGGTCAGTGGTAACCTGCAGGATATTGATAGTGGGGATTCAGCAATGGGAATGCCATTGAATATCAAGGGGTGGTGGTTGAATTCTCTCCTGTTGGAGATGGTCATTGCCTGGTGATTTCCTCCCAAGCCTTGGTGTTGAGGCGTCGAGCTCCCATCACAGTGATAAAGTATCTCCCACCTGTCCTCAACTACCTGGAGGTGTACCATCAGCAGTCACAGAACTTCTGAGTACAGCACTTGTTGCTTCTGGGGGCCATCCTGGCTGGTGAGAGTGAATGTGTGCGTGGGTGCCATTTAAATATAGCACATTGAAATATGAGCTGATGAGTTAACAGCAAAGTGGATGAATCCTAGCCCGCTGCACCATACGACACAACATGTTGATCATTGATGCATACATAATATGGTGAAAAGTGGACAATCTGGCACTGTTGACCATTTGCTGCTTGACAATGCCAGTGATTGTAGTTTTCTTCTTTCAATTATCTATGTTCTTCCTGAGCATACACTTGTATGGCATTATCCCCATTCTCCTGTCTTTTCCCCATAACCCCTGATCCCCTTATTAATCAAGACCTATCTATCTCTGAAAGACACTCAATGACCTAGCCTCCACAGCCTTCTGCAGCAAAGAGTTCCACAGATTCACCACTCTCTGGCTGAAGAAATTCCTCCTCATCTCTGTTTTAAAGGATCGTCCCTTTAGTATGAGGTCGTGCCCTCTTGTTCTAGTTTTTCCTACTAGGGGAAACATCCTCTCCACGTCCACTCTATCCAGGCCTCGCAGTATCCTGTAAGTTTCAATAAGATCCCCCCCTCATCCGTCGAGACTCCAACGAGTACAGACCCAGAGTCCTCAATCGTTCTTCCTACGACAAGTTCTTCATTCCAGGGATCATCCTTGTGCACCTCCTCTGGACCCTTTCCAAGGCCAGCACATCCTTCCTTAGAAACGGGGCCCAAAACTGCTCACAATACTCCAAATAGGATCTGACCAGAGCCTTATACAGCCTCAGAAGTACATCCCTGCTCTTGTATTCTAGCTTTCTCGACATGAATGCTAACATTACATTTGCCTTCCTAACTGCCGACTGGACCTGCACATTAACCTTAAGAGAATCTTGAACAATGACTCCCAAGTCCCTTTGTGCTTCTGATTTCCTAAGCATGTTCCCATTTAGAAAATAGTCTATGCCTCCATTCCTCCTTCCAAAGTGCAAAACCTCACACTTTTCCACATTGTATTCCATCTGCCACTTTTTTGCTCTCTCTCCTAGTCTGTCCAAGTCCTTCTGCAGCCCCCTGCTTCCTCAATACTACCTGTTCCTCTACATATCTTTGTATCATTTGCAAACTTAGCAACCGTGCCTTCAGTTTCTTCTTCCAAATCGTTAATGTATATTGTGAAATATACCGACCCCTGAGGCAGACCACTAGTCACTGGCTGCCATCCTGAAAAAGACCCCTTTATCCCCACTCTCTGCCTTCTGCCAGTCAGCCAATCCTCTATCCATGCCAGGATCTTACCCTTAACAACATGGGCTCTTAACTTATTTAATAGTCTCCTATGCGGCACCTTGTCAAAGACCTTCTGGAAATCTAAATAAATTACGTCCACTGGTTCTCCTTTATCTAACTTCCTTGTTACCTCCTCAAAGAACTGTAACAGATATGTCAAACATGACCTCCCCTTAACGAAGCTGTGGTGACTCAGCCCTATTTTATCATATACTTCCAAGTACTCCGCGATCTCATCTTTAATAATGGACTCTAAAATCTTGTCAATGTCCAAAGTCAGGCTAACTGGCCAATAATTTCCTATCTGCTGCCTCCCTCCCTTCTTAAACAGCAGTGTTACACATTAGCTACTTTCCAGTCCTCTGGGACCCTCCAGTGATTCCTGAAAGATCACCACCAATGTCTCCACAATTGTTCATTGATGATTTTACCTCAAAATGTTTGATACCACTCCACTTAGCACAGATTCCTAATCACCTCACTGATATTTTCCTTCCTTCAGCTGAGGGGGGTGATCAGTAGGGGATTGGGGGGGGGGGGGGGGGTCCCGCTGCTACTCTGCATTGGGATCAGAGGGAGAGAGGACGCTGCTCAGGGCTGGCTTTCCGGGTGGGGTGGATGGGGAGATCGGGGCTGGCCGGTGTGTGGGGTGTGACTTTTATTTTCGACCTTACTGATAGGATGTTTAACCAAAATTCAGTTGATTTTGACTCTTCTGCTTCCTTTGCATATTTGGCTGTCTCCTTCCTGGCTGGCAGCATGTACTTTATGCCTTATCCTCTGGTTAGTCTATTTTCGAGTCCCCTTCTTTTCTTTGGGTTGTGCACAGCAATTTCAGCCAATTACATCTGTAGCATTGGGCTTCACAAGTCCAACATGTTGACTCTTTGTGGCCAAATTTGCTATATCAACAGCATTCTGTGGTTGGCACTGCACTCTGCTGAGCTTCGGCTACCTTATGTACTCAGGCACCGACATCCAACTGTAGTGCTTCGTCGGTGGCCAACCCCATTGCAGTAGCTATTTCGAACACTGTTTTGAAATCCAGGACTTCCTTCATTAATAGTTTCCGTTGGATGGTTCACGCTCTCTCATCTTCTAACCCCACCAACTCTCTCTAGGAGGTTAACACACCACCTAAAATTTATGATCCACAAAACTAAAGCTACAATACCTGTGTAATCTGTAAAATATATTTTTCCTCCGTCACTCAAACATTTGCACATTCAAATACCTCTCCATTTTAAAAACACACAATAAAAGTTTTACCTTAATATAGCTTTTGAAATTTGTCCTCTTATTTTTCAAAATTAATAGGAAAACAAACTGCTGCAAAATAAAGTGTTTCAAACTGAAAAACACTCCCTCAGTATATCTGAGCCAACAGTACTGACACATTCTGGTAAATCAGACACACTGAATACAATGGTAAATTAGACACTTAGGGCTGGATTTCCTGTGCAACCCTGCGCGGCAGAGGTGGCTTGCCATCGGCAGGATCTTCTGGTTCTGCTGTCGCCAACAGGATTTCCCATTGAATGACCCCCCTCGCTGCCAGGAAACCTGCAGTAGGGGTATGCCGTTGGCAGGACCAGAAGAAATCACCAGCTTGAATGGCCAGAAAATTCCAGCCGAGATGCCGAGATTGTAAATTCCAAATTCAGTTCACAATTCTGGGCAGAAATACTGAGATCAAATACAGGCTTTTATGAGAGGCTCGGGTTTTTAGTTAAAAGCTTTAATGAAGACAATAAAAAATCTAAAAATTAATTAAATGATAAATTTAAGCATATTATTATAAAGTATGATTTTTTTTTTGTTTTGGACATTAAAAATTTTGTTCTTGAGAAAGCTGATGGATAAAAAAGCATTCTGAGTGATTTGCATGACCCGAGAGACTATTTTATACAATCACTTAATGTTAACTTCACATTATAAAAATCAGCCTGAAAAACTGATTTTTGGAAAATTTGATTTCTTCATAATGATAAAATTTGCACATTTTAAATTTTTTAATGAAAAATTCAGTTCAGCTGAAACTCAGCAGAGTGCAATGCCAACCGCGGAATACTGCTGATGTAGCAAATCTGGCCAAAAAGAGTCAACATGTTATCAACAGTCTTCTGGGTAACAAATCTCAAAATAGCTGAAAAAGCCTATCACAGCTCCACCTATAGGAATAATTGATTGCTTCTCGGCCTTTTGGCTAAGATCAAGTGTAGTATCTGTTCTTATCGGCCTTTTGGCTAAGATCAAGTGTAGTTATGCGGATGCTGCACTTGGTTGAGGTCATTGGGTCAGATTATAAGCTTCATTTGTTTCATATGAAGCAATTTTTAAAAGCGGTATCTCGGCCTTTTGGCTAAGATGCAAATGAGATCAAGTCTTGGAGGAGGAATTGCTTTCCCTCCTCCAATTAGCTTTGCTCATGTAGATCAGGCCCAAGCCAGGGTAAATGGTCGCTTGCCCTGTCTTGCCAGCCTGGATCGGAAATGTCTCAACTTGTTGAGACTCTGAATTGGACTTGATTTGATTGAATTGGAAAAGTATATTTAAAAAAATAATCGATCGCTTCTCGGCCTTTTGGCTAAGATCAAGTGTGGTCTGCTGATTTTTTTTTAATACTTTTCCAATTCAATCAAATCAAGTCCAATTCAGAGTCTCAACAAGTTGAGACATTTCCGATCCAGGCTGGCAAGACAGGGGATGCAACCCTTTACCCTGTCCTGGGCCTGATCTACATGAGCCAAGCTGATTGGAGGAGGGGCAGGACTTCCTCCTCCAAGGCTTGATCTCATTTGCATCTTAGCCAAAAGGCTGAGATGCCGCTTTTAAAAATTGCTTCATATGAATATGAAGCTTCAATGTAACCTAATGACCTCAACCAAGCGCAGCATCTGATCCATACTACACTTGATCTTAGCCAAAAGATCATTATGAAGAAATCAAATGTCTCAACTTGTTGAGACTCTGAATTGGACTTGATTTGATTGAATTGGATTTTAAAAAATCTATGCTGAAAGAAAATCCCTCCCAGCGAGAGCCTTCAGTGGCAACGCCTCCTCAGACAAGGAAAAAAAAGCTGGCAGCCGACGAACATCAAGAGGCTCAACATAAAAGTGGCACGGGAACCACAGCAGGCACAGACCACCGACATCGAAACAGTCGGGGACCATCCAACTGACGGAAGCAGCAGTGCGGCCAAGGCTCCCCTGACCTCAGAAAACAGAAACGAGAACACCGACAGCACCAACAACGCCCAAGGCAGAGACCGGCCTGCGACCCCAGCACCAACCGAGGGCTACACAACACCGCCGATGTCACCCAATCGCGGTCAGGGACCTGAGGCAGCGTCGGACTGCTACCTCAGCCCTGCAGAACTTCGTCAGTGCCACAGGCATGCAGCACCTGGAGCAGGCTGACTGAAAGACATGTAAGAACTGTCAAATCTTTTAAATTTTAAAATGTCTTTGAAGTTTGTATCCATAAATGTACGCAGCGTTCAAAATGGTTTGAGATGTGCGGCCAGCTTATCCTACCTGGCCAAGGTCAATGCCGACCTGCTGTTCCTGCAGGAGTGTGGGATACCTCGCCTCAGCAGCCACAGGCGCTGGTCAAGTGTGTGGTCCCACGGACCGTCCATCTGATCAGGTGGGAACGACTGCCATTCCTCCGGCCTAGGCATTCTGCTGCGAGGAAGCAACTTCACCATCTCCGAAGTTAAGGAGGTTGTAGGAGGACGCCTCCTCGTAGCAGACGTCACCTACAAGAACTGCCCTCTCAGGCTGATTAATGTGTATGCCACTGCCGTCAAGAGCGAGCGACTGGCAGTTTCTGAACAGCTGCCACTGCTGCTCACCACCTCCAGGCCAATCATTCTGGGTGGGGACTTTAACTGCATTATAGACACGGCTGGCCGATCCAGCAGGGCTGAAAACAAACTGGACGCTACGTCCAGACTCCTGCTGGAAACAGTCAAAGATGCCAAGCTGCTCGACGTCTTCAGCAACCCAGCAGACGGAGCGCAGCGTAGATACACGTGGTCGCGGCCAGACGGGTCTGTCCACTCCAGGATTGACTTCATGTTTGTATCCTGCGCGCTCACGGTCAGGTCCACCGACGTCAAGCCGGGGTTTAGAAGGCCAGGGAGAGACTGGGGGAAATGTCCCGACTCCAGAAAAGCATGCAGAATCTGCTCCAACTGCAGTCGATGGGGATTGATGTCAGGGAGGATCTCCGGGAGGTGAAGAGCCAGCAAGCCTCGCCCTTTGCCTCGGAGGCCTCCAAGGTCATGTTCCGATCCAGGGTCTGCTTTGTGGAACAGGAAGAAACATGCTCGTGTTTCTTCTTTCAAAAGGTGCACAGAGAAATCTCTGTGATCAGCAGCCTGAAGGAAGATGGCGGCTCTGTAAGGTCATCGCAGTCTGACATTCTGAGGATCTGCAAATCCTTCTATGCTGGACTGTATGACCTGAACCCAACAGACAGCACAGCCTCCCAGTCTTTCCTGTCGTCTATCACACAGGTCTTAGACGACGGTGAGCGGGAGAGCCTGGACAGATCATTATCTCTGGATGAGCTGACAAAGGCCGTCGAGTTCTTTCAGAAGGGTAAAACTCCCGGAAGCAACGGCTTACCGGCTGAGTTTTACTCGGCGTTGTGGGACTTGATGGGCCCAGACCTGCTGGAAGTATACGAGAGTATGCTTCTGGAAGGCAGCATGTCAGAATCCATGAGGAAAGGCATCATTACCCTCATCTACAAGCAGAAGGGGGAAAGAGAAGAAATTAGAAATTGGCGACACATTTCACTATTGAACGTGGACTATAAAATTCTAGCCAAGGTCATCGCCAACCGGGTCAAGTCTGCTCTGGGGTCAGTGATCCATCCTGATCAAACCTGTGCTGTACCCGGCAGGAAGATCTCTGATAGCCTCGTGCTACTCAGGGATACAATTGCCTACGTGCAGGACAGGCAGGTGGATACCTGCCTCATCAGCCTAGACCAGGAGAAGGTGTTTGACAGAATATTGCACAGCTACATAATGGCTGTGCTCTCCAAAATGGGTTTTGGGGAGGGAATCCGCAATTGGATCCAACTGCTCTACACAGACATCAGTACCACAGTTTCAATCAATGGATGGGAATCAGACAGGTTTCAGATCAGGTCTGGAGTCAGGCAGGGCTGCCCTCTCTCCTCCATCCTTTTTGTGTGTTGCATTGAACCCTTTGCCGAGGCCCTCAGAAGGGACCCAGGCATCAAAGGGATTAAAATCCGAGGTAGCGGAGGCGCACAGGTCAAAGCCTCCCTATACATGGATGACATGGTTGTCTTCTGCTCGGACCCATTGTCTGTTCGCAGGCTCCTCCAAGTCTGTGAGCGGTTCGAACTGGCCTCAGGAGCCAAAGTCAACCGGGGCAAGAGCAAGGCTATGTTCTTTGGGAACTGGGCTGACAGATCCTTTGTCCCCTTCACCGTCAGGGCAGACTACCTTAAGGTGCTGGGGATATGGTTTGGAGCGGCAGGGGCATGCACCAAAAACTGGGAAGAGCGCATCGCCAAAGCAAGGCAAAAATTGGGCTATGTGCTGAGGGCTGCGCTCAAGCTTGGGGCAGCCACCGCAAAGGCACAATGGGGAAAGGCCACCGTGTAAAGCCTTTCAACCGAGGTAGACCGAGGGCCCGGTAACTGTAGAACACCCTCAGCCTGCGTAACTGTGTGCCTATCTGAAAAAACAACAGCACACAGTGAAATCTGATGAATGTATTTAGTTTAAAGATTGAAATGTAATGAACGTAATGTCTTGTAACTAAGCATCGTAAAGTACTGTAAAAATGACTTTTTTTTGCACTGTTTGTAAATATCGGATATGTCGTTTTGCAATGGCTTATTTGAGAGTTTTTTATGAATAAAGTATTTTTTTTTTAAATCTAGGCTGAATTGGATTTTTTAAAAATCTAGGCCTTTTGGCAAAGGTGCAAATGAGATCTGGAATGTCTCACTTGCTGAGACTTTGAATTGGACTTTGATTGGATTGAATTGGATATAAACAAAAAAAATCAATAATGTAGATATTTATAATCCTCTGGATTTCATGGTTAGCACAAAGAGACAGCACTCACAAAAATCCTGTAATATCTGGAGTGCAAATGTTCCTTTTGTTTATTCTTTTATGGGATGTGGGCATCGCTGGCTAGACTAGAATTCATTGCCGATCCCGAGTTGTCCTTCAGAAGGTGGTGGTAAGCTGCATTCTTGAACCGCTGCAATCCTTGAGGTGCAGGTACATCCACAGTGCTGTTTGAGAAGAGAATTCCAGGATTTTGACCCAGTGACAATGAAGGAACAGCAATATATTTCCAGTTCAAGATGGCGAGTGGCTTCGAAGGGAAACTCCATCTGGTGGTGCTCCCAGGTATCTGCTGTCTTTGCCCTTCGAGATGATAATGCTTACAGGTTTGGAAGGTGCTGCCAAAGGAACTTTGGTGAGTTCCTACAGTGCATTATATCAATGGGCCCAACATGTTCATTCAATCTCTCTTCATAAGCCCCTCATCCCAGGAGTGAGTCGAGTGAACCTTCTCAGTACAGCTTCTAAGGAGACCAACAATTGTGCACTGCATTCCAGATGTGATCTCAAAGCTCTGCAGAGCTGCAGTAAAACTTCCCTACTTTTATATTCCATTCCTCTTGAAATAAATGCCAACATTCTGTTTGTCTTCCTAATCATTGACTGTACCTGTATACTGACATTTTGTGGTTCTCTAAGTGCCCAGCAACAGTGATGTATGTAGCTAATCATTTTGAAGTATTCTCACTGCCAGCAAATCAGGAAGTAAATTGCACCGATCATCTGTCACTTTTAATTATTTTTTACAGAACAAAATAAATTATAAGCAAAATTCATAAAAACATTTAAAATGTGCAAATTTTATCACAATGAAGAAAACAAATTTTCCAAAAAACATCAGTTTTTCAGGGTCAGTGAAGTTTTTCATCTGTAATTATGAAGTTAGTACACCATTAAAAATGCAGTTACACCTCCTTCTACAAAGTGTAACTTTGGCCGGAATTCTCCGGCCGTTCACGCCTTGCTGCTGCTGCCAGCTTGCATGGGGAATTTGGCGCCCAGCCAAATCTCCGTTCCCTGCAGTGGGACCAGAGAATCCCGCTGGCGTGAATAGCTGCAGAATTTCATGCTTTATCAAAGCATTTCAGACAGGAGGGAGAGTTAATTTAAACAGCCCTGATTAATCCTCTCTCTGTAAACAGAAAGGTGTTTTGATTTTGATTTCCTTCTTCATAAGTGGTGCCATATTTCTCAACCCCTCAATTTTGGGTGATCAAATTTCTATTAATAACACCACAGCAAATTTGACAGGATGAACTCAGAGGATTAGTTTATTTGTACATACTCAAATATGGGAGGAGGATAGGAATGTTGCCTCCTTTTCACTCCATTAAAAGAGGGGAAATAAAGAAAGAAAGAGTTACAGGACAAAGACCACAGAGAAAATCATTATTGTTTCACATTTATCCAGAGTCTCGAATCAAAGTTCAATGGTGTAATCCTTCACAGCGGTCAGCAGGCTGAACTGATGCTGGATAATCCACTTTCCAGTACAGTTGACTTCCACGATGAGATGGAAATGCAGAGAGGAATCAGTCTTTTGACAATGGTACAGAGCTTCCAGTCTAGACAGTGTAGATGGGCCACGGATTCTAACCTGAACAAAGCCCCTTTCCTGTGTTGCTGCTTTGTTGATGGAAAGATGGTAGACTGAGCTTTGCAATACAGCAAGGCAGTGCACGCTGAAAATCTGGAGACTCGGAAAGGACGATTTGCACCAGCAAGTTTCAGACTTTTGATCTTCCAGCTCCTCACCAGTGGAGTAGCATCACACCAGCATCATTTACAACAGATTCACCTAGACCTGCACCTGTCGTGGGGGTCCCCCAGGAGACGTAAGGATGAGTATTGCCCCGGGAGGGAGAGGGACATGGCCAGGCAGTGGCCTGCCAACCCAGCAGTGCCAGCCTTTACCAAGGGGTGGGCCCCAGTGGGAGCCTCATGGGGGAGGGGGGATTCATTCTGATTTAATTGTGGACTGGGAGTGGATGGAGGAACAGGGAATGCTAGTGATGGCCACTGTGGTGGTGGTGGTGGGGGGGGGGGTGCTAGCTCCAACTGCGGGTGGATCATGACCTGGAAAGGGGGAGAAGGGACCAATGATCAGGGGGAAGGGGCCGATGATCAGGGAGAAGTGGGGGAGAGAAGTGCCAACTCTGATCGGGGTGGGAAGAAAGCCCTGAGAGCTCTGGGGTGGGCTGGGGATGGGCGGCGGGGGGTGGGGGGGGGGGGGGGGGCGGCGGGGGGGGGGAGGTTTATTCCTGTAACGATCTGGGTGCCCTTTAAAGATGGTGCCCTGATCTCAGTGTAGCTGGGTTTTGCCAACGTGTTGGCACCCCAACCCCTACATGACAGCGTGCAACATGCCCCCTTGATTTTTTTTAGGCAGATTGCTGTAAGATCCGGAGAGAAAATCAATCTGTTTCTCTGAAGAGAAACAAACCAGTTTTCTCGTCGGAAACAATCATAGATCATAGAAACCCTACAGTGCAGAAGGAGGCCATTCGGCCCATCGAGTCTGCACCGACCACAATCCCACCTACCCCCACATATTTTACCCACTAATCCCACTAACCTACGCATCTCAGGACTCTAAGGGACTATTTTTAACCTGGCCAATCAACCTAACCCGCACATCTTTGGACTGTGGGAGGAAACCGGAGCGCCCGGAGGAAACCCACGCAGACACGAGGAGAATGTGCAAACTCCACACAGACAGTGACCCGAGCCGGGAATCGAACCTGGGACCCTGGAGCTGTGAAGCAGCAGTGCTAACCACTGTGTTACCGTGCTGCCCCCTAACCACTGTGCTACCGTGCTGCCCCTGCTCTGCCATTTTTTGGTAAGATTTCCCCCCAGCGTGATGGGGCAATAAAATTCTGCCTCGTATAACTGGTTCTACCAGGCAGAAGCTCATTTCATATGGATCCCATCTCTCCACACTAGCTTTGACAAAGGATGTGTATTCCTCATTGGAGTGCCCAGGATTGATAAAGATCCCAACCATTAAGAATTTAAAGGAAGTTTGTAGGGCTCTTTGTCCTAGTGGGTCATATTTGCCTGATTTTATGATCCAATCTATGCTCATGGGATAAGGAGATTTCAGCATAAACTGCTATACCTTGCAGGTTTCAAGGTTTGGAGTTGAATTGGTTGAAATTCTGAACCATATATGCAATCTCCACCTGGTGAATTTTATATAATAAACCCGTGGAGTCAGACACTTTAGGAACATTTAAGCGGTTATTGGATAGGCACATGGAGCACACCAGGATGATAGGGAGTGGGATAGCTTGATCTTGGTTTCAGATCAAGCTCGGCACAACATCCTGGGCCGAAGGGCCTGTTCTGTGCTGTACTATTCTATGTTCTATCAATCTAAATGTGTTTTCTGTAAGTGGATCATATCCCTGATGCGCTGGAAATACTTTGCCTATGCTGATTGGCACAGCTGTTGGAAAACCTATTTTCCAATGTTCACCAAGGGGCTGGTACACATGTAAAACCCCTCACACTGTGTGCTTGATTCTAACCATATGTAACTGTATTGAAACATCACAGAGTGCAACATGTATATGTTTGAAAAGAATTGTAATGATAATATTGAAATGTACGAAATGTTCTCATTACTGAATTGAAGTAGCTCAAAATGCATCTTGACCTCTGGAGAAAATGTGAATATCATTGCACTTTACTGTTCTAACAATTTGGAATGGTTTTGTGATGTGTCTTTCAGAAATTTTATGAACGAAGTATATTTTTGCAAGAAAAAAATTTCCACTTCAATAATTTGCGTACAGGCTTTACTCTGTGCGATATACTATGGAACATTTGATTTGATTTGTTTATTATTGTCACATGTACTGGGATACAGTGAAAAGTATTGTTTCTTGCATGCTAGACAGACAAAACATACTGTTCATAGAATACATAGGGGAGAAGGATGGGGTGCAGAACATAGTTACAGATAGGGTGAAGAGACAGATCAGCTTAATATATGATAAGACCATTCAAAAGTCTGATGGTAGCAGGGAAGAAGCTGTTCTTGAGTCAGTTGAGACTTTGGCATCTTTTTTCTGACGGAAGAAGGTGAAAGAGTATGTCCAGGGTGCGTGGAGTCCTTGATTATGTTGGCTGCTTTCCCAAGGCAGCAGGAAGTGTCGACTAAGTCAATGGATGGGAGGCTGGTTTGCGTGATGCACTGGGCTATGTTCACAACCCTTTGTAGTTTCTTGCGGTCTTAACTTGGTATGGCTCCTGCATTGATTATGATACATCCAGAAAGAATGCTTTCTAAGATGCATCTGTAAAGGTTGGTGAGAGTCATAATGCACATGCCAAATTTCCTTAGCCTTCTGAGTAAGTAGGTGGGCTTTCTTAACTATAGCCTCCGTGTGGAGGGGCCAGGACAGATTGTTGGTGATCCGAACACCTAGAAATTTGAAGCTCTTGACCATCTCCACTTCTTCACCGTTGATGTAGACAGGAGCATGTCCTCCGCTATGTTTCCTGAAGTAGATGACTATCTCCTTCATTTTACTGACATTGAGGGAGAGATTATTATCATTGCACCATTTCACCAGATTCTCTACCTCGATCCTGTACTCTGTCTCATTATTGTTTGAGATCCGACCCATGACAGAGATGTCATCAGCAAACTTGAAGATGGAGTTGGAGCAGGATTTGGCCATGCCAAATGTATAAGGAGTATAGTAAGGGCTGAGGACATAGCTTTGCAGGTTACCGGTGTCGAGGATAATCATGGAGGAGATGTCATTACCAATCCGTACTGATTGTTAGTGGATATTGTCATTCAGTCCAAGGGCTTACAGATGAGAGAAAATAATGTACTTATTTAAAATTATGAAAAAGTAATCAGACCAAAAATTTCTGTAAATATTAAAAATATACAAATGAAAACATTCATAATGTGTAATTTCTATTCATTAGTATTTCTGTGAATTGACTATGTCCTTGTGAACATTCAAAAAAGCTCTGGGATCAAATCTTTCTGGAAAAATAAGAGTGAATTAGCAACGCATGCTGTTATTACTGCGCAAATCAGCCAAAAATGTCTTGGTAAGAGATGTGTCATGAGTGGCAAATCTGCAGAACAAGCTTATCAATTTACGTCACTCGTATATTTATCTTTCACAAAAATCCAGTCTCCTTTATTTTTTAAGAACACATTAATTGCCCAATAAACTGACCAGGAAAGTTAGACTCTAAGTCATTCTTCTTCTATGTTGTTCCTTTTTCTTTCTCATTTACTAAAGTTCCAAATGCCAGCATGTACTCAATGGAACGTATGGCCTCCTGTGCCATTCTGATTTTATGACTCTTATAACTTTATGCGCCATAGCCACGAGGCTAACAGATTGGACACCAAGTTAAGTACAAATTATATTCAAGCTGAAGGGTGCAGGAAAATGTCTGACTCATGCTTTCCAACAAGTCCCTTGCCTTGTTTCTGGCATACGCCATGCAGCTAATTTTATGTTTTCATTAGGCTTTCACAAACGTCAGCTTGGCTTAATGGTACTGCTCTTGCTTTCTAGCCAGAAGGATATCAGCTCAAACCTCATTACACACTTGTACAGAGTGTAATCTAGGCTGACATTTCAATGCTGTACTGAGGCAGTGATGTCCCTCAAATTGAAATTGCAAGCCAAAGCTCCATCTGCATATTCAAGTGGATGGAACAGATGCCATGGAATTTTTCAGCGCAATCCTGCTGTACTGGCCAATATAATTTCTAGGCCAATATCACTGAAATACATTAGCTGGTCATTCATCTCACTGCTGTTTGTGGGACTTCACAAATATACAAATTGTTTGCCAACAAGAATAGTGACTGCATTTTAGATATTAAATTATTTAGTACTTTGAGATATCTTGAAAATGTGAAAGATTCTACACAAATACAAACCTTTCTATTTTCTGTACCACTGTATAGAAATTTAAAGCAGAGACTGAAATTGAGCCACCTTTCATCCGATCCAAAACTCCAGCACTCTTTTTCTGATGCCTTCCAGAATCATTTTTCTCCATTTGGTTGGTCACATGTAATGGACTCATACAAGTTGGCAGAGATGTTTAACCTCTGCATGGATGTTTTGAGGACATCCCAAAAGCATTTCTATCCTGTTGGGAGTCTCCTACCACAAACAGGTTGAGCAGAGCAGTTGCTTCAGCAGTCTGATATCAAGTATATAAATGATGTACTGATTTGGTTTGATATGATTTATTATTGTCACATGTACTGGGATACAGTGAAAAGTATTGTTTCTACTGCACTATACAGACAAAGCACACCGTACATAGAGAAGGAAAGAAATGCAGAATGTAGTGTTGGAGTCATAGTTAGGGTGCAGAGAAAGATCAACTTAATGTGAGGTAGGTCCATTCAAAAGTCTGATGGCAGAAGGGAAGAAGCTGTTTTTGAGTCGGTTCGTATGTGATCTCAGACTTTTGTATATTTTTCCCAACGGAAGAAGGTGAAAGAAAGTACGTCCGGGATACGTGGGGTCCTTGATTATACTGGTTATTTTTCTGAGGCAGTGGGAAGTGTAGACAGAGTCAATGGATGGGAAGCTGGTTTGAGTGATGGACTGGACTTCATTCAAGACCCTTTGTAATTTCTTGCGGTCTTGGACAGAGCAGGAGCTATACCAAGCTGTGATACAACCAGAAAGAATGCTTCCTATAGTGCATCTGTAGAAGGTGGTGAGAGTTGTAGCGGACATACCAAATTTCCTTAGTCTCCTGAGAAAGTAGAGGCGTTGGTGGGCTTTCTTAAACTAAAGCATCTCACATGGAGGAAACAAGACAGATTGTTGGTGATCTGGACATTTAAAAACTTGAAACTCTCAACCATTTCTACTTAGTTCCCATTGATGTCGTCAGGAGCATGCCCTCCACTATGCTTCCTGAAGTTGATGACTATCACCTTCATTTTGTTAACATTGAGGGAGAGATTATTGTCATTGCACCAGTTCACCAGATTCTCTGTCTCTTTCCTGTACAGTGTCTCATCATTGTTTGAGATCCACAACAGTGGTGTCATCAGCAAACTTGAAAATCGAGTTGGAGGCGAATTTGGCCATACAGTCAAAGATGTATAAGGAGTATCGTAAGGGGTTGAGGACACAGCCTTGTGGGGCACCGGTGTTGAGGATGATCATGGAGGAAGTGTTGTTTCCTTTCCTTACTGACAGCGTTCTGTGGGTTAGGAAATCCTGATCCAGTTGCTAAGGGAGGAGCCGGGCCATAAGCCATGAAGTTTGGAAATGAGTCTCATAGGAATAATGGTGTGCAGCTGGTTGTTGAATGGTCCCAAGGTGTGTTCAACATAAACTGCTGGAAATGAGGCCTCAGGAACTTTCCAATATTTACTAACCATGTACAACTATGTACTGGAATAGATAGGCAAAATGCTCTTTTCTGAATCATCTCTCTGAGCTCTGGCAACATGTGATCTGATTAGAGGCTCTAACACTGATGCTGGAGAACACGACTACATATTTCCTGCCTTTCTGCAAAACATCAATTCACTGCCATTATCTGCTTCATGTCCATGTTCCCTTCATTTCCATGCTGCCACTTCCCTTTAATCCCTTGAGTGTTAATTTTTTTACAAGCTAATTTGTAGTATCCTGTCAAATCCATATCAAAGGTGTTGTGAAAACATGTTTTATATCAAAAAAATTATTTTTGAATTGACTGACCATACAGTCATACAGTGGAGGCAATGGCCTCTTGGTATTATCGCAAGACTATTAATCCAGAAACTCAGCTCATGTTTGGGCAATTGGGACTAGCTTAGGGGTTTAAAAGAAAGGACGGCATGGACAAGTTGGGCCGAAGGGTCTGTTTCCATGCTGTAAACCTCTATGATTCTATGATTGACTTTTTTGAAAATAAAGAGACAGAAACCACATTTCAATGACTTAGGATCAGTCAAAGATGGCTGCATATTTGCATCATTTCTGAAAACCATTGAAATGCAACAACCTTTCTGCAAAGCCTTAAAAGGGTATGAACGGTTTTAAAGAGTATGACTAAGGGCCACGAGCTATTTCATTAGCAAAACATCCAGACAATCACCTCGATACTCAACTCGGAAGAGAGAAACTGTTAGACATAATCATGTGGACAATGGGAAACTGGCTGAGAGAAGAATTCCCTGCCATGATCTAATCAAGTTACAACTGGAATACACTAGCTATTATTACAATATCCAAACTTACCTTCTCGGTGAGCAGGGGTCAGGAACCACAACTCCCAGCATGCCTCAGGAATTCTCACACATCTAGGGACAGGGGCAGGCAACACATATCTAATCCAATTTTTGAAGTTCTACAGGTTGAGGATGGGTCCAACACATTTGCCTAAAAAGAAAATAGCATGAAACCTGGATCATGTGACTTGGGAGCAGACTGTAATATCAAGAAGAGTTCCAGACAGGGGACAGGGAGAAAGGACAGAGTTCCCAATTGAGAAGAATGAAAAAGGAGCAAAGGAAGAGGCTCTTGCAGAAAAAGTTTAAAGTTTATTTATTATTGTCACAAGTAGGCTTACATTAACACTGCAATGAAGTTACTGTGAAAAGCCCTTAGTTGTCACACTCCAGCGCCTGTTCGGGAACACTGAGGGAGAATTTAGCATGGTGAATACACCTAACCAGCACGTCTTTCAGACTGTGGGAGGAAACCGGAGCACCCAGAGATACGGGGAGATACGGGGAGAGCATGCAGACTCTGCACAGACAGTGACCCAAGCCGGGAATCGAACCCAGATGCCTGGCGTTGTGAGGCAGCAGCGCTAACCATTGTGCCACCGGCCAGGCTGCAGAACTGGGAGGCAGTGTCATAGCGGTAACAAAACAAACAGTAACTACAAGAGCGCATCAGAGGCATGCCTCCTGCCTTCACAAGGCCCTTTCATCATCTTCAAGGCACAAGCCAGGTGTATAACGGAAACATAGAAACTAGAAGCAGGAGTAGGCCATTCGGCCCTTCGAGCCTGCTCCGTCATTCATTTTGATCATGGCTGATCATCGAATTCAATATCCTGAGCCCCCCACTTCCCCCCATATCCCTTGATCCCTTCAGCTCCAAGAGTTATATTTAATTTCTTCTTCAAGAAGAGTGTGAAGGATGACTGCAGCTCCAACAAGACCCAAGACGTTCAACATCAACTAGGACATCAACTGCCTGACCAGCATTTCCTTCAAAACCTGGACCATTCATTCCCTCCACCACAAATTCAACATGGCTGGATTGTGTATCATCTACAAGATCAACTGCAACACTCTGTAAGGCTTCTTCAACAGTGTCTCCAAAATTCATGACTTCGACCACCTAAAAACACAAGTGCATCAGTCACACGGGAACACCTCCACCACCACCAAGTTTCCTTCCAGGCCACCTTCCTGACTGGCAAATATATTTATAAGTGATATGATATATATACATCATCATTGCGTCAAAACCTGGAACTTCGTCCCTAACAGTAAACCCACATGGACTGTAGCAGTTCCAGAATGGCTCACCATATGCTGGCTATCTCAGCAACACCCAGATCCTGTGTATGAATAAACTTTAAAAGATTACAAAGTATTCCTTTAGTACCTCAGCTATGCCTTCTGGTTCCACAAGATCTCCCCTTCTTGGTCTCTAATTGACTGCATCCTTCCTTTCACTACCCTGTTACTGTTTTGGTGTCTATAAAATACTTTTGAATTCCCTATTATACAATACTACTGCCACTCAGTCTAATGCCTCCTCTTCATGTAATTTTATCTTATCCATTATCTTGACAATGTCTTCAATTACTTTAGCAACAGTTTTAGCAATGTCATCTTCCTTGGTAAACATAAGTCCTTTCTGCAATTTGCATGCAAATATACTCCTCTATCTCCTTCCCACTATTTGGTGGCATTATTATACACCCAATAACATAGGAACAAATCTATTATTCTTTAATTCTAACCAAATAGGCTCTGTCTTTGTCTCCTCAACTACAAGATACCTTTCCATTGCTTTAATAGTTTATTTGACCAACACCGCCCTGCCTCATCTATCACTTTTTTTCTTACCTTGTAGCCAGGAATAACAATTTACCCAACCTTCCCTTCTTTGAGCTGGGAATGTCATTACACTTTAGTCCTGATCTCCTACAATAATTATAAGTCAGACTAATGAGATTCCACAGTCTCATTAGGAGTGAATTATCAGCACCAGAAAGATTCTTTGACAGTAACTAAGACTCATCATATCATTAAAAGAGTTTTTACTGTGGAATAGACAATTCCTAACTTTTTTGACAAGTTTAGACCATACCTATGAAATAAATACAGGAACATCGTGCAGTTTAATGACTTTAATGCTGAGTCAGACAGCAAGGTGCCATTTTGTGCAGCTTTTTGAGGGGTAAGGACATCACTAACAATTGCCAGATTTTCACTAACAACTCACATGACAAATACTGTCCAATTAGCACATAAATAATGGCAAGTGTTGTTGGCCTCATCATTATTTCCACAGCAAAATCTAGCCAATTGTATTTTGTAGTTTTGTCACTCATTTTTTGTATAGCCAGCAATTAATGTCTCAGATTTGAATCAAGTTTGTTCCAGATAGTATTATAGTATAATTCCTTTTGAATTAATGTACTTGTAACTCATATTTTACAAAAGACTAAAATATAGTGGGACTATTTAGTAGCAACACAGAAACTCAAGTCACTCAGAAAATATTCTCTTTGAAAGAATGTGAGACTACAGATATGTTCCAGTTCATGTGGAGTTAAATAAGTATCTTTGGCTAAGAATGGAAATTGTATGATTAATTTTTTCTTCAAATAATTCCAGTCTAAAATCAAAAGTTGAATTTTGTAATTAGCATACTGCTCTCAGGTTAATGGGGTGCTGTGAATCATGGGAAGTGTCTAATGTTGTAACTAAATGGAAGATTGTGTGTATACTGGCAATGTGTTTTTAAAAAGTCTGAGGTCACATCACATCATTGCTGATGGGCAGTCAGGGATTGGGAAGCACAGATTCCTTTAAAAGAGAAAGGTAGGGCAAACAAATCCAGAGCTTGCTGGATGAAAAAGGAAATAGAAATTATGATAAGAAATAAAATGTATGCTTATGACAGGTAGAAAATACAGCTGAGAACCAAGAGGGATACAGAAGGGTCAGAGGGGAAGTGAAAAAGCATACTAGAGAAGCAAAAAGGGAATATGAGAAAAGATTGGCAGCCAACATAAAGGGGAATTCCAAAGTCTTCTAAAGGCATATAAATAGTAAAGGGGTGGTAAAAGGAATAAGGCTAATTAGGGACCTAAAAGGGAATTTACACATGGAGGCAGGGGGCATAGCTGAGGTATTAAATGAATACTTTGCATCCAGCTTTACCAAGGAAGTAGATGCAACCCAGGACATGGTGACAGTTGAAGGAATTCTGTCCCTAGGTTTCAAAATTGATCAGGAAGTGTTGAATAGACTGTCAGTACTGAAAGTTGACAAGGCACTGGGACCAGATGAGATGTATCCAAGGAGTGAAAATAGAAATTGTGAGTGCACTGGCCATGATCTTACAATGTTCTCTAGATTCAGCGGAAGTACCAGAGGATTGGAGAATATTAAATGTTGCACCCTTGTTCAAAAAAGGTTGTAAGGATAGCCTCAGCAATTACAGGCCAATCAGTTCAACATCAGTCATGGGCAAGCATCTAGAAACAATTATTCAGGACAGATTTAGTAGTCACATGAAAAAATGTGGGTTGATTAAGAAGAACCAGCATGAATTTCTAAAAGGGAGAAATCATGTTTAAATAATTTGCTAGAGTTTTTTGATGAGGTAACAGAAAGGGTCGATGTGAGTAATGCTGTTGAAGTGATGTACTTGGTCTTTCAGAAGGCATTCGATACCGTGCCACATGACAGACTTGTGAGAAAAGTTTTAGGTCATGGAACAAAAAAGACAGTGGACACAAAATTGGCTGAATAATAGAAAGCAGAGAGTAATGGGCAATGGATATTTTTTGGGTTGGAAGAAGGTTTGTAGTGGTTTTGATTTGATTTGATTTATTATTGTCAATGTATTAACATACAGTGAAAAGTATTGTTTCTTGCATGCTATATAGACAAAGCATACCATTTACAGAGAAGGACACAGTCATAGCTAGGCTGTAGAGAAAGATCAACTTAATGCAAGGTAAGGGAAGAAGTTGTTCTTGAGTCGGTTGGTACGTGACCTCAGACTTTTGTATCTTTTTCCCGAAGGAAGAAGGTGGAAGAGAGAATGTCCGGGGTGCGTGGGGTCCTTAATTATGCTGGCTGCTTTGCCGAGGCAGCGGGAAGTGTAGACAGAATCAATGGCTGGGAGGCTGGTTTGCGTGATGGATTGAGCTACATTCACAACCTTTTGTAGCACAACCTTGGGCAGAGCAGGAGCCATACCAAGCTGTGATACAACCTGAAAGAATGCTTTCTATGGTGCATCTGTAAAGGTTGGTGAGAGTCGTAGCTGACATGTCAAATTTCTTTAGTCTTCTGAGAAAGTACAGGCATTGGTGGGCTTTCTTAACTATAGTGTCGGCATGGGGGGACCAGGACAGGTTCTTGGTGATCTGGACACCTAAAAACTTGAAACTCTCAACCATTTCTACTTCATCCCGATTGATGTAGACAGGGGCATGTTCTCCTTTACGCTTCCTGAAGTCGATGACAATCTCCTTCGTTTTGTTGACATTGAGGAAGAGATTATTGTTGCCGCACCAGTTCACCAGATTCTCTATCTCATTCCTGTACTCTGTCTCGTCATTGTTTGAGATCCGACCCACTACGGTGGTGTCGTCAGCAAACTTGAAAATTGAATTGGAGGGGAATTTGGCCACACAGTCATAAGTGTATAAGGAGTATAGTAGGGGGCTGAGAACACAGCCTTGTGCGGCACCGGTGTTGAGGATGATCGTGGAGGAGGTGTTGCTGCCTATCCTTACTGATTGTAGTCTGTGAGTTAGGAAGTTCAGGATCCAGTCGCAGAGGGAAGTGCCGAGGCCCAGACCACGGAATTTGGAGATGAGTTTCGTGGGAATAATAGTGTTGAAGGCTGAGCTGTGGTCAATAAATAGGAGTCTGACATAGGTGTCCCTGTTATCTAGGTGTTCCAGGGTTGAGTGCAGGGCCAGGGAAATGGTGTCTGCTGTGGACCTGTTGCGGCGGTAGGCAAACTGTAGTGGATCCAGGTAGTCTGGAAGGCTGGAATTGATTCGTGCCATGACTAACCTTTCGAAGCACTTCATAATGATGGATGGCAGAGCCACTGGCTGATAGTCATTAAGGCACGCTGCTTGGTTTTTCTTAGATACCGGGATGATGGTCATCTTCTTGAAGCAGATAGGGACCTCAGATTGTTGTAAAGAGAGGTTGAAGATGTCTGTGAATACCCCCGCCAGCTGATCTGCGCAGGATCTGAATGCACGTCCGGGTACCCCATCCAAGCCAGTCGCTTTCCGTGGGTTGACCTTCAAGAAAGCTGCTCTGGCATCTGCAATGGTGACCCCAGATACAGGTTCATCCAGGGCTTCAAGAGTGGAGGGCATGTTCTCGCTGACCTCTTGCTCAAAATGGGTGTAGAATGCATTGAGCTCATCAGGGAGTGGTGCGTTGGAGCTGGCGATTTTACATGCCTGAGTATTCCCCAGGAATTATGATGTGGAGATGCCGGCATTGGACTGGGGTAAACACAGTAAGAAGTCTTACAACACCAGGTTAAAGTCCAAAAGGTTTATTTGAATAACAAATAAACCTGTTGGACTTTAACCTGGTGTTGTTAGACTTCTTACTGTATTCCTCAGGGGTCCATATTGGGACACTTGTTTTTCATCATGTATATAATAATGATCTAGATCTTGGTGTGCAGGGGACAGTTTCAAAGTTTGCAGGTGATACAAAACTTAGAAGTATTGTAAGCTGCGAAAAGGACAATGTAGAACTTCAAAAGAACATAGCTGGTGGACTGGGCAAATAGGTGACAGATGAAGTTCAATGCAGAGAAGTGTGAGGTGATGCATTTTGATAGGAAGAACATGGAGAGACAATATAAAATCAGGGGTAAAATTCTAAAAGGGGTGCAGGAACTGAGGGACCTGGGAAGCAGGTGGAGGGAACAGTTAATAAAGCATAGAACCATAGAAAATTACAGCTCAGAAACAGGCCTTAGCTTTAATACAGGCACAGTGTACAAAAGCAAGGAAGTTATGCTGAACATATACAAGATAATAGTTCGATTTCAGAAAAGATATTGTGTACAGTTCTGGATGCCACAGTACAGGAAGGATGTGAACGCATTATAGATTGTGCAAAAGAGATTTACGAGAATGGTTCCAGGGATGAGAAACTTCAGTTATGAGGATATATTGGAAAGGTTGTGACTTTTCTCCTTGGAAAGAAGGTTGAGAGAAGATTTGATAGAGATGTTCAAAATCACGTTCCCCTTGTAAAAGGATCAAAAACAAGAAGGCACAAGTTTAAGGTGATTTGCAAAAGAAACAAATGTGATGTGAGAAAAAACCTTTTCACATAACAAGTGGTTCAAGTCTGTAATGCACTGCATGGAGTTGTGGTGGAGGCAGGTTCAATTGAGGTATTCAGGAGGGCATTAGATGAATACTTGATTAGTCACAATATGCAGGGGTGCGGGGAAAAAGCAGTGGAATGACACAACCATAATGCTCGTTTGGGAAGCCAGTGTAGGTACAATGGGCTGAATGGCTTTCTTCTGCACCGTAATAATTTTGTGATTCTGTGAAGGATGGCACGGTGGCACAGTAGTTAGCACTGCTGCCTCATAGCGCCATGGACCTGGGCTCGATTCCCAGCTTGGATCACTGCCTGTGTGGAGTTTGCACGTTCTCCCCGTGTCTGCGTGGGTTTCCTCCAGGTGCTCTGGTTTCCTCCCACAGTCTGAAAGATGTGCTGGTTAGGTGCATTGACCCGAACAGGCACCGGAGTGTGGCGACTAGGGGAATTTCACAGTAACTTCACTGCAGTGTTACTTATGACTAATAAAATAAACTTGATGTGCCGTTTAGCTGCTAATTGGCCCTATTCTGTTCCTTTTGGAGAATTTTTGTTCACAAAGTATGTTAAATGAATCGATCTGTTCACTTTCACCTTTTTTTATTGCTTTCCCAAAGGTTTTGAGAATTGGTTACTTTCAAAGATTGCAATGATTTCTCATTGAGAACTTTCTAACTGCCTTTCTCATTTTTGATTCAAACATTCTCAACATCTTCCGTTCTGACGTGGTGGTATTTTGTTAGCTAATCAACAAAGTGTGTTGTGAAGGTTTTTCCACAAAGTGATACTTACATAACATTATATTTGTCAATTCTCCCGAGAATGATTCACAACATACAAAAAACTTTTCATTTTCTTTATATATTCTCTGAACTCTGGTATCAAATCACTCTTTTACTGTTATAATAAAAAGGATAGGCCCTCTAATTTTCTTGTGTCTGTAATATTGTGCTGATACCTCTGAAGTCAGTTACTTAATAAAATAGGAATTCGAAATGTGAACCAAATTCTAATGTGTTTATAAGTTTTATACAACTTTCAGAAGTTTATTTTGTTTCTCAAAACTTGTTGAGAAACTTTCCTTTTGCCTCTTTTCTCATTTTCCATCTATTATAGGTGATTTAGGAAAACAAATCTGAAGTACCATTTCAAAACAGGTGATTTAACTATTGAAAAGCTAAATTAGGATCAATAGTCACAGTTTTTCATTGCAAAGAGGGATTCATATTTGAAATTGAATAGGTGGAATGTTGGAATCAAGGTTTTAGGATCACTTAAGGTGACAGCTGTAATATGGACGATTGTGTAGGCTTTTTTTATGGATAAAATAATACCTCCATAGAGTCTTCTTCGGGTGAAAGATCAGATCATCTTACATTTACTTACACCTGTTTGGGTAGAATGCACAGCAAATGACCTGTGTTAGGGAGCTGTTTAATAATCTTAAACAGCCTCGAGTTCTGAGGAGCTGTATACCTAAGTTTGATCTCTCCAGATGCTGACTGACTTCTTGCGGTTTCTCAGTTGGTTCCCTTTCCAGCACTTTCCCGGTAGGCGCGGTCTGGCCAGGAAAAACAGTAAATAAAAAAAGACCGTTACTGCGCAGGCGCTCTAGGCGGGGAACCATGACCGCTAGCTACTGCGCAGGCGCTCTAGGCAGGGAGACAGTCAATAAAGCAGCCTGTTACTGCGCATGCGTTCCAGACAGTGCCAATGACTCGTGACGCCAGGCAGTTGCTCCAGGCAGGGAGACGGTCAATGATGAGACTGTTACTGCGCAGGCGCTCTGGGCAGGGAACCGATCAATAATGAGACTGTTACTGCGCAGGCACCCGAGGCAGGGAGACGGTCAATGGAGACATACTGCGCAGGCGCTCTAGGCAGGGAGACGGTCAATGGAGACATACTGCGCAGGCGCCCTGGACAGGAAGACGGTCAATAATAAGACTGTTACGGCGCAGCCGCGCTGGGCAGGGAGACGGTCAATGAGAGGGATTGTTATTGCGCAGGTGCTCTCGGCAGGGAGACGGTCAATGAAAGATAAAAGTAAAATACCGCGGATGCTGGAATCTGAAACAAAAACAGAGATGCTGGAAAATCTCAGCCGGTCTTACAGCACCTGTGGAGAGAGAGTAGAGCGGACGTTTCGAGTCTGGATGACCCTTCGTCAGAGCTGATCATCCAGAGTCGAAACGTTGGCTCTATTCGCTCTGTAAGAAGTCTCCCAACACCAGGTTAAAATCCAACAGGTTTATTTGGTAGCAAAAGCCACTAGCTTTCGGAGCGCTGCCCCTTCATCCGAAAGCTAGTGGCTAACAAAGCTACCAAATAAACCTGTTGGATTTTAACCTGGTGTTGGGAGACTTCTTACTGTGTTTACCCCAGTCCAATGCCGGCATCTCCACATCATATATATTCGCTCTCCACAGATGCTGTCAAACCTGCTGATATTTTTTAGCATTTATGGTCAATAAAGGAGACTGTTACTGTGCAGGCACCTTAGGCGGGGAGACGGTAAATAAAGGACCAAAAGAGAAAATGCTGGAAAATCTCAGCCGGGCTGGCAGCATCTGCAAAGAGAGAAAAGAACTGAAGGTCAAAATAAAAGAGATTGTTACTGCGCAGTCGCCCTCCGCAAGAAACCGGCCCATGAGACTGATACTGCACAGGCGTCTTAGGCAGAGAGACATTTATGAAGGAGACAATTACTGCGCCTGCGCCCCAGGCTGGGAGACCGTCAATAAAGGAAACTTACTGCGCAGGCGCCCTAGCCTGGGAGACCGTCAATAAAGGATTTCTTTTTGTTTATTACAAATACGTCAATACAAAACAATTACAATCACACAAAAAACAAATGTGAAAAAAGTACCGTCAATAAAGGAAACTTACTGCGCAGGCGCCCTAGGTAAAACGCCGGCTCAATATAGCCCGCAGTGCACGCTGGGCGTACAGACGGTCAAAGCAGACCGTCACTGAGCAGGCGCATTCTGATCTGGTCCAGAATCGCGAATAAAGTCGCGAGACTACGTTTTGGCCTCCCTCTTTGCGTCATCAGCCAAGATGGTAGGTAACGCTGGGTAGGATTCCCCGTTCCGAAGCGATTGTAATCCAATGGCATCGGTCACTGAGATTCTTCTGCCAAACAAATCCCTGCGTGTCAACCACCGCGGTGCTTTTCCGCAGCAGCACGGGCAGCGATTTTGCCGAGGTGCAGCTGTATTTGTTTGGATGAAAGCCCCAACGGCAGCAATGAATTTGCGGCCTAGTTACTGGAGGCTCAGCGTCGGGCAAGTGGGTGGAATGGCCCTTGGGTGGTGGTGGCTTCTCTGCTGCTGTAGTGTAGTTGGAAGCAGCCGAGCATAGCCCATTCTAAATGGGGGTCAGCCACGTGTGCTGGCGTGGCTGGTCCTTACCCCCCCCCCCCCCCCCCAGTCCTGGACCGAATTCAGTCTTTTCTTTGGTTTACGTTTCCTACTCACTAGTTCTGCCAGTCCCACCCATTCAGAGTTTACCCTATACGTGGTCCAAAACTATTCTGTGCCGTTGCTTTTCGTTGTGAAAACTTCAACGTTTAAGTGCACCGTTGCAATCACAGTTTGGTGAGATGCTATGACCTGATGATTTATGCAACTTGTGGGCTTTGTGACGCTTTCCGTTTCATCAGTGAGCAGTATTACTGGAGGCCCGGGATGTTGTAATTAAATAATTGCATTGAATGGAGTTGGCTGTGGCAATGGTAAGAAAGGGCTAGGGGTATTGCATGCTGATAGTTAGTCCTCAAATTGTTAAGTGAGTTGATAGCTGAAATAGTATGGTGAACACAAATTTAGTTGGTGGCTGAGGTCACCTGTAACACTTCTGGGTTAATCACTAATTTAAGGACTGTTGTTTGAGGGGCATCCTTGGGTGCGTTCTGGACTTGATTGTCCTTGTGGGAGACTTCTAGAAATTGAGCAGGGTCCAAAAATGGGAGGAGGAATCTGGGTCAGATAAGAGGTTTAGGATGAAACTTGGTTAAAATTCACAATTAAATGTTTAATATGTTTGCACTACAATCTTGTCTTTTAAAATGTTAACTAAAGTTTTTATGTGCCAAAATTTGCTGTGCATATAACATGGGTTCCACCTTTTTGGCTTTATCTCTAGATTAGAATCCCTACAGTACTGAAGAAGGCCATTCATATCCAGGCATACCCTGTAACCCCGTGTATTTACCCTAAGGGATAATTTAGCACAGCCAATCAACCTAACCTGCAAAATAAATCAAATTGAACATCTTTAGGCTCGGGGGAGGAAACCAGAGCACCTGAAGGAAACTTGCACAGACACGGAGAATGTGCAAACTCCCCACACAGTCACCCAGGGCTGGCATTGAACTGGCTCTGAGGCAGCAGTACTAATGGTTGGAGGGTGTGGAAGTTTAAATTTATCCATGACTGCTAATTTGTAAATGTAGGCCAGTATACAAAGGAGCAAGTCTGAGAACCACAAGCAATGCAGGATTGACCACACATTTGTGTCTGATGCACTGAAAATAATGGACCAAATTTAATTATTGGCTGTTTGTGCAACTAGTTAATATTTGGTTTGGTGCAGTTTAGTATTCCTGCATTGCTAGTACTTGGGCTTGGTGAGTCAAATCTGTTTTTTGATCAGTTTAAAAAAGGGTCTTTATGCCTTCTCGGGTTGCAGTTCTATAGAACTAGGCTTCAAAGTGCATCTATATAAAGAAGCCATGAAAATGAAGTGCAGATGTGTATAGTTGAAGTGGGTATAATTTTCATGGTATCATGCTTTTGCCTGCAGATGTACTACTTTAAGGATGGGTTGATGAAATAATTGATCAGTTTTCCACTGTAAAATGTTGTGGACAAAATAACCTAATGGGTGGTCTTCCTTATTTTAGCCGTCCAGATTGAGAAAAACCAGGAAGCTAAGAGGACACGTTAGCCACGGTCATGGCCGTATAGGTGAGTGGTTAATGCAGTCTGAGGTCTTTCTATGTTAAGCATGTTCAAAATACTGGGTGACACTTTTTCCATTTTATAGGCAAACACAGGAAGCATCCTGGTGGTCGTGGCAATGCTGGTGGTATGCATCATCACAGAATCAACTTTGATAAATAGTACGTATTCTGCTAAATTTATTTTGATAAATATGTATAATTCTGATCATGCACCAAATGTGAAAAGCTGAAGGTAGGAGGTCAGTGGAAAATGCCACAAGTGAAATTAGAACTATTCTGGGAGGATCTGAGCATTTTATTTAACTGTTCAAGCTATAAATATTATCCAATACCTTTTTTAATGGGTGGGGAAATACAAGTCCTGCAATATAAAAGCAAAATACTGTGGGTTCTAGGAATCTAAAATAAAAATGGCAAATTCTGGAAAATCTCAGCAGATCTGCCAGCATCTGTGGAGAGAAAAACAGTTAACATGTTATCTCTCTTACTTTTCTTGATCGATCGATCGATCGATCTCTCCACTTGGGCTGCCAGACCTGCTGAGTTTTTCCAGCATTTGTTTCTATTCCTGTAATAGAAGGTTGTTAAATTGCTTCTGTCCTATTCCCCACCTTTGTTCAACATTGACAAAATAACGAGACTAGAGTCACATCCTGACACTTCCAGTTGTTTTGGTGTGCTATTGTTCTCGAAGAATGAATACTACTTTTATTCACTGGCTGAAGTTTCTTGTAACAGCAGTCAGTCACCAGATTAGTGACATTTGTTGCAACTTGACTTGGTTGTCAGACTTTTAATAATTCTGAATTGTTTCTTTAAATATGATGCAAGAATGCCCTGTGGACCATAGCTATTTAAATGGCTGCATTAATTAATTGGATTGGCCATGCTAAATTGCCCCTTAGTGTCGGGGGACTAGCTAGGGTAAATACATGAGGTTATGGGGTTAGGGCCTGGGTGGGATTGTGGTCTGCGGACACGATGGGCCGAATGGCCTCCTTCTGCAGTGTAAAATTCTATAATTTATCCAACTGGTATAGTTAACTGAAACTAGACAAATTCCTTGCTCTTGCTTGTCTCCATTTTTATGGCATTCTCTTCGAAACTGCCTGAGTTTGCTAAACATTTATAAACGCTGTTTATTGAGTGCACAGTATCATCCAATGGTTCAAGTTAATCCACTTACTGTGCTCTCTGAGCCTTGTTACAGGTTCGGGTGAGATCTGTAGAATGGGGTGCTTTCCATTGAATTAATATTTCAGCTGGAAGGCAGTAAACTTGATGGGCTGTCTAAAATAGAAACTAGAGTAGAGATTTGATTTCTTTGTTCATGACTTACCCAAAGCTGATCAGCACACTGAAAGTTTGGCCTATTATGTTGGTGTGCTGAATCACAAACAAACAAACAAAGAACAGTACAACACAGGAAACAGGCCCTTCAGCCCTCCAAGCCTGTGCCGCTCATTGGTCCAGCTAGACCATCCAACTAGACCAAGAGCTGATGAGTCCCTGCAGCAAGGTTCCAGTGTGTGTTGTGGAGATATGAGTGGCAGGGACAGGAAACACACAGGAAGTAATCTAGAATTGTTACCGTTGAATGTTCACTGTGTCCCATTGATTTGAGTTGCCGTTCATATTCAGTAAGTTGAGTTTCTAAATAATTCTGTTCTTCAGTCATCCAGGTTACTTTGGAAAGGTTGGTATGAGACATTACCATCTAAAGAAGAATCAGTTGTTCTGTCCGACCATAAATCTGGATAAACTTTGGACATTGGTCAGTGAACAGACCCGATTGAACTATGCCAAGAAACCTGAAGGACCAGCACCCGTTATTGACGTTGTACACGCTGTAAGTGTTACAGTACAGGAGTTTCCATGGTCTGCAAATAGGATTAAAATATGATACAGCTGAGCTTGTGGGTAGAATAGGTTGGATGCAACTTAACAGGAGTTGGTAAATCATAGTGATACCATAACTCCCAGGTAATAAAGAGAAACTGAAGCTAGCACAGGCTGTATTCAACTCAACATTTGACATTAAGCCCTATTAAAACTTTACCTCCCTCCAAGATAAAGTATGTTCTTTGAGATCTTTACATGCTTGGGCACACATCCTGATGCACCTGTGCTGTTCCTAATTTTGACATTAAGATGCCCCTGTTTGTCTTTGATGCACCAAATGCATAATCTTATACTGCATTTAACTCTTTTGCCCATTTCACTTGGTCTTTTGCAACTGGCTGCCATTAGTCCCATCTGAGATTCAAGGATGTGAAGTTTCTGAATTTTAAGAATGGATTTCTGCCCTTGGAAATTTTTCAACCTCAATCTTTCCATAGTTATTGGTGCACTTGATCTTGTGCTTTCAGACAATGCCTGAATTCCAGCTGCTGCCACTCCGCCTCATCAGCTCAGATCTAGGTGCACCAGCAGGGTGCACTCTGCTGCTGGCTGCTTGATGGAGCTACAGGGATTGGAAGCTAATGGTGGGAGGCAGAGCCAGAGTCTCTGCAAGGTTCGGTGGTGGAGCGAGGGAGCAGTGAAGTCTGAGTCTCAACTAGTTCATAGAATCTCTACAGTACAAAAGGAGGCCATTTGGCCTATCAAGTCTGCACCAACTCTGACAGAATCTTAACCAACCCACATCCTGCCCTCAACCCCATGCATTTACCCTGCTAATTCCCCTAACATACACATCTTGTGCCACTGAGGGGCAATTTAGCATTGCCAAATCCACCTAACCGGCATGTCTTTGGACTGTGGGAGGAAACTGGAGCATCTGGAGGAAACCCATACAGACATGGGAGAACATGCAAACTCCACAGTCACTGAAGGCTGGAATCAAACTTCGGTCCCTAATGCTGAGGCGGAGGTGCTGCCCACTTGCACTGAATCATCACTGATTTTCAATCAGTGAACATAAAGATGCCTTTTGGACCCCAGGGCAACGTGGTGTTCCTGTAAGGCTGTTGGAATGGCTCGATGAGTGAGGAGAGTTGGGTAGATGGGAAGAGCTTTACTGAGTCTTCTGTTACCAGGGAGTGTGGAGTGACTGAAACCCAAGTGTAAAATTATGCAAACAGTTGTATACTGAATCGTGCTTTATTCCTAAAGTTGCATTAGTGTGTCACTGGCAATGCCGCATTTGATGCCCATCCCTAATTTCCCTGGGTTGGGAGTTAAAATGGAGTCTCTCAATTCTCTGCTTCACTTTGCATGTACATAATCCAATGAGTAAAGTATATTTATTAGTCACAAGTAGGCTTACATTCACTGCAATGAAGTTACTGTGAATATCCCCTAGTCGCCATACTCCAGTGCCTGTTTGGGTACACTGAGGGAGAATTTAGTATGGCCTGTTCACCTAACCTGCACATCTTTGGACACTGGGAGGAAACTGGAGCACCCGGAGGTAACCCACACAGGGAGAACATGCAAACTCCACAGTCAGTGACCCGAGCCAGGAATTGAACCTGGGGGCACCTGGGTTACTGGCGCTGTGAGGCAGCAGTGCTAGCCACTGTCCCCACCCCATATTCTTTTTGTCAGAATGGACTTCCTGTGTTACTCGTACTAGTTGCATTTGAATGTTAAGTTGTCGTGGATGATTTTGTACAAATGTATTCGTCCAGTCTTGATGGCGGCACGGTAGCGCAGTGGTTAGCACTGCTGCTTCACAGCTCCAGGGTCCCGGGTTCGATTCCCGGCTCGGGTCACTGTCTGTGTGGAGTTTGCACATTCTCCTCGTGTCTGCGTGGGTTTCCTCCGGGTGCTCCGGTTTCCTCCCACAGTCCAAAGATGTGCGGGTTAGGTTGATTGGCCAGGTTAAAAAAAAATTGCCCCTTAGAGTCCTGGGATGTGTAGGTTAGAGGGATTAGTGGGTAAGGTATGTGGGGGTGGGGCCTGGGTGGAATTGTGGTCGGTGCAGACTCGATGGGCCAAATGGCCTCCTTCTGCACTGTAGGGTTTCTATGGTAATAAAGTAAAGGTAGAATTAATGAGTTCACCCACTTGCAGTCTAAATACCACCAACTTGGCCAAGAAGCATTTGAATATTGATACAGATCATAAATACAATCGCAATTACAAGGGAGGAAGTGTTCGGTGTTTTAGGAAGCATGAAGGTAGACAAATAACCAGGGCCAGATGGCATCTGTCCTAGATTACTGAGAGAGACGAGATGAAAGTGCTGGGCCTCTAACAGAAATCTTTGTTTCTTCATTGGACACAGTGAGGTCCCAGAGGATTGGAGGATAGCAAATGTGGTCCCGTTATTTAAGGGTAGCAAGGATAACCCGGGTAATTATAGGCCAGTGAGCTTGACGTCAGTGGTAGGGAAATTGTTGAAGATTCTTAGAGATGGCATGTATACACATTTAGAACTGAATAGTCTCATTAGCGATAGACAACATGGTTTTGTATGAGGGAGGTCCTGCCTCACAAATTTGGTTGAGGTTTTTTGAGGTGACAAAAATGATTGACGAGGGAAGGGCTGTGGATGTCGTCCACATGGATTTTAGTAAAACATTTGACAAGGTCCCTCATGGCAGGCTGGTGCAAAAGGTTAAATCTCACGGGATCAAAGGTGAACTAGCTAGATGGGTACAGAACTGGCTTGGCCATAGAAGATGGGGGTAGCAGTGGAGGGGTCTTTTTCTGATTGGAGGTCTGTGACTAGTGGTGTTCCGCAGGGCTCTGTACTGGGACCTCTGCTGTTTGTGATTTATATAAATGAATTGGAAGAAGAGGTGGCTGGTCTGATTAAGTTTGTGGACAACACAAAGATTGCTGGAGTTGCGGATAGTGATGAACATTGTCAGAGAATACAGCAGGATATAAATAGACTGGAAAATTGGGCGGAGAAATGGCAGATGGAATTTAATCCAGATAAATGTGAAGTGATGCATTTTGGTAGATCTATTGCAGGGGGGAGCTATACAATAAATGGCAGAACCATCAGGAGTATAGACACAGGAATCTGGGTGTGCAAGTCTGCAGATCCTTAAAGGTGGCAGCACAGGTGGTGAAGGCATATAGCATGCTTGCCTTTATTGGACAGGGCATAGAGTATAAAAGTTGGCATATGATATTGCAGTTATATAGAACGTTGGTTAGGCCACATTTGGAATACTGCGTCCAGTTCTGGTCGCCACACTACCAGAAGGACGTGGAGGCTTTGGAGAGAGTGCAGAAAAGGTTTACCAGGATGTTGCCTGGTATAGAGGGTATTAGCTATGAGGTGAGATTGAGTAAACTAGGGTTGTTCTCCCTGGAAAGACTGAGGTTGAGGGGCGACCTAATAGAAGTTGATAAAATTATGAAGGGCATAGATAGGGTGAACAGTTGGAAGCTTTTTCCCAGGTTAGTAAATGACAAACACAAGGGGTCACAAGTTCAAGGTAAGGGGGGCAAGGTTCAATACAGATATGCAGGGGATGTATTTTACACAGAGGGTGGTGGGGGCCTGGAATGCACTACCAAGCAAGGTGGTTGAGGCAGATACACTAGGATCATTTAAGACTTATCTAGATAGCCACATGAACAGACTGGGAATAGAGGGATACAAACTGATGGTCTTGTTAGGAACACATGATCGGTGCAGGCTTGGAGGGCCGAAGAGCCTGTTCCTGTGCTGTTTTGTTCTTTGATTACATGGTTCCTAGTCACAATTTTCAGACATTATTTTGGCCACATTCATCCTGATGATTTACTATGCTGCTTAACTCATATCAAGGCAAACTAGCAAATGAACACTTCCTTCATGTTTTACTATTGATGAAAAGCAATCGAGACACCAGTACAGGCCCTGGGGCATCACTTCTCATGTCCTACCTATATAGCAAAAGGTTTATGGTATAGTAAAATTTATTAGTTTGGTACTCAACTGGGGAAACGAGACTAGAGTCACATCCTTACATTTTCTATTGTCTTGATGTGCTATAGTTTTCGAAGAGTAACTACTGATTTTATTCACTGGCTGTAGCTCCTTTATAGCCCAGCCAGTCACACAATTAGTGACATTGTTTTACTTTGCAAAGTAATCATGAATTTTGTATGCCATTGTTGTAGTGGTGTGGAGTCATTCCAGCATGAAATATTTTAAAATAGCTCAAGTTTTCATCTCCATTATCTAGCTAGGAGGCTTTAGTTCGAGCATTTTTTGGCACACCTGTCATTTTGTCATTTTAATAATTGAACTATATTCAGTTAATTGTTCCTTGGGTGCTAGGTTTTTCAGCATAACTCCCCTTTTAATGTCCCTTTGGTTGGAGTCTGGCTTAAAGAATGTGCAGGTTTTCATTATTTTTGTTTTGCCTGTGTTTTTTCAGCATTACTGCTCTGCATTGGTTTGATGTGTAGTGTCATACTTTAAGATTTGTAGGTCTCTTTCAACTTGTTTGTTTTCATGGACTATATTGCATATTTTTTGTGCAGTACCTTGCATTTCTCTGCATTAAATCAGCCTGCCCAAATACACACCATTGCTGTTCATAAGTCTCAACTGCCTATAATTTTGATTTGCCATCTGTGGTGGTAGACCAGTTGGTGTCAAGTTTCAAAATTTGAATCTTTGATTACCTTTGTTTTCCTGGGTTGCATTGACAACGCTCTTGTTGGTGATGAACCATAAACTGCTGGGGTCCTTGTGTTGGTACCAGGCAAGACAACATTTCAGTATTATGACCCAATAATGATTGATGTGTGGTATAATGTTTAGTTTCAGTATGCCTTGGGGAAGTTGATGTTTCCAAGATCCTTTTGCTACATTTCCAGGCACATCATGCAGATGGTACATATAGTGAGAGTGGTGAAAGGTAGATATTGAACCCAGAGTCACAGTTGGTCAACCAGACTATTGGCTTTTGGTTTTGAGCAGTTTATAGTAGTAAGTGGTGAGCATCTTTTACCTCACCTGTGACTGGTGTTTTGAGGGTAGGAATGACATTTTGTCTAGTTTTCCAGAGTATAGCCTTTTTTTTTTACATGGTATGCTCTGGGTTGCTGTTCAGCTGCATAGGTTAAATGAACATTGAGGTAATGAGTTCACTATCAAACATATTTCTGCTTCTAAAACCATACTCTAATGAGATTGTGGTTGTAGCTGAACTTCTGATGACCTTACTCCCATGATTGTTAATATGGCAGATGTTCTTGTGCAAATAAGTTCAGTCATTACTTACTGTCATTGATCACCCTATTTGAACCGGAACATAGTCTGTTTCATTTTTATTGATACTTTTACAGGAGTATCGTACTGCATGAATATAGACTAAATTTTGTTTTTTAAGTGACATCTAAATGTATTTGTTTAGGCCCCTTTTGATTGGAATGTCTATCTCAGTCCGCTTTACTTTTGGTGAGGTCATGTTCTTTGGAATAGTTACTTTATCTAAGTAATTAATCACCTGTCTTAGACTGGTTTGCACCTATCTTTGCTAATTTTCTAATGAACTGAAGCAATTCTATGCTGCTTTCAAAATCTGATCACTTGATAATTCTCAAATCTTGCCAGTTCTGTTTTCAATCATCAGACCCTTCAAAAAAGGTGAGCTAAGCAATTATCAACCTATGGAATCTCCCAGCAAATACTGGCTTCAATTATAAAAGTAATTCCTGTGCAGAAGTTTTTGATGGGCCAGGTTAATGCCAACTCTAATCAGACTAATCATGTCGAGGTGACCTAGTTTTAATTTGAAAATGATTTCTCACCATTCTGAATTCAACAATGTGATTGGCAAGAAACTGGATGTAATGTTACAAAGAATGATGCCTTAATGATTTTGTTTTGAAGCAGTCTCCCCCACCCAAGCTATTTTTTCCTTTGGGTTGAGAATGATCTTGCCAACTCTTGTGGCAGCCATAATGGTTTCTGAAAACACTCTACTGCCATTCCAAATATGGCACACCAACCCAGAATTCATTCATTCCTACTTGAAGGTTTGTGGGGGAATTAACTTTGATAGTTCAGGCTTCTTCACTGTTCTGAGAAATTGGGGAGAACATTTTTTTTGCACATTTGTATACAGTACAATTTCTATGTTCAGTGTTTTTTAATCTTGAGGGTTGTTGATTTCCACATCGTAAACGTTAATGTCTTATATTTTTCTGAGATTTTATCTTTGGTTTGAAAGAATCTTACTTGACCCTGCCTTAGATTTTTGAAAAGTCAATTTTTGTTTTTTCTCCTTAGGGTTACTATAAAGTTCTCGGCAAAGGAAGACTGCCAAAACAGCCAGTCATTGTCAAGGCAAAGTTCTTCAGCAGGAAAGCTGAAGAGAAGATAAAGGAAGTTGGTGGAGCCTGTGTCTTGATGGCATAAATTTTATAATTGGGTGTACAAATAAAATTACTGTCACTTTTAACTGTGTAGTTTCATTAAATCTTCAAAGAATATTGAAAGAAGGAAACCTATTAAGGGTGACATCTGCTAAAACACTTGAGGTTTTGTTACTTTCAGATTTGACTGTCAAGGCAGGCCTGGCCATCTTTCCAGTTGTACCTTTCATAAACTTGCAGTTGTCCAAAGCACTTGTGTTAATTTTGGGTGAGATAAATATATTCTTTGGTTTTAAATACAATTAGAGCTGGGGCTAACAAGACTTGATGCTGGATTATGGTTTGGTTAAATGACTACACTGTGGGTCAGATGGAAAATGTTCTGAGATGGTACCTGATTATACACACAGAGAAAAATCTTGCAGTATGACCTGTGTGCAGCTGCTACTTTAAAGGTTTGTAGCCAGGACTGAACATGATATTCCAGAAGTGATCCCAAGGACTTGTACGACTTCAGTCCTCCATGTTTTGGAATGGTGGAGATACTTGTATGTTCTCTTGGGACAAAACTGAGATCCTTGCTCTTGGAGGGGGGGGTGGAAGGGCGGGCGGTGATGCTGGTAAAGTACAATCCAAGAAGTCTTCCATAATAGTACAAGCAAAAAAGGCACTGCCTCTACCAGGGTCCATTTGTCATTGCATCTGTTGCAGAATTGTTGATGAGACAGGCTGTGTACTGAGGAACCCTAGTCAAGAATCTGCACATTGGTGACATGCATGAAGGTGGTTGGATGTCTGTTGGGACAGGCATCTGTGACTGAGGTAGTTCTCTTCAGGATACTCTCTGGTCATCCCAAATGGGGAGAGGGTGGGAAAAGGTTCCCTAACAATAGGCAGTCCTGTTTCCTCCTGTGATCAACATGAAAACCTTATTTTGCTACTTCTAATGTTAGAAAACTTAGTGACCATAAGGAAATAACTGCATTCACAAACATAGAAAATGAGAGCAGGCCATCTGGCCCTGCAAGTCTGTTGCACCATTAATTATGATTTGGCCCCAAAAGCTACATATCTCCTTGAAAACTATGTTTGTGCTTCCTGTAGAGTTCCACAGGCTCACCATTTGGGTAAGGAATCTCTCCTCATCTCGGTCCTAAATGATCTAGCCTGTGTCATTGAGCTGTGGCCTGTTAAAACTCCAGCAACTATCCTAACTGACTCAATCTCATGTCAGTCTCTATCCCAGGAATAGCTTGGAAAAAGAGACCAAAACTTCAAGTGTCCAGGTCCTGTATAACTGCAGTATTCATACACTCAAATCCTCACGCTATAAAGGCCATCATACCATTTGCCTTCGCTGCCTGCTGAACCTTCATGCTTTCAGTGACTGGTGTACGAAGATACGATGTGGAGATGCCGGCGTTGGACTGGGGTAAGCACAGTAAGAAGTGTGTCAACACCAGGTTAAAGTCCAACAGGTTTATTTGGTAGCACAAGCTTTCAGAGCGCTCCATCAGGCGAGTGGGAGTTCTGTTTACAAACAGGGCATATGAAGACACAAACTCAATCTACAAAATAATGGTTGGAATGCGAGTTTGCAGGTAACCGAATCTTAAAGGTACAGACAGTGAGTGTGGAGTGAGGGTTAAGCACAGGTTAAAGAGGTGTGTATTGTCTCCAGCCAGTACAGTTAATGGCACGACAATGCAGAATCGCTGAGCAGAAACTGATAGCCAAATTCTGCACACATGAGGATGGCCTCAACTGGGATCTTAGGTTCATGTCACACTATCTGTAACCCCCACTACTTGCCTGGGCTTGCAAAATCTCACTAACTGTCCTGGCTGGAGACAATACACATCTCTTTAACCTGTGCTTAACCCCCTCTCCACTCACATTGTACCTTTTAAGATTTGATTACCTTTAAAGACTCGCATTCCAACCATAATTTTATAAATTGAGTTTGTCTTTATATGCCCTGTTTGTTCCCAGAACTCCCACTTGCCTGACGAAGGAGCAGCCCTCTGAAAGCTTGTGGCTTGTGCTCCAAATAAACCTGTTGGACTTTAATGTGGTGTTGTGAGACTTCTTACTGTACAAAGATAGCCCAGGTTACATTGCGCATTCCTGTCAATCTACAGCCAGTCTGATAATCTACCTTCCTGTTTTTGCTACTAAGGTGGATAACATTTATCCCCATTCTATCACATCTGCCATGTATTTGCCTAGTCATTCAACTTCATTCATTCATTTACTACAACTCTCTCCAACTTCTACAGATGCACCATAGAATGCATCCATTCCAGTTGTATCACAGCTGGTATGGCTCCTACTGTGTCTGAGACCGCAATAAACTAAAGGGTTGTGAACAAATCCCAGTCCATCACTCAAACCAGTCTTCTTTCAATTGACACACTCTACACTTCCTGCTGCCTTGGAAAACCAGCCAGCATACTTAAGGACCCCCACACACCCTGAGCATACTCTTCCGCCACCTTCCATCAGGGAAAAAGATACAAAAGTCTGAGGACGCATTCCAACCGACTCAAAATCAACTTCCCTACTGCCATCAGACTTTTGAATGGACGTACCTTGCATCAAGTTGATCTTTCTCTACACCCTAGTATGACTACATTCTGCACTCTCCTGATGTATGGTATGCTTTGTATAGTATGCAAGAAAGAATACTTTTCACTTGACTATAAATTAAATCAAAATTTATCCAAATCACACTAAAGCATCCTCAGCTCACCCTCCCACCCATCTTAGTGTTAATCTGCAAATTTGGAGATAATTTAGACAAGGGAACTAAATGTATCAAGATATGTTGTGAATAGCTGGGGTCGAACACTGATCCCTACGTCACTATGTCACTACCTCCCACCTGGCAAAAGACCTGTTTATTCCTATTGTCTGCAAACCAGTTTTCTGTCCATCTTGCTACACTACTCCCAATCCCCTGTGCATTTTAATTTTACACTCTCTTCAGTCTGACCTTGTATCACATTAGCTAACAAGGTTCCATATACATTGACATTGTCACTCGGTGAAACCTGTGGGCCTGGGAGAGGGAGGAGGTGGGGTGGATGCGGCAGTTGAAGTGTCAAGTAGAAGGATTCAACTTACTTAGAAAAGTGACCCTTATATCCATGGAGTTAATTTGTCATCTGGAATAGGGTGTTGGATGCACTGTTGGACCGTCAAATGAATGATGGTGTCCTTGAAGCCAGCTCCACAAGCATTCAGGCAAAACTGCAACTTCGATGAATGGACAGTGTGTGGATGGTTAAAAAGCATCTCTCCAGCCAGGTCCTCTAAAATGACTGACATTCCAGGGACGACAAAGAAAACACTTCAAAAGTATTCGGAAGCACTCTTTGAGGCATGGAAGCATTGGTAACAAGCTCCTCTGCTATTGCCAATCATTCAAAATGCTGACAACTTGCCCATCAAGCTGCATTAGTCACAATGTGTCATTGATGAGGCAGAGCAGCCAGAGAAGGAAAGAAAAGGATCCCCCTACCTTGTTGAACATCCTGTCCCATGTGCCCAAAATTCTGTGCCGAGAATTGTCATGTTCAATCACATGGCAGAAACCCACGACCCTGAGTAGACGTCGAATTGAGGGACTGTTGACAATGATAGCTGTAGCTTAACATCTACACCCCTCGTATACTAGCCTTCCAGCTGTAACTCCATTTATGGAATGTAGTTTAAGAGGACGAGTGGGTTTTTTGGAAGATATGATTATAGTTTGGAAAAGGTGAAAGACTGCATTTGAGGGAATTACCAGCCCAGACAAGGCAGCAGGAGAGGAAATTGAGTGTGCAGTTCACCTAGTGGCAACAAGATAAATGGAGCAGAGGGTGGATCTGTTAAACAATGGGATTAGGGAGTTGGCAGAGAAAAATGAAGGCTAAGAAACTTAAACTCAAGGAATTAGGATCTGTCTTTTACTATTTTTGCAAAACTGAAGAGCAAAGGAAATTCACATACTCCACGCAAAACAAACCAGTTGTTGATTCAGCCATGTTTTGCATTAATGCTTTTCAATCTGCCTTCCTTAAAAACAAGAGAATGTGTGATATTTCAATATTTTGCAGACGTAGCGGAACATTTCCTCTGTTACAAACTCCAGGTTATACAATCATCACATCAATGTTGGGCAGTAAAAAGATTTACCCTCAAATAGAGATAAATGGGTTCTACTTATAGAAGTGGCCGGTGATTTTGACTCAAGTAACCATCTGGTGAAAAGCAAAAAACGTGACAATGGCCCTTCCCACCCCCAGAACTGTATTCCAAAAAAAACTCTTAAGCTTCCTGGCTCACCCTCTCCAAATGTCTTCGAAAAGCCCAACTTTGGTATCTTCTGTCTTAAATGTCTTTATTTCCTCTTCCAGAGTCAGCCTCTTCCTCTGGGATCTGAGATGCAATTATATGTGAGGGGCACTAATATAAATATAAGTTGCTGTCCATCATGAATAAATATTATCATCACCTCTCTCTCTCTAGCCTCTAGGTGGGGCAAACATCACAGGGAAAAACTGACTCGCTATAAATAAACCACAAACTTGGGAATCTGGAGTGAAAATAGAAAATAGTGAAGATGCGCAGGTTCATAGAATCATGGAATCATACAGAAGAGGCCCTCCAGCCCATCGAGTCTGCACCAACACACGAGAAAAGTGAAAGTTTATTCATTAGTCACAAGTAGGCTTACTGCAATGAAGTTACTGTGAAATTCCCCTAGTCGCCACACTCCGGCGCCTGTTCAGGTACACTGAGGGAGAATTTTGCATGGCCAATGCACCTAACCAGCACGTCTTTCGGACTGTGGGAGGAAACCGGAGCACCTGGAGGAAACTCACGCAGACATGGGGAGAACATGCAAACTTCACACAGACAGTGACCCAAGCCGGGAATCGAACCCAGGTCCCTGGTGCGGTGAGGCAGCAGCGCTAACCGCTATGTCACCGTGCTGCCCGAAGCACCTGACCTCCTACCTATTCCCATCTATCAGCACTTGGCCCATAGCCTTGAATGTATGTTCATCCAGGTACTTTTTAAAGGATGTGAGGCAATCCACCTCTACCATCCTCCCAGGCAGCACATTCCAGACTGTCAACACTCTCTGGGTAAAAAAGTTCTTCCTCACATCTCCCCCTAACTTCCTGGCCCCCACCTTGAACCTATGTCCCCTCTTCACTGACCCTTCAGCTAAAGGGAACAGCTGCTTCTTATCGACTCTGTCCATGCTTCTCATAATCTTGTACACCTCGATCAGGTCGCCCCTCAGTCTTCTCTGCTCCAACAATAACAACCAAACTCTATCCTATCTCTTCATAACTTAAATGTTCCGTCCCAGGCAGCATCCTGGTGAATGTCCTCTGCACCCCTGCAGTGAAATTCCATCCTTCCTATAATGTGGTGACCAGAACGGCACACAGTAAAGGACTTTTACTTCCAGATTGTTATTGAATTCAAATTTCACCATCTGCCATGGTGGGATTCAAATCTGGATCCCCAGAGCATTACTCTGGGTCACTAGTCCAGTGACAACACCACCACTTCCCCATACTACACAACCGTCTCCCCATACTGTAGAAGGATGGGCAGAGAGGAAGAGTAGCAGATGCACAGTTTCAAAGTGTTGGGTAAGGGAAGGGGAATGTAAGTGGGAACCCTAATAGGTTAGTAAGATTTTTAAACCATTAGACATTAAGGTACTATCAGAACTACCAGCATTAAGTTAAATGACTCTTAAAACAAGTTTAGAAGCTAACAAGAGAATAGTTTACACATGTGAATGCAGTAAGAGATTTAAGCAAGTGATTATGATTTTAAAACAGATATGCTGATATTTTGAAGGTATTAATGTATTTTTTAAGATATGTTGTTCATTTTAGCCAACAGCAATTTGCTGCAAAGCATCATGGTAAAAAGGCATTAGGGTAAGTCATATTCCAAGAGAATATTTAGACCTTGGGGATATGCAAGGTTTATCAGTAAAGTTTCAGATGGTGAGAACATCTTGGACATTTAATCACATTTCATGAATAGAGTTTATTCACTACCCACACAAGATGGACGCATGCCCAGACGTGGAGTCATGTGTTAATCTGATTTGGCAGTGACCTTTAAGGGAGCCCATGAGAGCATTTATTTGAACTTTGGGCTGGCGTCTGAGGTCACTAGGCAACACGGGTAGTGGGGTCAGCCAAGACAGGAGTTAGCTTCCGAATTCTACGGACTAATGAAATGCCGTTACGCCAGAGAGTAAGATGTAGTTGGATAAAATACATGACAGGTATTATTGTTGATTTGTGTATATTGAAGATGATTGATTTCAAGCTCATGAAAGGCAGGAGTTATTGATAAGAACATTTATAATTGATCTGTTTTGAATTGAAAACATCAGATTTCATCGGAGAGGTCTGGCAGCTCTATCTCAGAACTTTGATGGTCACCTGGCAGCTGCTGGTTAAATAAAGTTACGTCTTTAATACAGAGACACTGAATTCATGAGTCTTGTATTGCCTGAAGTTTAGGCAGTACTGGTCACCTCAAGTAACCCACCAATAGGGACCGATTTTACCATTCAGGCGCAAAAATGTGAGGCCATTAATGCGATCCACGCCTGCATCTGCACAGATGGCCACTTTACCGAGACCCGGGAATGGCCGCGATCCGATTCGCGCCCGAAACGGGCGCAACGGCGATTTAAATGAATTTGCATGCATTTAAATTGAATTAATGAACTGCCTGCCCAACTTTATCAGCGTTTCCCCCTTTACCACTGCATTCGCCGATCCGGAATCGTGCCGAAATGGACATGCTGAATAAAAGTCTGAATCGGGCGTTCCAGCTGCTGAAGAGGCGAGTTCAGAGCTTTCAACGGCTCTCTGACTCAGATCGGTGTTAGGGGGAGAGGGGGAGGGAGGCGGGTCAGTTCATTCTCTGGTGGGGGGGTGGGGAGGGAGGAGGAAGAAGCGGGTCAGATGTATCTCTGGTGGGGGGGGGAGGGGAGCGCAGGAGGGAGGCCCGATCGTTATCTGGTTGTGGGGGGGTGGGGAAGGAGGGCAGATCGTTGTTTGGGTGGGGGGAGGAGGGCAGATCATTGTCTGGTTGGGGGGGGGGGAGGCGAGTCAGATGTACCTGGGGGGTGGGGGGTGCGTGAGGCCAGATCATTCTCTGGGTGGGGGAGTGAGGCCAGATCATTCTCTGGGGGAAGGGGTGTGGAGGGGTGGGGGGGGAGTGAGGCCAGATCATTCCCAGGGGGGTGGTGGGGAGTGAGGCCAAATCATTCTCTGGGGGGGGGGTGGGTGGAGTGAGGCCAGATCATTCTCAGAGGGGGGGGAGGGAGGCGGGTAAGATGTATCTCTGAGGGGGCGGGGCAGGAGGTCCGCTGCCACTCTGCGGGCAATCGGTGGGGGGGAAGGGGGCAGGGGCTCGCGATCGGTCTGGGTAGCGGGAGGGGTGGATAAGGGGGACAGTTATGTTGTAGGGGTGGGGGTGATGTCTGTGGGGGCCATCGCTCCCGCTTTTCTCTCCCGGGCCACTTTCTCTGCTTTTTGCGGCCGGGAGCGATCTGACACGGGCGCGCTTTTTCAAATTTGTTTCTAACTGCGCATGCGCAGTTCAGAGCTCCGATCGTTTTGGGAGCAATAAGCCCCGCCCACAGCGCAAATGGGACCCACAATTTTTTTTCAGGCTGAGTGCGTAGGGGGGCGCCTGAGAGCAGATTTCCAAGTCGGATCTGAATTGCGCCCAGATTCAGCACTTGGAATGAAAATGGTAAAAATCAGGCCCAATGTTTACAATGCTTTCGAACAGAATCCCAATAGATACACAACCACTACCAAATGTGTTTATTTTATTTTATAAAAGCAGTACATAGAAATGTGGCAAGGCTTACCCAGTCATGCTCTTTGAGAATGGCAGAGTAGTAAAGGCTTCTGCACAGTTCTCATTACACTCAGCTACAGCAGTGCATTAGATACAGAAAAGATTCAGTGATTCATTCACCACCCTCTTCTATGGCAGCTTATGCATTTTCAAGCAACATCATAAAAGGTACCAAATATTTTCAGTGTAACTTGATCACATTTTGTTGGCAAAATGCAGAAAGGAGAAACAAAAGAGATACAATCAGAACTCTACAGCTATAGCCCAAGTAAAACCGATACTTCATCATTTTTCATACAGTTCAGGTATTTCCCAGTTGATAGGTTTGCACGCACTCTCCATAATCACACCAGCAAAGTAGTGAAATTGTTAACAAATGAGAACATCAGTGTTTGCCCCCACAACAAACGATACTCTTCTGCACAGTTGGACCATTCATGCTCCAAGTCATAAATCACTCTGGCATCACAAAAACCTGTTAAAGTCAACTCTTTACAGATATTCAGTACAATGACTGCTAAATCCAGACAATAAAATACCAATACAAACATAGTAAATATATTTACAATATACAATCCAATCTGCATCAAAGATGAACATAGTTAAGCGTACTTGTTGCAGCTTCAGATTCTTCTCCAATACATTTATAATTCAGTCTTTGAATAAAGATGAAGATTTTGTGAACAAGAAAAAACGTGTAATCCATTTTTTTTTCTCAAAAAACAAATGGGCTTTACAAAGTACTTGCGCAAGGTCCAGTGGTCCTCGTGACAACAACAGGTACAGTATGAACACAACTAACTCTTCTTGTGAAGGAATTTCATTTTATTTCCTGCAAGAGATGTTCAATTTTATTAGTGGAGTTATACAGAAGAGAAAAGTCATAGAATCCCTGCAGTGCAAGAAGAGGCCATTCGGCCCATCGAGTCTGCACCGACTCTCTGACAAGAGTATCTTACCCAGGCCCTCTCCCCACCCTATCCCTGTGACCCCACACATTTACCATAGTTAATGCATCTAACCTACACATCATGGGACACTAGGGGGCAGTTTAGCATGGCCAATCCACCTAAGCTGCACATCTTCGGACAGTGGGAGGAAACCGCAGCACCCGGAGGAAACCCACAGACATGGGGATAACATGCAGACTCCACACAGTCATTCCAGAAATACCTCAAAGGCCTCACTAATGGGATCTTATTGGAATTTTAGTTTTGGCTGCGAGGATGATAGAGGACTTGTACAGATTAATGTGTTTCCCATCCACAGTTTATGTTGGCCTGTCAGATGAATCATTCCCTGACCACAAGGCTAGACTGATGACTTGTTCCCAGTGCTCTTTATAACCAATTTTTGAGTGTTCATGGGATTCCCTTCGGTCGGGCTGCTTTCCGGATATCCCTTCCTCTAATTTCAACTTGTTGCTCACCTGTCACCTCTTCGATACCAGCACAGAACCAAAGAATGATATAGAGCACAAGGAGCTATTTGACCCTTTATGCCTGTGCTGGCTCTTTTGAAGGTGCTAACTACTCCTATCCTTCCCCCATTGTCCTGTAAATCCTCCCCACCTCCTCATCCAGCTCCTTTTTGAAAGTTATTATTGAACCATAACAATGCACTAAATTTAAAAAATCTCGTCTCACCTTTGGAACCAACTAGGGATAAATCAATTTTAGACCTTGTATTGTGTAATGAGGCAGTGTTAATTGGTAATGGCACAGTAAAAAAATCCACTGGGTAGCACGATGACACTGGGTGGCACGGTGGCACAATGATTAGCACTGTTGCCTCACAGCGCCAGGGACTCGGGTTCAATTCCAGTCTTGGGTTACTGTTGTGTGTAGTTTCCCCTGTGAGTCCCTGAGAAAAGTCATAGAATCCCTACAGTGCAGGAGGAAGCCATTCGGCCCATCGAGTCTGCACTGACTCTCTGACAGAGTATCTTACCCACTCCCCACCCTATGCCTGTGAACCCACACATTTACCATAGCTAATTCATCTAACCTACACATCATGGGACACTAGGGGGCAGTTTAGCATGGCCAATCCACCTTTGCTTTGCATTCATTTTTGCAAACTAGTCTATTATATTGTACTTTATCAAATGCTTTTTGAAAGTCTATGTACATAACATCTACTGTACTATCCTTATCCACACTCACTGTAACTTAATTGCTTAATTAAGGAAGGCTATACTTGCATTGGGGGCATTTCAGAGAAGTTTCACTAGGTCGATTCCTAGAATGAAGAGGTGCCTTAAGAGGAACGATCGAGCAGATTGGACCTATACTTATTGGAGTTTAGAAGAATGAGAGGTGACCTGATTGAAACATATAAGATTCTGAGGGAGCTTAATAGGGTAGATGCTGAGAGGATGCTGTGGGGATATCTAGAACTAGGTTGCACAGCTTCAGAAATAAGGGGTCTCCCATTTAAGATGGAAATGGGGAGGAATTTCTTCTCAAAGAGAGTCATTAATATTTAGAACTCTGTAAAAAGCTGTGGAGATTAAAGCATTGAATATGTTGAGGATTGAGTTAGATAGAATTTTGACTGACAATGAAGTCAAGGATTATGGGCGGCGGGGGGGATGCAGGCAGAAATATGGAGTTCAGGCCATGATTGGATCAGCCATGATCTTATTGAATGGCAGGGCAGGCTTGAGGAGCCAAATCACTTAATCCTGCACCTACTCTTATATTTTTATGATTTTATGTTTCAAAGAACACAATCAAGTTCGTGAATAAAATTTGCCTTTAACAAATCTGTGATGTCCGTGATATTTTAACCCTTAGTTTTCCAAAGGATAATTTGATGTTTACTGTAAAATATATTTTCAGTTTAGTCAGAGAATAAAGTAATAAACGAATTGAAGCTCAATTCATTTGTATCTGAAATTTGCACTTGGGGCTCAAAGGCCAGCACAGGACTCTTATCTGAATATACAAGGAGCTTAATGCTCCATGCAACTAAAAGTCACCTGAGCCATTATAGATCATTTGTAACACCGCTTGAGCATTGTACCTCAACAAAACAGAATTTGGAGATCTAACACTAACCTCATGGCAGCAAAATGTGAGGCTCTGATACTCTGCTCCAACGTAACCTATTCTGTCAGCAATTCCAAAACCTTATGTAAAAACATACTCACCAAGACCTTTCAGGAATTTGTTCACTCCACTCTGTTCTGTATCTGGCAGCTCCTCCAAATATTGCTCAACTCTCTGCTCAAACAGACCTGAGGGGAAGAAAATAAGATATCATTGAATGTGGCCTTAAAAGCAGATCCAACTTAATACATACTTTCTATCCACTGATAAATAGAATTCAAAGCTATCAGAAAATTGTTCAGTGATGTTTTCTGCAGCTTGGCTCCTAATGAGTTATTCATCAAAGTAAATTGCCTAGGTTTAGTGTGACATTCACCAACCATTTCAGTCATGGTTTTAGCCAGAAGAATTGTTTGCATCTTCATTTGGTGAACTCTAACAAGTCTTCCTGGTGATATTACGTTTACTCTAGTCCAAAGATGTGCGGGATTTATTTTAGTCCAAAGATGTGCGGGTTAGGTTGATTGGCCAGGTTAAAATTGCCCCTGAGATGCGTAGGTTAGAGGGATTAGCGAGTAAATATGTGGGGGTAGGGCCTGGGTGGGATTGTGGTCGGTCCAGACTCGATGGGCCGAATGGCCTCCTTCTGCACTGTAGGGTTTCTATGATTTCTACTAACAGCACAAAGCTGCAGAGTTCATTGTCTGAAAATTGTAGAGAAAGCCCTTTGTCAGAAGACCTACCAAATGAAAGAATATTCTAACCATTTCTTGATTTGATTTGATTTATTATTGTCACATGTATAGATATACAGTGGAAAGTATTGTTTCTTGCGTGCTATACAGACAAAGCATACTGTTCATAGAGTACATAGGGGAGAAGGAAAAGAGAGGGTGCAGAATGTAGTGTTACAGTCATAACTAGGGTATAGAGAAAGATCAACTGATGGGCATATTGCTGTCACAGGGCGGAATTCTCCCATCCTGCCCACCACAGGAATCATATAGGATGGGACAGAAAATTTGGTGGACCATGCAAAGGTCCGTTGACCTCGGGTGGGAATTTCCAGTTTTGGAGTGAGCACGGCCAGAAAATCCCACCCACTATTTTTATAATTCAATGGCCAGGATTTCTTCTGTGTGCTAATGTGAAACTACATGGTGAACTCTTATTTCTAAAAAAACATTCTACAACAAACTGCAGAGGAAATCTTTTCCCAGTGTTCTCATTTTGTTCACTGGAGCAAATATTGAAGCCACATAGGAACTCAAATGGCAGGAGCTGAAACTGTCTGGAGTTTTTGACTGCAGAGAATCTTGGTCCTGAATGCAGTTGTTACAAGCTGGGTGGCCTTACTGAGCTGCCAGCAGCTGCAAATGACAAGGTTTTGTTTTACAAGCATTTCAACAAAAAACGCAGCCACCAAGCTTTAAATATTTCCAGCCAAATAAGGTAAGCCGGAGGATGAACTCTGTTCACCGTTAGCAGTAAGAAAGCAAAGCCGGTGTATGTTGTAGCCAACTTGTCAGGTGGCCAGGTCACTGAAATCTGGCGGCGGCAAGTCAGACAAGGCTGTGACACTTTGTGCTCTCAATGCAAATCCCTCCCTGGAATGAAGAGATGTTTCACTTGTGACAAGATGGAACATTCACCCTCTCAATAACTTAACTGGCACACGGCTGGGTTGTCTGAAACCACTTAGTCTGAGCCTCAATAGATACCTACAATGCTTCATGTCCAATCACATCATCCTTTATAGAAAAATTAAGAATGTAGTGTTCACGACAATCAGGAAGAAAATGACAATTTCAAGAATGATCTCTGCTCATTACTAATCACTGTTAATTTGAAACTTAATATAAGAGCTGTTTATAAAGTTTAAATTTAGAGAGGTTTAGAATTTTACAAGTGATCACGACATATTTTGATTGATTTTATGAATTGCGTTTTGACGTAACTGCATGTTGATTGGATATTGCTGTATGCTGGTAAGAATTATACTGGAGCTTTTATCTTTGGTCTGTCTGTAAATTGACTTTTCATTATGACACAGTTCATAATGGGTTTCAGCTGACCACAGCAACTACCAATGAATTGGCAAACCCCGTTAAATGGTCGTAAGGGCCTCCAACTGTAAAAAAGTGCCACAAATACGACCCTATCAACACACCACCACCCTTCCCTCCCGCCCTGCACCATCCCCAACAACTCCATAAGGGCCAACCCACAATTATTGGCATTGATTCAGGTCTTAGTTTTCAACTGTGCCAGCTAACTCAGAATGTACTGTTACAGTCAGGGTGTAGAGAAAGATCAACTGATGGGCACACTGCTGTCACAGGGCGGAATTTTCCCATTCCGCCAGCCACGGGAATGTGGCTGTGGATTTTTGACCTTCGCTAGTTTAGGAAAGTTTTCCTTTGAAACAATTGCATTCAAATCTATATGATTGTGCCAATCACCCTTTGGTTATCTGAAGTAAAGATGGATATTCCTCATCTTTTTTGTGTGGAAGTGTGCAACACTTAGGTTGCTGGGGCCAAAGATGAGGACCATCATAAGAAATTGGTTACTGAATGTTAGTAAGTTTTATGTTTCCCCAAGTAGTTTCCCCAGGACTGCTCTTCAGGTTGGAGCACACACTGCACCTTTGGCAGACATTAGTGCGATTCAAATAGGCAGACAAGACATTCCCGGTCCCTTTCCGCGTTGTCTGTTACGACCCCATTCAAGGCTGCCTTGGAAATATGTCACGGTTGCTTGTCTCAAACATCTGGCAGCCAGATGCTCCACAGTGGAGGCAGGTCAAAGACAATATAATGTGCCTCTCATTTCATGCTCCTTTTGCCCGTGCTAGGCTCTACTACAGGATGGATCTGTGTTGGAGTATCCCTGGGCCATGTAATTAACCAGGGATAAGACATTGTGACCTTCCTATGCTTAGAGAGGAGCAGCGCACTTTAGGGGAGGACATTTTTATGTCCAGCACTGAGCTACTGTTGGGGGCGGGACATTTGCCCTATAATTTGATTTATTATTGTCACATGTATTAGTATACAGTGAAAAGTATTGTTTCTTGCACGTTATACAGAAAGCATACCATACATAGGGAAGGAAAGAAGAGAGTGCAGAATGTAGTGTTACAGTCATAGCTAGGGAATAGAGAAAGATCAGCTTAATGAGAGGTAAGTCCATTCAAAAGTCTGAAGGCAGCAGGGAAGAAGCTGTTCTTGAGTCGGTTGGTATGTGTCCTTAGACTTAAATAGTGGACGGAATTTTCCCAAAACGTTGTGTCAAATCAGCAAGAATGATGGAGTGCTCCATGCCAGGTTCTCAGATGCGCTCAGCACTGCGATCTTTCGACATTTAGTGCACTGAACGAGCCGTCACATGGAGTACGCTGTCATGGGGGCTCCAGGTGCCTGACTCATCCCAAGTGGCCGCAGCCTGTGTGTCGTTAAGCAGGAGGTGCTGCATTTAAATGCCCCTGCTGCAGCCACAGTCAGTCATGCCAGGAAGATGGCACCATGCAGACCAGAGCCATGGTTCACAGAACAAGAACAAAGAACAAAGAACAACACAGCACAGGAACAGGCCCTTCGGCCCTCCAAGCCCGCGCCGCTCCCCGGTCCAGGATTGAATCCTGAATCCAGGATCCCCGCCCAATTTTCCAGCCTATCTACATCCTAATATCCTATCCACCGAGCTGTCCCTCACAGCAACGATGCTTTGTTCATCACAACCTATTAACTCACCCCCACCCCCCCATTCCAGACCATGTGATCTCCAGGGAGAGGCGAAAACCCAGACTGAAAACCCCAGGGCCAATATGAGGAAAATAAATCTGGGAAATTCCTCTCCGACCCCCTGAGGCGATCGAAACGAGTCCAGGAGATCACACTGACCCTGATCAGAAAATGCTTCCCAACCCTATTCATTTCCACTTCTGCTTTACGAACACCATCTGAATTCCCTGCCCCCGAGACAGGTTCCCAACTATCCGCAGTCTCGCTCTGTACTGGCACCAGCAAGATGATCATAGAATGAAGCCTTGAAACGAGAAACAAAGAACAATTAGCCCGCGCCGCTCCCTGGTCCAAACTAGACCACTCTTTTGTATCCCTCCATTCCCACTCCGTTCATATAGCTGTCTAGATAAGTCTTAAACGTTCCCAGTGTGTCCGCCTCCACCACCTTGCCCGGCAACACATTCCAGGCCCCCACGACCCTCTGTGTAAAATATGTCCTTCTGATATCTGTGTTAAACCTCCCCCCCTTCACCTTGAACCTATGACCCCTCGTGAACGTCACCACCGACCCCGGGAAAAGCTTCCCACCGTTCACCCTATCTATGCCTTTCATAATTTTATACACCTCTATTAAGTCTCCCCTCATCCTCCGTCTTTCCAAGGAGAACAACCCCAGTTTCCCCAATATCTCCTCATAACCAAGCCCCTCCATACCAGGCAACATCCTGGTAAACCTCTTCTGTACTCTCTCCAAAGCCTCCACGTCCTTCTGGTAGTGTGGCGACCAGAACTGGACGCAGTATTCCAAGTGCGGCCGAACCAACGTTCTATACATCTGCAACATCAGACCCCAACTTTTATACTCTATGCCCCATCCTATAAAGGCAAGCATGCCATATGCCTTCTTCACCACCTTCTCCACCTGTGACGTCACCTTCAAAGATCTGTGGACTTGCACACCCAGGTCCCTCTGCGTCTCTACACCCTTTATGGTTCTTCCATTTATCGTGTAGCTCCTCCCTACATTATTCCCACCAAAATGCATCACTTCGCATTTATCAGGATTGAACTCCATCTGCCATTTCTTTGCCCAAATTTCCAGCCTATCTATATCCTTCTGTAGCCTCTGACAATGTTCCTCACTATCCGCAAGTCCTGCCAGTTTTGTGTCGTCCGCAAACTTACTGATCACCCCAGTTACTCCTTCTTCCAGATCATTTATATAAATCACAAACAGCAGAGGTCCCAATACAGAGCCCTGCGGAACACCACTAGTCACAGGCCTCCAGCCGGAAAAAGACCCTTCCACTACCACCCTCTGTCTTCTATGACCAAGCCAGTTCTCCACCCAACTAGCCACCTCCCCCTTTATCCCATGAGATCCAACCTTTTTCACTAGCCTACCATGAGGGACTTTGTCAAACGCTTTACTAAAGTCCATATAGACAACATCCACGGCCCTTCCTTCGTCAACCATTCTGGTCACTTCTTCAAAAAACACCACCAGGTTAGTGAGGCATGACCTCCCTCTCACAAAACCATGCTGACTATCGTTAATGAGTTTATTCCTTTCTAAATGCGCATACATCCTATCTCTAAGAATCTTCTCCAACAACTTCCCCACCACGGACATCAAGCTCACCGGCCTATAATTACCCGGGTTATCCTTCCTACCCTTCTTAAATAACGGGACCACATTAGCTATCCTCCAATCCTCTGGGACCTCACCTGTGTCCAGTGACGAGACAAAGATTTGCGTCAGAGGCCCAACGATTTCACCTCTCGTCTCCCTGAGCAGCCTTGGATAGATTCCATCAGGCCCTGGGGATTTGTCAGTCTTTATATTCTCTAACAAACCTAACACTTTCTCCTTTGTAATGGAGATTTTCTCCAACGGTTCAACACTCCCCTCCGAGACACTCCCAGTCAACACATCCCTCTCCTTTGTGAATACCGACGCAAAGTATTCATTTAGGATCTCCCCTACTTCTTTGGGCTCCAAGCATAAGTCCCCACTTTTGTCCCTGAGAGGTCCGATTTTTTCCCTAACAACCCTTTTGTTCCTAACGTATGAATAAAATGCCTTGGGATTCTCCTTAATCCTGTCTGCCAAGAACATTTCGTGACCCCTTTTTGCTCTTCTAATTCCCCATTTGAGTTCTTTCCTACTTTCTTTGTACTCCTCCAGAGCTCCCTCCATTTTTAGCTGCTTGGACCTAACATACGCCTCTCTTTTCTTTTTGACCAGTCCCTCAATTTCCCTGGGTATCCACGGTTCTCTAATCCTACCCTTCCTATCCTTCTTTTTTACAGGCACATGCTTGTCCTGTAGCCCTAACAACTGTTCCTTAAAAGACTGCCACATACCAGATGTGGATTTACCCTCAAACAGCCTCTCCCAATCAAGAGCTGCCAATTTCTGCCTGATCCCACTAAAGTTAGCCTTCCCCCAATCCAACACCTTACCCTTGGGACACCACTCATCCTTTTCCATCACTATCCTAAAGCTAACAGAATTGTGGTCACTATTTGCCACATGTTCCCCTATCAAAACTTTGAAGACCTGACCGGGCTCATTCCCCAGTACCAGGTCCAGTATAGCCCCCTCTCTAGTCGGGCTGTCTACATATTGTTCCAACGAACCCTCCTGTACACATTTTACAAATGCCTCCCCATCCAGAGTCCCTGCCCTCAGCGATTTCCAGTCTATACCAGGGAAATTGAAGTCTCCCACTACAACAACCCTATTTTTCCTGCACCTATCCAGTATCTCCTGACATATCCATTCTTCCACTTCCCTTGGGCTGTTGGGGGGCCTGTAGTACACCCCCAACATAGTGACTGCGCCTTTCCTGTTTCTAAGCTCCACCCAGAGTGACTCGTTACACGACCCCTCTGAATTGTCCTTCCTCTGCACCGCTCTAATATGCTCTCCAACTAATACCGCTACTCCCCCACCTCTTTTGGCCCCTCCTCTGTCTCACCTAAAACACTTGTACCCTGGAATATTCAGCTGCCAGTCCTGTCCCTCTTTCAACCAAGTCTCTGTCACCGCAACCACATCCAAATTCCTCGTGCGCATTAAGGCCCCAAGTTCGTCTGTCTTACCTGCTACGCTCCTTGCATTGAAGTATAAGCACTCCAGACCTCCAGGCCCAGTGAGGTCGTCCTCCCCCAGAGTGCTCTTCTTCTTTGCCAGCCTTGTCCCAGCCCCAAGCTCGTCCCCAGCCTCCACACTTGTAGACCTAATATTTTGACCCCCACCCCCCTGCCATACTAGTTTAAACCCCCCCGAACTGCACTAGCAAAGCTCCCAGCCAGGATATTTGTGCCCTTCCAACTTAGTTGTGACCCCTCCCTCTTGTACAGGTGCCATCCTCTCCTGAAAACTTCCCATTGATCTATGAAAATGAAGCCCTCCCTCCTGGACCAGTCCTTTAGCCAGGCATTCATTTGTACCAACTCCCTATTCTTAGCCTCACTGGCACGAGGCATTGGGAGCAGCCCAGAGATGGCCACCCTAGTGACCCTACTTTTTAACCTATTTCCCAATAGGACAACATCAACAGCTGCTGGACACCGTGAAGGAGAGGTGGGCCATCTTGTATCCCAAGAGGGCAGACGACCTAGGAGTAGGAACAGCAATGCAGTCTGGGATGCGGTGGCTGTAGCAGTCAGTGCCCGCGCACTGACACGGAGGATTGGTGACAAATGCCGCAAGAAAATGTGGTTGACTCTCAATTGCCCTTGGCACCTAGGGATGGGCAATAAATGCTGGCCAGCCAACAGCACCCACAAATGAATAACAAAAAGGAACAACATAATTTGGGCAGCAGGGGTGAGCGTCCATCCTACAGTAACATCTGTGACACCCAAAAGTCAGCCGCGGCCCTCCAGGTCCCAGCCCTACAGGGGAAGCCCACCAAGAGCATCACAAGCCACTGGGCATGGAACACAAGCTGACTGCCTCCACCCCTGCTGTGCATCCTTTGGGGGGTGCGGGGGGGTCACCTAGACATAGCGGTGGGACACATAAGGTTAAGAGGTTGTAGGGTCACTGGAGAGTATGGGTGAAGCAGACACCACAGTTAGGGATAGGGTAAGTGGCAAAATAATTATTAAATGTTATTGCACCCCACATCTGTGGCTCATCTGTCTCTGACTCATCATTCCACAGGCTGTCTCGTACGCTGACCATACTCACAGAGGGGCAAAGCTTCGTTCTGCCTGAGAGAGGCCCTCTGACTCACCGAATCTACAATACACCTGTGCCAGACCCCTGGCTGCTGAGGTATTCCATACGCTCATCCAAAAACACCATTCAGGTCGCGAGATCACTGGCCCTCGCCGCTGACATGGTAGTTTTATTTTAAAGTTTATTTATTGGTAACAAGTAAGGCTTGTATGAAGATACTGTGAAATTCCCCTAGTCTCCACACTCCGGCGCCTGTTCAGGTCAATGCACCTAACCAGCACAGACTGTGGGAGGAAACTGGAGCACCTGGAGGAAACCCACGCAGACACGGGCAGAGCGTGCAAACTCCACACAGACAGTGACCCCAGCCGGGAATTGAACCCGGGTCCCTGGTGCTGTGAGGCAGCAGTGTTAACCACTGTGCCACCGTGCCGTCCGGCAGGTACTCCACGGCCAGAGCTCCTCTGCACCAATCCCCGCTGGCTCCCCCAAGCAATCCCAGCAGTGGGGGCCCTGTAGGCCCACAGTGACAGGCAGCCTGGGATGGCATCTTCATCACCTACCAGAGCCTAGACACACCTCCCCTCCCCCACCCCCTCACTTCCTGGGGCATTGGACTGCATGATGGTGCTCCCAACCCTCAGTCACACGTGAGCCCGTGCGCCAGTGTGCAATCAGAAAACATTGTAGAACCACAGAAAAGGTACAGCACAGGTGGAGACCATTCAGACCATCCTGTCCATGCCAGCCCGAGGACACCCAAGCGCCCTTTCTAATCTCACCTTCCTGCACTTGGCCCAAGACCCTGTAGCTTACAGCATTTAAGGTGCAGATACAGTTCTCTTAGGATCTCTGCCTCTACCACCACCTTGGGCAGCGAATTCCAGAGACCCTATACGTAAAGACATTCTTCCTCATGTCCCCTCTACACCTACCGCCACTTATCTTGAATATATGTCCCCTGTTTCTGGAATTCTCCACCAAGGGAAACAATTTTATCCTGTCCACTCTATCTCTTCCCCTCATAAATCTGTATACCTCTATCAAGTCACCCCTCAGTCTTCTTTGTCCCAAGCAAAATAATCCCAACCTATCCAATCTCTCCTCATAGTTAAGCTTTTCTAGTCCTAGTCCAACTTGTGTTGCACCAGGGCAGCATCACAGCGTGCCGTATCGCGAGTCATCATCGCCCTCTTGCCTGGACTCGCTAACATGATCAACCCAGGCCCATCACCCTGGTGTGATGTCAATGACCCATAGTGGGGAATGTTTACACAAGGATTGATGAAACAGGTTGGGGTTTGAGGGCTCCATGGGAGAGGGGGGTTGGGGGTTGGAACTGCGGGACACCACACCTCCTAGTGTGTGAACCGAGCGATGAGGGGGGTCTCCCTCGCTGCCCTGCCCTGCCAGACCCTTACTGCGCAGCCTGTCCTCCAACCTCCGGCTCCTCCTCGTCCTTCACATCCTTACAATCCCCCTCCTCTGCAGGGGCATCCGCCTCATCCTCCTCCTCCAGGATGTCTCTATGCTGCTGCGCCAGGTTGTGGAGCGCACAGCAGACCACGACAATACAGGAGACCCTCAGGGAGCTGTACTGGAGGGCCCCACCAGAGCGGTCCAGGCAGCGGAACCGTATCTTCAGCAGTCCAATGCACCACTTGATGGCAGTGTGGGCCTCATTGTACTGGGTCTCTGCATCAGTCTCAGGCTTCCGCAGTGGCGTCATCAGACATGACCGCAGCAGGTAGCCCTTGTCCCCAACGAGCCATTTCAGAAGTCCAGGGTGGTCCTCAAAGACCCCGGGAATGTCCAAGCTGTGCAGGATGTAGCTATCATGCATGCTCCCTGGGTCACGTGCACACACCGCATAAGGTACACCCGATCGTCACACACTATTTGGACATTCAGGAAGTGGAGAGCAAGGAGAGAGACAGTGAGAGAAGCAGTCCATAAGGTTATCCATCCTGAGCCCCTCAATCCCTCCCCGCAACCCGTGTCCCCATGACTCTGGATGTTGCCTACTAGACACCATCCCCAGTGCCATACCTCACCTCAATGGGCTGCTGACCACTGCAACATCATTGCCACGGTGGCCACAGGCACTGCCCATGCCCCCTCATGGTTGCCAATGGCCTCTCACATGGCTGTACCCGCCCTTCGCATGGTGCGGCATGATGCATTCTGCACCTCCAGTGCAGTTGCGTGGTCGCTGGTGAGCGGCACAAAGCTGCCCCTCCAGATCGCCAGTACCCCAGGTAGGACCCCCGAGACTACCGGCCATTGGTGGCAGCATGTGGCAGACCGGGCTCCGGGACCCATGTAGAGCATAATGGTGGATGTTCGCATTGGGAACTCTTGAAGCGTGGACCTGCAGGCACCCACCTGTGTTTCTGGTGCACTGGCTTCCGGGAATGGCGTGCAGTTCAGACCGATGGTGGAGGAGCACCCTCGTGACTTTCATGCAATAGGTGGCCAGTGTAGGGAGCACTGCAGAGTCCATGCAGTGTGAGGAGCCATGTTAACACCTGCAAACCTCCCTTGATTGGGGCAACAACTGCCAGGCCCGGTGTTTGTGACTGTTAGTACCTGGGATGGAAAGTCCACGATAAACCACAGAGCCTGTCCAGCAGACGATGTCAGGGTAACCAGTTTGACATTAGTGGAGTTGGGACTCAACGACACATGCAACCCCTCGGGGTCATTCAGTGGCCCAGGGAATGCGCACAACACGATCCCCAAGCCAGCAGCGACCTCTGACCTGTGGATCCCTGAACATGCCCAAGCCCCACCAATCCCCCCGCACCCACACAACCCTTCACCCCATCCCACACCATGGTAGCGGCTGCCACCCAATGGGAAACCTCTGGGAGGGGGGAACGATTGTGTGCCAAGCTCACTAATGACATTGAAATCCAGGTAATCTCATGCTAATAAGCTTTATGCACTTTCTGGCCACATGGAAGCGGCCGGGAAGATCGCAAACCATTTTGCGTGGGCTCGAATCGGATCTTTAGCTTTGCATACTATTTTCCCAGCTCACCGTCGTTTGCACACTCTGATCAACAGTTTTATTTGCTCATTCTACCACTGTGCAGCTGATCATGTGTAACTCATTGCAAATACTCATATATAAGATTTATACACACTAGTCCAACTGGACTCGGTGCAGTAGTGCCGTCTTTTGTCATGTGTGTACCTGAGTGTGAGGTCAAAGTTTTGAAAAAACTATGCAACCTGTTTTATGTCTCTGGCTTGTGCGTGTGTCACATGTGGTTCAGTGTGTACCAACCTCACCTCTGAGTCAGAAGGTTGTAAGTTCAAGTCCTACTCCAGGAATTGAGCGCAAAGTTCCAGACTGGCATTCCAGTACTAAAGAGTGTAACATGTTCAGAGGTACCATCTTTTAAGTTAAGATCTTAAACTAAGGTGCTGCCTGCCTTTGTTTTTTGGATGCAAAAGATCTCTTGGCCACAATTCAAAGAGCAGGGGAATTATCCCTGGTGTCCCGGCAAATATTTATCCCTCAGTCAACATAATAGCCAGTTTATCTGGTCATTATCACATTGTTGTGTTCAAATTGGTTGCCTCATTTCCTACATTATAATTGTGACCAGACTTCAAAAGTACTTCACTGCTTGTAAAACATATTGCAATGTCCTGAGCTAATAAAATACACTATATAATGCAAGTCTTTTTAAATCTATTGCTTTTAATAAACCCTTGGTTGATAACTGAAGGCTTGGTCTAATGCAATGTAAGCTATTTGCTGTCTTGTGTCTAGGAGGTCATAGGACCGACTGTGTTATGTGCTGTAAGATAAATGCAGTGTGTTTAATTGCTGGGTAACACTGTGCCCATTAGGTAATGCTGTGGTTCACAGAACTCTCCTATGGGAGTGCTTATTAGTGCTGAGCAAGAGGAATACATCAGCAAAGTTTGAAAGCATATTGACGGTTGCAAAGACTTTTGAGCAACTATGGTTCGTGCTTCATATAACTGCTTTCCAATATCGTTTTGTGTTAAATATCATGTAGGTCTGGTGACTTATCTATAATCTGGCCATTAACATTTTTAACCTCTTCTCATTTAGAATATATGGGTGGAATTTTCCCGCCCCACCCGCCACGGGAATCGTAGTGGCCAGGACACGGACCATGCAAAGGTCCGTTGACCTCGGATGGGATTTTCCATTCTTGAGGCGAGCATGGCCGGGCGGGATTTTACAGCCTCGCTCGACCCAAGACCGGAAAATCCCGCCCGAGGTCAACGGACATTTCCATTGTCTGCCCCTCGTCCGCTCCAATTCCGAGGCGGGCGGGGTGGTGGTATTCCGGCGTATATCTCCATTAGTGGCTCTTCCAAGTACAGCATGGTCCTTTGTGTCTCATCTGTAACTATCCCTTTACTTCTGTGTTTTATAAGCTTGTGCTATTTCCTTTTGTGTTGCTCAACAGTTTTTTTACTCAAATTCTTCGTCATCTTCCTAATTATTTTTAATTTCCCTTCTGTATTGTATTCTCAGTTTTATCCTCCAATATTTTCCAATTATCTGTTGAGGGAGCTTAACTCTGGATCTGGCTGTGCGCATGCTATCGTGTATGAAGGAAGAGAACAAGGACACCTAATCAATGGTGCAGCTATAATAATACATTATAGCTGACAAATTATGGAATTTAATAAGTTTTGATGCTTATGGTGCACTACAGGGAATTAGAAGATAAATGGTGCAACAAGTAGTAAAAAATCGGGACCAAAGTATAACAAACAAAAACAGCTGGCCATGTGAGGACATTAAAGCTCTGTTCCTCTCGGCAGCTTTCACATGATGGCATTTGTTGCTAGAGTGCCATAGGAAGAAGAGAAACTGAAGGAAAAACCCGCTCCCTTTTAAAGCTCCCATCAATCCACTTCATCTGAGTCAAGGCTGCTCCATCGCCCCATTCTATTTTAGTCAATGGATGTGTACCTTGTGATTTTTGTGATCTTAAAATTACTGCTGACAACTGGTTGAGGCCAATACCCTGCTGAATTAATTATTAAGAATTCAAGTATTGCCAACCTTGTGTGACCTGAATGATGGATGACCTGTCCATATATTACAATCACTTGTTACAGTGTGGCACTTAAACACTTCACTTCTTCTAACAGGAGGGTTAGCTCTTCCAAAAATGCATTTTTGTGCCAACAATTAATATCAATTCAGTACGCTGCGGCATTAACTGAGCTTAGTGACATGTAATATGCTATTAAATCACACCCTTAAATGGCTTAGGCAAATCTGTCATCAGTCATAGGATCCACGACCAGTTCTGTGCTCTTGTATTCTTTATTATTTTATTTCTATTTTCTGTAAGTCTTTGTAATTATATTTTAAAAGTCATAATGTCGCTATGTGCATTTTACTCCCAGAACAGGATATGGATATGTGAAAATAAAATCCAGCTGGTTACACTGTTCCTCACAGTGATACCATCTCCATTCTCTATATAAACCATATGCTGTTGAAGGCACTGGCTTTTTCTTCAGAGGATCAAAGGGAAGCATGAAACTGTGAGTTGAGTCCCAAATCTTCCGGGTGATTTTCTATTGTGTGAGATCATTGCGTGTGGCAAATCCTTCTCAGCAAAACAGGGGACAATGCCCCCCTGTTGTTCAGTAATTAACTATTCACGACCATAAACATAGGAATGTACAATTCTGACAGGTGTGATTTTAAAGTGCGCTTTTGTTAATAGGTTGTTAAATATGGAAAAATGCTAGACCTTATTCCATTCTTTGTCAAAAATTCTAGATTAATTTGGATAATCGCACTATCGTTTTTCATTCAACCCTTTCCTAGATTCTCTCATTTCATTATTCATTTTGCTGTATTCGTTATAACATCCATTCTCTCATTGTATCTGTAAAAGTGTGATGACGATAGCAACTTGAACTTGTAACATAGCCAAACATCTCAAAGCATTTTTATGGAGGAGGATCTGAATGTGGCGTACAAGCGACCAGAGATGTGGGGCAGGATTTTACGACATTTACCCCGTAAACTCCCACCCCACAGGCCAGCGGAGAATTCCTTTCCATGAACCGAGCCCGTCCCGGAATCGGGGCAGGCGAGGCGGTAAAATTCAGGCCGCGATCAATGAGAAAGGCCTTAAGATGGCTTTTGAAGAAGATGGCTGGTGTTAATGGGCATGCAGGATAAGACGTAGGCAAAGTAGTTTGGGATAAATTGGATTTTGTGCAGGATTGAGCTCGGAATGACACAAAACATTACCTCAGCTCATCAGGAATGAGTTTGCAAGAGTAGTGTAATGTATAATGGAAACAGACCTGGAACATCAAGACCTTATCTTGTCAGCTTGGGTTTTGTTTGTCTCTCTTGTGGGGACCATGAATTGGATTCAATTTGAATTTGGTTTTTGGAACAAGCAAGGAGATGGATTTGGGTTCGCCCAGTCCACTCTGAGCATTGGCTTTGTAACTTTAAGAATAACTTTTAAAACGTGGGGCACAGTTCATATGTAGCTGGATACAAGAATGCCAGGGGATGCAAAATGTTACATTAATAAGATAATTAGAATGGCAAAAGCCCAATGAAAGTACAGGAGACCATTCTTTGAAACCACAACTATTACAGCGAGGCTGTTTATACATACTCTTTCATGGGATTGTGGAATTTTGCTGCTCCCTAATTGCCCTCAAACTGAGTAGCTTGCTAGGTCATTTCAGAGGGCAATTAAAAGTCAACCACATCAATAAGGGTCGGGAGTCACGTGGAGGCTAGGCTGACAAATTTCCTTTCCTAACAGACAGATGGGTTTTCACAACAATTGATGGTAGTTGTCACAGTCTTCATTATTAGAGATCAACTTTATAAATCCAGATTTTATTAATTCAATTGACATTCCACCAGCTGCCGTGGGATTTGAATTCATGTCTGCAGAGCATTAGCCTGGGCCTTTGGATAACTAGTCCAGTGACATTACCACTGCGCCACCATCTCCCAGAGACAGTGCAATAATGTGTAATGATGGATGTTAGAAACTTTGGAATACTTAAACTGTGAAAATCAGCTGTCATCCATTAGATTTTGGGCAGAATTCTCCCAAAGAATTTCTAAACATCATAACAGCGAGAATAACAGAGTAATCCACGCCGGTCTCACAGGTGCACATCGCATCACAATTCGCCCACAGTCAGTCACTTTTTGGAGAGTGGTGAGCTTTGTGCCGATACGGGGGGGAGGTGATGGGATGGGTTAACCATGTCAGTGAGCCCAGCTTCAGAGCGCTCAGCGCTGTTTTGCAGGGGCGCCCCAATCTCAAAGTGTACTGGGAGAACCTCTCCTTCACGCTATAGCCATTGGGACCCCTTCCCTCCCAACTCATCTGCAGCTTGTTCCCTCATCCCCTCACACTGACACACTGGCGGTACTGCCACTGCCCGGCTGTCCAGTGGCCATTGCTGGACTGTCCGGTGGCCACTGTCAGTGTGCCAGGTGGGCCACGCCAGGTGGGCACTGCCTGATGGGCAGTCCCCGGCCATGTTTCAATGGCCTCCGATCCCCCTGGAGTAACCAAAGCGCCAGGTCTCTGCTAGTGGAGACTAGTACTGATACTCGCTATCATTGCACTGTGCCTGAAGGCTGATGAATTCCGTACACTGGGACTTGAACGGGCTATGCATATTTAAATGCTACTTTAAATATGCTAATCGGATTCGGGCCTGGTTTGCGCCGTTAGGAAGGGGCCAGGAGAATCACAAGCTGTTTGGCGCCGGGTGTGAAATGGATTTTTAGCCCCGCACGCTATTCTCTGGGATCAGTGTGATCCACGCCAGGCACAGCGAGGTCAGAGAATTGCCCCCTTTGTCTTCCAAACTTGGGTTGCGTCCAGTAAAAGTGATTTGAACTGTAAAAACCAGGATGAAGTACTGGTGGTTACAGATCTGGCACTGAAGGTAGGAGAAATTTGAGTTAAGAACATGGCCATATTAAAGCATATCACATTCAGTAACAAACTTCTAAATTGTCTTGGCAACAATGAGTTCAAAGAGAGAGATGACTCTGGGATGTGTACATTGTGAAGCGTACTGTGATGATATTAGTGTGGGGCTATAGCCTTAGATGCTTCAACTCTACCTTTTGCCCTGCACTTCCGCAGTTCCCTGTCCTGTATGAATCCAGCAAACATCTGCGACTCCATGAAGACCTCTAAAAACCTTCGGATACTCTTGGAAGCCACTGACTTGCGGAAAGCTTCTCTTTGGAATATTCGTTCATTCCTCTCATTTTGGGTCAGAAATAGAGAATAATGGCCGACAGTTTCCACAAAGAAGCGAATGAAGGCTTCAGAGACCAGATTGCTCAGCGTGTTGCACTCTGCATTGGGGTGGAGACAAAGTAAAAATTTTTTAAATGACAAATTTCATTATAGAGAGTTTTTTGAGCCTAACTTCTCACCTATTTTCAGTAATTTTATTTCGTTTCCTGTTTGCAACATAGTTGATCCCCACAACACTGGTGACAAATAGCTGCTGAACAAAGATGAGCTACAACTATCATTCCTGGCTGGCAGGCCTTTCCCATTGCTTGGAGAAGATTAGCATTGGACGAGAAAATGGCAAACAGTCTAATTATGCCATGAACAAAAGTGTTTTTGGGGGCCTGGTCAGTGTGGCAGTGTTTGCAGATATTCCAACGTTGAAGGTTCTGCTCCTCCCCAGGTCTTGCTGCTAAAACACAGATTCAGGCCCTCTTTTGGTGTTACTTCCGATGTTACCAGCGGGAATCGTGACCACTATGCACTGCTGGAGGGTTATCTTGCTTAACAGTATTAAGGGGCTACAATCTTTACATTTGTCCTGATAACAGATCAAGAGGAAAGAGGTATTCATTCCAGATTGGACAGAGCAATAATGGAATTGGATAACTAAATGGAATTGAAATGGGTGCCAATGACATTAAGAGAAATGGATGACATTGAAGGAAAGGTAAAATGGATGATAAGGATCATAAGAAGAAAGAGGCAGTGTATCTGAGTGGGTTCCAAACCCACACTGATGGTTCCACAGAAACTTGGGCTGATTTCCCTGCAGTTACATGACTTTTTACATCGTTTCTCTCCAGAGTCGTGCCTGGCTAGCACAGAACTTGCTCAGGCGCACATTCCTTTTTTATGTTTTGATAGGATGTGGGCGTCGCTGACAATGCCAGTATTTGTTACTCATCCCTAATTGCCCTCAAACTTAGTGGCTTGCTGGACAATTTCAGAGGGCACTTAAGAGTCAACCACATTACCGTGGACCTGGAGTCACATGTAGACCAGACCAAGTAATGACAACAGATTTCCTTCCCTAAAGGACATTAGTGAACCAGATGGGTTTTTACGACAATCACTGACAGTTGCAATGATAGTTTCCAGAGGATGGCTTTCAATTCCAGCTGCCATGGTTTGATCTGAACCTATTTTCCAGATTATTAGCCTTGGTTCCTGGATTACTAGTCCAATGACAACACCGCTACACCAATGTCTCCCTCTTTAAACCATCAAAAATGTTAAAATCGCACCCGCTCCTTTGGCACCTCCAGCATCCCACTGACCCCCACCCTCCTTTTACCCTTGGCACCACCCCCACGCCACCCCCTCCCCTCCACGAACCCCTGGCTCCTCTCCTACCCGCAGTTCTTCAAGCGATATCACAACAGGGGGCAAATGCCTCTAATTCAACGCTGATCACAAGAACCAGGGCAAAGCTCTCGGGGGAGAAACAAGGAAGCTTGAATGGCACATTGTTGGAGGATGAAAAGTGTAACTTTTACAAAGAAGGAATTAAGAGGGAAAATTGTCAGTCTGAATTGACGAGAGATGCAGGAAAGTGCCAACATGTACTGTTGGGGAGAAAATTGTACAAATTTCTACCGTGGAAAATGAAAAAAAGCACCAATTTAATTGATTGCAGGGTCAGAACAGTGGCTGACTGAAAAGATGGGATGTGATGAGAGGTGAAAGAGAGCCAGAATGAACTAGGGGGTTGGGAGAGAGGGGTCTGTGTCTGGGATAGGGTGGAGGCTTGACTGGGTAGAGTGCCTCTCATAACTGGACCCAGAGGCGGAGGACTTGCTGTGTGAAAGTGACTGTCGAGGAGGTCTTTGGGTAAATGATGGTTGGTATGCTAAAAGTAAAATCATCTTATTTTTATTTTCCATGGATTTATTTAAATCAGGGGTATTGGAAATTGTAGTGCTGCAATGTAAATGCAGTATAAATGTAGGTAATTAAATTAATCTCATTGTTATTTGCTCATGTATATAACTGTTAAAAACTGCTGGGCTTTCATTAATAATCTTGCTGGCCAATGATTTGCCTACTGGCACGATGGCACACTGGTTAGCATTACTGCCTCACAGCGCCAGGGATCTGGGTTCGATTCCCAGCTTGGGTCACTGTCTACGTAGAGTTTGCATGTTCTCCCCATGTCTGCGTGGGTTTCCTCTGGGTGCTCTGGTTTCCCCCCACAGTCTGAAAGACATGCTGGTTAGGTGCATCGGCCATGCTAAATTCTCCCTCAGTGTACCCGAACAGGCACCGGAGTGTGGTGACTGGGGGATTTTCACAGTGGCTTCATTGCAGTGTTAATGTAAGCCTACTGGTGACAGTAATAAATGAACTTTAACTACCCCCACCTTGCAGATGTTTGAATTTTATTCTGATATGACTTTCCATGGAAAATTATCCATACTTCATCTAAATGCTTCCCTGTATCAAACGGAATTAAGCTTGGAGGAAATGACTTCTTTAAAAACTTCTCTAAGGCAACAATTGAACGAATTTCTCACCGTCGTCCGATTCACTGTCTGAATCCAGATTCACCAGCTCATTCTTTTGCTCTAGAGCCTGCTCCAGAGCGGCCTGCAGTTTCCGTGGCAACAGTGAGTCCTCATCATCCATCTAAATAATCACAAAGTTAAAACAATATTTGATCCACTCTACTGTTTCCTTCACACTCAACAAATAAAAGTTATCTACTTAACTTCTGTTTACAGCACTATCTGGGGTACTGCCTTCATGCAAGATTGTCATTTACATATGCTGTGCTAATAACCGGGGGAGGGGTCAGTTAGGTCAGTTGGTTGGACAACTGGTTTGTAATGCAGAGTCACGCCAACTGCACGGGTTCAATTCCCGTACTAGTTGAGGTTATTCATGAAGGCTGCGCCTTCTCAACCTCACCCCTCGCCTGAGGTGTGGTGACCCTTAGGTTAAATACCACCAGTCAGCTCCCTCTCTCAAAAAGGGGGAGAGCAGCCCATGGTCCTCTGGGACTTTGGCGTCTTTCATTTAATCATTAATACAATAATAAGTTACAACAAAAACTAAACAGTGCTCTTCTTCAAGTGCAAAAAGATGACCAAGCACTTGACCAGAAGAACATTGCTTTCGAAGATGATACATTTTAATGCTCCTGCTTGGTGAAATGTAGAACAATATTTAGGCATCAAAAATACTCCTTCGTATGTTTACAAAAATTTGTCATGTAATAGTGTTTTTAATTTATACTTCTAAGCTTATCCTTAACCATCAGTCTAATAAATTAAGTTTTTTTTATTCATTCATGGGATGTGGGTTTCGCTGGCTGGGCCAGCATTTATTGCCCATTCCTGAGGGCAAATGAGTCAACCACATTAGAATCATAGAATCATACAGTGCAGAAGGAGGTCATTTGGCCCATCGAGTCTGCAATCCCACCCAGGCCCTATCCCCATAAACCCATGCATTTACCCTAGCTAGTCCCCAGAAACTAATGGGCAATTCAGCATGGCCAATCCACCTAACCCGCACATCTTTGTACTGTGGGAGGAAACCCACACAGACACGGGGAGAATGTACAAACTCCACATAGTCACCGAAGCCGGGAATCGAATCTAGGTCCTTGACGCTGTGAGGCAACAGTGCTAACCACTGTGCCACCGTGCTGCCCTGTGCCACCATGCTGTGGGTCTGGAGTCACATCCAGGCCAGACCAGGTAAGGATGGCAGATTTCCTTCCCTAAAGGACATTAGTGAGCTGGATGGGTTTTTATGACAATCAACAATGGTTTCATGGTCATCAGTAGACTTTTAATTCCAGATTTCATTTTATTGAATTCAAATTTCAGCATCTGCCGCGGTGGGATTCGAAATCAGGTCCCCAGAGCATTACCCTGGGTCTCTGGATTGCCAGGCCAGTGACAATACCACTACGCCATTGCCTGGAGAGCCACCCACCACCTTCCATCACCCATTCTGATGCCAGGCAACTGGTGCCTGAGAGGGGGTCTCTGATACAGTTTGTACTGCTTATTGAATTTACTTCAAAGTTTAATTTGTCCCTTTAATCAAAAGATCTTAATGATTTGTATATTTAGTGTAATTTACAATAATGTTCCTTTTGATGTGAAAGTTTGTAAAGAGTTGTAAGTTTGGCACAGGCCTGTAAAGTTTTTTTTACTCCCACATGATAGTCTGAACGGTAATTTTGATGACATCTGGTCTCCAACTCACATTCGAAGCATTATTGAGGTTTTTGGAAGGAAACATCTGCAAATTTTAACAGATGTTCATTGAGGCACTTAATGGAAAAGGCAGGGAACAGCAAGTGAGTCCTTTCACAAGGGGGCGCTTATGAAAGTTCTGACATAAGCAGCTATTAATGAAGGTAAACTCCATTTTGAACAGGAAGAGGACAAGAAGCTATTGTGTTTGCTGTTAAAGACTTGGATTTTGTTCACTATTTGATCAGACTTCTTGAAGTCCATTAGGAAAAGAACACAAAAATGTTCATAGACGGCTGAACACATGGACTCTCCTGCGTCTAAGCAGTACTGCACCTGGGGCTGGGGTGTACAGGGGTCTCCTTCCCCCTAGTGCCACATGCCAGTGTTTATCTGGGCAGGACTGTGCTGCGGGACTCATGCAGCCACCCCAACAAAAGTCCAAAGGTTAACCAGGGTGGAGTGCGAAGACAAGCAGAGCAACGTGGAAGGAGGACCGTGCAAGCTATCATTCATCAGCTACATCAGCAGAAAAGTGGCAGCTTTGTCCTCACCTACACTTGGGTCTTCCTTTTTCAATTTATTCTTTCAGGGACTAGACCAGCATTCATTGCAGGATTTTCACCCAAGGACAGTGAAGGAACGGCGATATAGTTTCAAGTCAGACTGGTCCAGTGGCTTGGATAGGAACTTGCAGGTGATAGTGTTCCCATGTTTGTGCTGCCCTTCTCCTTCTAGGTGGTAGAGGTTGCGGGTTTGGAAAGTGCTGTCAAAATGCTGCAGTGCATCTTGAAGGTGGAACACACTACTGGAGAGGAGCCAAATAGAGAACTGGGAGAAAAATAAATTAGGTGAACATTGCCCATGTGCATCAGTGGTGGAGGAAGTGAATGTTTAAGGTGGTGGGTGGGTGCCAATCAAGTGACGGCTTTGTCCTGGATGGTGTCAAGCTTGGGTATTGTTGGAACTGCATTCCAAAGATGTGCAGGTTAGGTGGATTGGCCATGCTAAATTGCCCCTTAATGTCCCAAGTTGTGTAGGGTAGGGGGATTAGTGGGGTAAATTCCTGGGGTTATGGGGGGTAGGGCCTGGGTGGGATGCTCTGTCGGAGAGTTGGTGCAGATTTGATGGGCCAAATGGCCTCCTTCTGCACGTAGGGATTCCATGATTCATCCAGGCAAGTGGAGATTATTCCAACACACTCCTGATATGTGCTTTATAGATGGTGGACAAAATTTGGGGAGTCAGGAACTGAGTTACATGCCACAGAATTCCCAGCCTCTCTGAACTGTTCTTGCAGTCACAGTATGTATATGGCTCGTCCATTCAATTTCTGGTCAATGATAACCCCCAGGATGTTGATAGCAGGAGATCCAGCGATGACCTTGAGTGTCAAGGGGAAGTGGTTAGATTCTTTTGTGCTGGAAATGGTCATTGTCTGGCACTTGTGTTGTACAAATGTTACTTGCCACTTATCAGCCCAAGCCCTGACTGTTGTCCAGGTCTTGCTGCACATGGACACAGACTGCTTCAGTATCTGGACATTGTGCAACCATCAGTGACATCCCCCTTCTGACCGATATCCCCATGGGCACTGAGGGCACAGCAAAATATCTTTTTAGTCAGGGAGTAGGGAGCATGCAGAATCAGTCTCAATGATGATGTTCCCTTACTTTGTTCACTTCCCACTTCCCTTCTTGGTTCCTTTCCGGCCAGACTGAAACTCAAGAGAATGTGGGAATGAACCAGCTCATTGTCAATAGGGACCAGTACTCCGACGTGCCAGCCCATCTCACTCCCTACAACAAGCTTATTTTTAATAGGAAACCTGTAACCTTCAGCACCTGAGGAATTGTGAATCCTTAGCCAATAATATTGCAATTCCAATTATTAATACATTAATAGTTTATAGCTTAGTGCATCTACAGGGATATTTTTGCTTTGAATCTTACCTGTCGGAGGAATCGATCTGTCCCTAGGTCAACCATTAGTGCCTGATGGAAAGAATTTCATAAAATATATGGTCACTTAGACATCTCCACATCACTTAGAATTCAACAGACTCTTCAAACTAAAAATGTTCCGCCCAACCCCCACATCAGATTAAATACTTAGTCTCGGCTTCCTGCAAAAAGATAGCCTCAATACTCGGGGAAATTTAATAAGTTGCTTCTCCCAGCCTTGGAATTCAGAACAAATAAGCAATTTGTTCAGGGATTGTGTTTAAATGGGTGTCAAATATGGAGCAGGCATATTCACATAAAAAGCACTAAAGACTTCCAGGAAGGGTGATGTTGAAATATGGGCTTTGGATCTTTGACACAATTTTAAGGCGAATTAGTCACATTGGTTCGTCAAACTGCTTCAGCAGTAGCAAAGTTCTGAGTTTAACTTGACCCAGTTCCTTGACCTGGTTACAGAATGCCAGTTCCACAGCTAGATTTGCCACAATTTTCAAGTCAGGGCCATGACTATATTGGACCCCGCCTGTATTTCCTGCATATACTCGTCAGATAAAGTCAGAAGTCACATTCCTAATCGTCAGTAAGTGGATGAAAAAATGTGGGCAGTGTGCCCATTATTTCCCGATCTGCATAGTCAGCTAGGAAGGCTCCTAGCCAATGGCATTCATTTGTATAATTGGCCTTTTGATGTGCAGTTTAAATTTCTGGATTATCCAGTCAAAAACCATAACAATCCATAATTATCCCTGTTTGTTATGATTGATGCAATCTCTTCATACCATTCTCTGGTTGGCTTGTCAGCACCCAATCCTCGTTAGATAGCAGGGTGGGACAATTTAACCTATGGGCGTCCCCTTAGTCTGTACAGAAACATGGAAGGGGGAGGGGGTGGGGGTAACTTCCACCCCTGTTTCCAGTGGGCAGGATTGGCAGAGGGGGTGGAGAATTGAGTGAGAAACCCAAAATGGATTTTACAGCCGGCGGGATTTCCCAACTTGAATGTCCCTGCCCCCCCCCCCTCCGCAAACCACCCCCCCCCCCCCCCCCCCACTCCACCCCCCGCCAGTGACGTAACCATTATAATACATTTAAATATAATTAGCGGGCCACCCTGCTGTAACAACCCCCCAGGTACAAGAGCAACCCCTCCCACCCAGCGGCATGACATCATGTCTGTGGTTTTCTCAACAGGTTTTTAAAAATGGGGAACCGGCGAACAGAACCCAATGGCGGCGCAAAGGTAAGTACAGCCCCAGGGAGAGAGGGCCGTGACTGGGTGCCAGGGAGATGCTGGAGGTTCCATATCTCTGGGGTGGGGGAGGGGGCACAGGTGGGGTCCATGTCTGTTGTGGCGGCAAGGTGGGGGGTGGCGGGGGGCAGTGGGTGAAGATTCTTTTTATTTATTGTTATTGTTCTGAATTGGGGCATCCATCTGTCAAGGTTGTTGGTGGGACGGACTCATTCAGAGCCTGCCTTGCCAGTACAGCCTCCATGATTATTTTTGTCTAAGTGTTTAAAAATATGGCAGGAAAAGGCGGCAGTGCAGCTGGTGGACTACACGCCACTTTTCCTGCCTTGAGTCGACACTTAGACAAAAAAATATAAAATTTCGTTGTACACAAGGTGTTCCTGTAGTGGCATTGAGTACATTGCTCTGGATTTGTGTTATAACCAGATTTCTTTGACATGTACCTTTGGTATTTTAGCGCAGAACTATGTGTCATCATTGTCTTATTGCCAAGTGTAAACTGTGTGATGATGTTAAATCTTCAAGACCTTTATGAGACACCTTCAATGGATGTTATCCATGAAAAAAACAAATCAGCTCTATAAAAGAGTAGCCAGAACTAGGCATAATTTCTTTCCCCCACTCGAAAATCAGTTCCCAGATAATAGAAGTTGGGAATTTAAAGTGAGTTCAGCTGGGACAGACCTCAGGTCAGCTATGAAACCTACCTCTGACTCCCTTGGTCATATTGCTACTTAACAGTTGTCAACCCAACTTGCCTTCCTGGCTGTAACGTGAGCTGATATTGTAAGTGATTCCCTCTTCTTCGATATTGCATTCCTCTACAAAAGCACTATCACGCTTCCCTCTTGAAGACACACCCTTGACCTTTCTGCCTGTGCCTCTCTCAGCCTTCAACCCGCTTTCTCCTCAAGTTTTTGTCACACCCTAGATTTTTGGGCAACTTTCCCTCAATCCGGTTTGAAACTTTGCAGCTTTTGACACGATCAACATTCCATTCTCCCCTTAACAACTCTCATATTGTTTAGCTCAGTGACACACTTTTACTTTGACCTATTCCTTCCACTTGATTTTATCCAAAGCATCTCTAGAAAAGGCAACTGTTCCCATCCATCTTTTGGCCCCTCCTTTACATCATGTGGCCCCAGGGTGACACAATCTGCCAATGTGGGATCAGCTTCGACATACTTGATGAGAACACACAACTTTCCTGTCTATTGAGTCTGCTGATCCACTTATTCCCTCTGTTTTCAGATTATTTGGCTGCCATCCAGTCTTGGAATGAAGCAGAATTTTCTTCTGTTTACAATTGGAAAACTAAAACTGTTGACCATTCAAGTGCATTGTGAAGTGCTTGGGACATTTCTTTATGTAAGAGATGTGTTTTCTGTTCACTATTTATTTTCTACCTAACCAATTATCACCTCAGCACTTAAGCACATCTCGTTTGGATTAATTCTGAAGTTACATTGCAAGTAAAGAAAGAGCTTTCATTCATATGAAAATTCAAGTTGTCCCAAAACACGTCACAGGCAATGATATACGTCTGACCTGTAGTCAGAGTTTCAATGTAGAGCAATGGAGTAAGAAAGTAAGGTTAATGTCTCATATCTTTCAAATAAAACATTTGATTTAATAGACCTAACAGGTAGGAAGTTTACCTCCTTAAAATAGGGAGGCCTCTCAGTGGTCTTACCTCTTCCACTGGAAGTTCCTTTAGTTTGGAGAGTGAACTGGAGAGCAGGCCCACTAGGAAGGGCGTCGGGCAACAGACAATGTCGATCATGGAGGACGGAAGCACTGGTATGAAGGTATGCTGCCAGGAGAATGGGTATAGCAGAGCCACCACAGCATGGGCACAGTTGGACAAAGTGCTGCATAAAGATATCACAACTCATGGTTAATTCTGCTTATCAGTAATATTAGTGTTCCTAAAATACTCTCTGACTTACAAAAGAAATGATGATAATCTTGGCCTCGGAAAATTTTACACACTGAAATTTAGGCAATGTCCCAAATAAAAGAGTGCACCAGGGCCTTTTCAACCAGAGACCGGACTGAAATTGTGAAACACCACAACAGCTTTCTCCTCATGTTTTATAGTGGAGTTAGCTTTTGTTTTCTTTTTGACTACTTAGCGGATATGATAGTTCCAGCAGCAAAGATAGTGAACATAATGAAAGGGGAATCGTAAGATAAAATCTTGTGAGCCTAACCAATCTGAATTAAATAGTCCTTCGATGGCACAAAACTTCAGTATGGCTGAAAAAGAGACATGGGGCGGAATTTTACAAAAATGATTCAAGTGTTCAGCTAGCGTGAAAAAGGGAGATTTGCAGATCTGCTTTTGGGTGAGTTTTCACTCCCAATCGTATGGACGTAGACATTGAAAATATGGGCTAGACCATTTCTCGCTGCTTCAGGCATTGGGTGGGGCTTGATTTGCCAGCCAGCCTGCAGAGGGAGCTATTGTGCACGCACAGACCTCTGTATCTGCACATCCGCAATAGCAACAACAGAGGTCTAATAGACAAAGAGGAAGCTGTCAGGCCTCTACTGTTGCAGGCAGCCTGAACACAGCCCCCCTCCCTGCAATCATGGGGATCCACAGCTGATCGCGAGCCCCACAGTGCTGGGAAATGCAGCCCCCAGAAATACAGCCCTTGCTGCCCCATCCCCCCCCCTGCTGCCCAGACTGATCGTGTCCCCTCCCCCCAATACCAATCGTCTGCAGAGTGGCAGCCCAATCGCCTGCAGAGTGGCAGCGGGCCCCCCCTCCCCATTCGATCAGGCTGCCCCTTCAAGCCCCACTCCCATAAGCCCTGCCCCACAGGCGGTGCCCCATAAGCCCTGTGCCCATAGACCCCACCCCCTATCACTGCCAAGGTGCCCAATGGGCATTACCGAGGTGCCAGCGTGGCACTGCCAAGCTAGTACTGTCCAACGGGCACCTACCCTTGCCCTCAGTCTCTCCAGGGGGCCTCAATGGCGTCTGGTTCCACCGGCAAGGCCAAAATGACTGTTCCCCATTCCGTACTCAAACAGGCGCCGGAGTATGGCGAATAGGGGATTTTCACAGTAACTTCATTGCAGTGTTAATGCAAGCCTTGTGACACTAATCAATAAACTTTAAAAAACTGAGCAGGTCTGGTATTTCCTCATCCCAGATTGGACTCATGTACATGTGCCACAGGGTTGGGGATTAATTTTACTTTGACAAATAAAATGTCGTTCCTTTCCAGTTGACTTCCTGAGTTCTTACAGCAAGGATGCCACCAGTTAGGATTTTAACTAAACAAAACTATCAACAGGTTCAGTGCCACACATTGAACTTTAAGCTATTTGGTTGGATAAGTGGATGTCCCAGCAGTTTGGAGCTATGTTAGAACCTGATATTTTATCAGAATGTCGGATGCCAGGCTTGATCAGGAGGAACTCTTCATTATCTCAGCGACACGAATGCCTACCAAATGATAAGGGAATAGGAAACCTTAGCCAGAAGGGTTTCCTTCAGACCACCAAATTTCAGCCCTGCATCTGGAAGCTTGGGTCAAACAGGAGATGGCGTGAAGCAATCTGCTAAAGACACAGGTTGGAAATTTTTATCCTCACTGCCAATAAGTCTCAAAGTACAGCTGAATATAGCTTGATTGAAGAAAATGTACGACAGAAAAAATGAACTGTCAAAAGAACAGTATTTTGTTTTCAGTGTACTTATCACAATTAAGAAAAAAACGTCAAGGAAAACAACCCTAATTTAATGAGCATTCCTGGAATAACAAAAACAATTTGGGAGGTCCAGCTGTTCTAAACTCCAGTAATCTGAAAGCACTTTACTTCAATTAATGAGGACATTTGTGACAGCCTTGTTTTATTCAATATTGATGATCAAATTATGAGGTTGAAAATATCAAAGGTCAGTTTCCACAATCAGGATGTATCCAGAACAAACACAATTAATGAGAAAACTTGATTGCAAACATGTTTCAATTGAATTAAAAAAGCAAGCTTTGAATTTAATTTCAGTAAACAGAATTCACCAATGTATTGTTGCCTTTTTCAATATGCCCAATGATCTTTATTTATTAGTGTCACAAGTAGGCTTACATTAACACTGCAATGAAGTTACTGTGAAAATCCCCTAGTCACCACACTCCGGCACCTGTACGGGTACACTGAGGGAGAATTTAGCATGGCCAGTGCACCTAACCAGCATATCTTTCAGACTGTGGGAGGAAACCGGAACACCCAGAGAAAACCCACACAGACACAGGGAGAAGATGCAGACTCCCCACAGACAGTGACCCAAGCCGGGAATCAAACCTGGGTCCCTGGTGCTGTGACGCAGCAGTGCTAACCACCGTGCCACCATTATGCATTTGCAATTACAAAACTATAAATCTAAGGGGACCTTCATTTAACATGTCATGTCAGTAACACGGTAATAACTGAAGCAAATAGAATGCTTCATTATACTTCTTGGTCAGTTAAGTGTAAGTCGGATGATGTTATGCTGTCAGTGTACAGTGTCCTGTTGGATCGCGATGTGAATACTGCATTCAGTACCAGTCACCAAGGCATGAGAGAACCATTCTGACAATGGAGATGGTGCAGAGAAGTGTCCCAAGACTGATTCCTAGTGTTTCGACTGGAGAAACTCTGGACAGAATTTCCCAGTCCTTCCCGTTGGCAGGATTATCCAGTCACGCCCAATCCCCTGCAACAGGTTACTGGGCGGTGGGACAGGCAAACCATGCAAAATGCTGTAGACATCGGCAGGACCGGAAAATCCCACTGGCAGCCAAAGGCGAGCTGTCTGTGCCACCGGAAAACACACCATGGGGCTGGGGGAGTCCCATCGACTGTTTAACACTGAAGGAAGGTGACAGAAAGAGGGATATGTGTGTGTGTGTGTGTGTGTGCATAATATTAAAGAGCCATCAATAAGATTTATCAAGTAGAGTATTTCAGATTATGTCAAGATATGAGAACAAAGGGCTTCAGTTAAAATTGGTGAAAGGAAAAGTTAGGATGGACTTGGGAAGAACATCTTCATGCAGACAGATCGAGTGGATAGGATGATGTAAGCAAAACATTTGATTCAATCAAAAATGATTTATAGTTATGATGGGCGATACAGCTGCTCTCATCTGTATTAACATTGTGATCTTGGGCTACCCAGAGGTTCTTAAAAGTTGACTGTACATTCACTGCTCTGCCAAGCCACCAGGTGGCAATATTTACTAGTCTTTCATTAGCATTTTATCTGATACAGTCCAGTTGTAATACAATTTTTAACCCTGCATTAGCAAATAGGTCTGAATGAAGTCCTAAAAACTTAAAAGTAAAAATTCACATCACAGAAGAGTAATTAATTTGGAAACACTAGATCCCGTTATTATATAAAACTTTGGGAATCATATAAAACTATTTTTAAAACTTGGTTAGGGATTGCTTTCTGTGGGTTATCTGCTAATTGAGCCCTGAATAATTGATATCAGATAGCCTTATATAGGGGATAGTTGATTTCGTACCAGAAAAGCCTAGGAATAAATTGTAATGACACTGATCTTTAACATTAACCCATTCCAGTGAACTGATAATCACCTCAGTGCTGTTTCGTGCCCAGCTGACATCAAGTCAAAAATTAGTTAAGATTTAATCCAACCCAACACTAAATTAATTCAGCTGAAGGCCAAAGCCCTTGGCGTTCTCTTCCCATTCAAGACTATATCTTAGACTATGTGAAACTTAGCTGTTCTGCTTGACCCAAAGCAGAACTTTCTATCCAAATGCCCTTCTATCACCAAAACCATTTACTTACACCTCTGAAGCAATGCTTACCTCTATCCCACCTAAACCCAACTGCTGTTAAAACTCTTAACCATGATTTTAGGTTTTCCTACAAGTAACAATACGGATTGTAAGTTAGAAACACCGTTGGGATGTGCTGGTGATGCCACCATATAAATGCAAGTTGTTTCTGCTCATGCCCATTTCTGTGTGTCCTTCAGGCTGGATTTCCATCTTTTACAAGCTCCAACTTCTTCAAAACTCAGCCGCTTGCATTCCATTCTGCAGTACATTCTGGTTGCCAATTGCTCCGTCCACAGTGACTTCCACTGGCTCCTTGTATCACAACACTTTAATTTCAAATGTTCATGCTGGTATTCAAGTGGCTTTGTGGTCACACCACACTATCTCCTTCATCCACATTCTCTGTTCTGCCTTTCTGATCCCTCTTCTCTCCATGACTGGCGGCAAAACTTCAGACATCTCTGGAATTACCTTCCCACCTGTTCCATTTTTCTCTGAGCTTCTCAAGACACATAATTTGACTAAGTCTCTCCATCAACTCTCCATCTGTGCCTTTGCACCCATTCCTTCATCTATTTCATTATCTTTTCTCTCCCCCATCCCCTCCAACCCACCACCATCACCACCAAACCAGATGGTGGCATTGTGGTAATGTCACTGAACTAGTAATCCAGAGGCCCAGGCTAATGATCTGGGGGCACGCGTTCAAATCCCACCATGGCAGCTGGTAGAATTTAAACTCAATTCATAAAAATTTGGAATGGAAAGCTAGTCTCAATAATGATGACCATGAAACTATCATCAATTGTCGCAAAAATCCACCTTGTTCACTTTGGTCCTTTAGGCAAGCAAATCGATTGTCCTTACCAGGTATGACCCAGAAGTGACTCCACAACAATGTGACTGACTTTTAATTGCTCTCTGAAGTAGTACCAGGCTACTGAGGACTTGGGCAATTAGGGATGGGTATCAAATGCTGGCCATGCCAATAATGCCCAACAACATCTGCCCCCCCCCCCGCAATAAAAGTGCTTTTCTACAATGTACGTGCCATGTAAGTTCAAGTTTTCATTACTGTTAAAGGTCATGTCAATTTTTAGTCTTTTGAAAGATCCACCGTATTAACAGCATCGTTCATAATCTGGGGTGCGTGGAGTCCTTGATTATGTTGGCTGCTTTTCTGAGACAGCGGGAAGTGTAGACAGAGTCAATGGGTGGGAAGCTGGTTTGAGTGATGGACTGGGCTTTGTTCACGACCCTTTGTAGTTCATTGCGGTCTTGGGCAGAGCAGGAGCCATACCAAGCTGTGATACAACCAGAAAGAATGCTTCCTATGGTGCATCCATAAAAGTTGGTGAGAATCGTAGCAGTCATGCCAAATTTCCTTAGTCTCCTGAGAAATTAGAAGTGTTGGTGGGCTTTCTTAACTATAGCGTCAACTTGGAGGGACCAGGACAGGTAATCTGGACACCTAAAAACCTGAAATTCTCAACCATTTCTACTTCGTCCCCATTGATGTAGACAGGGGCATGTCCTCCACCACGCTTCCAGAAGTCAATGACTACCTCCTTCATTTTGTTGACATTGAGGGAGAGATTATTGTCGTCGCATCAGTTCACCAGGTTCTCTATCTCTTTCCTGTACTCCATCCCATCATTATTTGTGAACAAGAAGTGCATGATTGTACGTTACTGTTCACTGGTGAAGTTAATGTGCCCTGCTCGCCCAAAAAGGAGCTTCCATGTATAGTTATTGCCATGGTCTTCAGACGAGGATAAAATCTGGAACAATGGAAAAATCCACCACAACACTAAATCAGGTGTTGTACATGATAAGCCTTGTCCAGCAAGTGGTGGCCTGCTCACTGCCATTCATTTATTAAAGTCTTTGCAAGAATCTGACTCGTGACTCCCTTGTCAATCAAAAATCAAACTCAGCCTTGACTATATTTCATGACCCAGAATCCACTGCTCTCTGTGGAAGATAATCCCAAAGACTAGTGATTCTCTGAGAGAAGAAATTCCTCCACATCTCTGTGTTAAATTGTTCAACTATTATTTTGCAATTGTGCCCCCTGGTTCTCGACTCCACCATGAGGGGAATCTCAGCATCTACTCTGTCAAGCCACCTCTGAAACTTTATTTCAATAAGATCACCTCTCATTTTTCTCTTAGAGTGTAGGTCCAGCCTGCTCAACCTCTCCTCCTAAGGCAACCTCTTCATCCCAGGAATCAGCTGAGTGAACTTTCTGTGAACAGCCTCCAATGCAAGTGTCTCCCTCCTTTCAACCTGCAGCAGCCCACTGTACTATCTGCATTTGAGCCACTGAGACAGAGGGTGGCCATTGGGTGATGAGCGACTATGTGCTCGTGACTCCAGTACTCATGCATGTGTGAGTACCATACGTACAGAATGAAAGCCATGCTGTCATATTGAATGAGATTGACCAGACCGCAGGGTTGCTGAAACAATGCTTCTGCTCCCTGGACCTGTCTGGAGGAGCCGTACAGTACTTGGCTGAGCATGTCAGGATTCGTCAAGAGAGGCCACAAGTTACACAACCTTGCTATGAAGAAGACACAGAGTTTGCCATCAGCTATACAGCAACCAGCTGAGGAAGAGGTTGAAGAGCAAGGGAGGAGGCAACCAATATATAATCCGCTCTGATGAAGGGTCATCTAGACTCAAAATGTTGGCTCTATTCTCTCCCCACAGATGCTGTCAGACTTGCTGAGATTTTCCAGCATTTTCTGTTGTTGTTTCAGATTCCAGCATCCGCAGTATTTTGCTTTTATCTTGATATATAATCTTTCTGCCAGACTGTTTGTGATTGACTCATCCAACTCAGGTACTGATGAATGTAATCCCATTTCCCCATTCAACAATAGTTCCAAATTTCCCTCTCCCACTGTTACTCTGAATACATAATTGATAGAGATTGTTGGTAGCAGAGTGATGGGCATGTAGTGTGATAAGCAGCACGTGAGACTAGTGGTAGGTATGGTATTAAAAGATGCATTTACTGACCGTGGCCACTTGTGAGGCCACTGTATCAACCTGGCTTTAATTCCACATCCCTGGAGCTAGAATCTTGGCATTGACCATCACAATTATCTAGGCTGAGAGCTTGGTTAGAAGGAATTGTAGTATCTTGTAGATCTGCCAATTAATGACGTCACTTCTCCTCTACCCATCCCCTTAACCACCGCCTCCAGTGCACTGTCAGAAAATACTGAACCCAGTGTCTGCCATGTTCTTCTATTCAGGGTAGTGTCCTAGGCCCAACTATCTTCAGTTACTTCATCAATGACCTTCCCTCCAGCATAACGTCAGTAGTGTGAATGTGCAGTCATCATCAGTGAACAATGTTCAGCACCATTTAGAATCATAGAATCATAGAAATCATAGAAACCCTACAGTACAGAAAGAGGCCATTCGGCCCATCGAGTCTGCACCGACCACAATACCACCCAGGCCCTACCCCCATATCCATCCACTAATCCCTCTAACCTACGCATCTCAGGAAACTAAGGGCAATTTTAGCATAGCCAATCAACCTAACCCGCACATCTTTGGACTGTGGGAGGAAACCAGAGCACCCGGAGAAAACCCACGCAGACACGAGGAGAATGTGCAAACTCCACACAGACAGTGACCCGAGCCGGGAATCGAACCCAGGTCCCTGGAGCTGTGAAGCAGCAGTGCTAACCACTGTGCTACCGTGCCGCCCCTTTGCGACTCCTCAGACAATGAAACGGTCCATGTCCATATGCAGCAAGACCTGGACAATATTCAGCTTGGGTGACATGTGCCAAGTAGTATTCACGCCACGCAAGTGCCAGGCAATGACCATCTCCAACAAGGGAGCACCTAACTATCTCCCTTTGACATTCAATGGCAATACTATTGCTGAATCCTCCACTATCAACATCCTGGGTGTTATCATTGACTAGAAACTGAATTGGTCAATCCATTTAAAAACTGTGGCTACAAAAGCAGGTTAGAGGCTGGGAATTCTGCAGTGAGTAACTCACTTCCTGACTCCCTAAAGCCTGTCCAGCATCTACAAGGCACAAGTCAGGGGTGTGATGGAATACTCTCCATTTGTCTGGATGAGTACAGCTTCAACATCACTCAAGAAGCTCAGCACCATCCAGGACAATGCACCCTGCTTGATTGGCACCTCATCTACCATCTTAAACATTTACTCCCTTCACTACCAATGCACGATAGCAACAGTACAAGATACACTGCGGCAACTCACTAAGACTCCTTCAGCAGCACCTTCCAAACCTGTGACCTCTACAACCTAGAAGGACAAGGTCCACAGAAAAAAGTTCCACACACCATCCTGACTTGGAACATCATTGCCATTCCTTCACTGTTGCTGGGTCAAAATCCTTGAACTTCCTTCCCAAGAGCAATGTGGGTGTTCATATACGTCACATGGACCGCAGCACTTCAAGAAGGTGTTGGAAGGGCAATTAGGGATGGATAATAAATGCCAGCCTAGCCAGCGATGCCCACATCCTATGAAATAATAAAATCAATTCTTGTGTTTAGCCCAAGTCAAATGCTCTTTCACAATGACTCTCGATACCAGCTTCAGTTAAAATGCATCACCCATTAAGAGGTGCAGGCTGATTTTAAGTCATGTGGGCTACGATGTACCTATGCTCTCCTCTCATGGTTTGGGCCCCCTTGTTCAGACGTGCAGCCACTCATCAGTGCACTCAGAGCCGGTTGCACATTACAATCATCCAAATGAGCAGACTGCGTGAGGTTTGCAGGGTTCGTGATCGTCATGTCCATTTTCCGGTCTTACAGAATTTCACCGCAATTGTGTTTTTTAAAGCCATCCCATCCACTGCAATATTTTGAACAGATTTCCATTATGTTTGCTTCATGTATTTATACAGTGCTCCTCCTGTAATAACAGCAGTTGAACTGCAGAGGAAGAGGTTTTTCCTTTCATAAACAGATATAGTTGGGAATGCACAAACAGCCCACTGTGACTGTGTACAGTATCATTATCCTGAGAAACTGCAATAGGATTTCAAGAAGGAAAAGTTTCCAAAATTCCTGTGCAGTCCTGTCTCTGACATATGTCCGTGCATATTCTTCCTGTTAGCTCTGTGAGATAGATTATTTGTTCCCTTTATTGCCTCACAACTTTAGACAAGGAACTGGCCTCGGTTCAGAGATTCTGTTCCAAGAACCTTCTGGCTGGATGAGCTGAAACCAAGCAGACAATTCTACAATGCTGTGCTAGGTATGTGCTCTGACTTGCCATTGAATAGCAGCATGCATTTTACAACAGTAAAGTTTATTTCCAACAATTGACACAACACAGCTGCACATATTAGCAGGGCAGATGTTCAGAAGCCCACAGAATTGTAGCAACACATATGACATGTGTAATAGTACTTGGACTTTTACAAAATTTAAAAGGGCCATTTGTATCTGGTTTGATTCCATTCAAATGCTAGTCTTTGTAAATGAGCTCAAATTTCAGGGATTCCAATGGATACAGTCCCAACTTGTCCAGCCTTCCTCATCAGGCAAACCCTTCATCCCAGGAATCAGTCGAGCAAACCTCTGCACTGCTTCTAATGCTTAAATAAAGAGACCGAAACTGTACAAAGTACTCTAGATGTGGTCTTACCAATGCCCTGATCAACTAGCAAATTTCGCTGCTTTTATATTTCATTCCGCTTGCATTAGGCAACAACATTCCATTTGTCTTCCTAGTAACTTGCTTCACCTGCATATTAGCGTTTGGTGATTCATGTACCAAGGTCACCGAGATCCCTCTGTATTGCAGAACTCGGCAAACTTTCTTACTGTAAGAGTTTTATTTGGTAGCAAATGCCATTAGCTTTCGGAGCGCTGCTCCTTCGTCAGATGGAGTGGATATCTGCTCTCAAACAGGGCATGCAGAGACACAAAATCAAGTATGAGATCAAGTATCTCTGTATGCCCTGTTTGAGAGCAGATTTCCACTCCATCTGACGAAGGAGCAGCGCTCCGAAAGCTAATGGCATTTGC